>NC_084576.2:18782500-18827500 GCF_033978685.3 Nerophis lumbriciformis
ACCTAGTCCTGTTATGCGTTTATGTATGGGAAATACCTCCACGAGTTAACTGCAGTATGATTGAAGTAAAACTACAACATTTTGATGGTCCTGGGTTAAACGTTAAAGTCATGGTAAGTTAGCATAATTACATGATGGCACAAAGTGTCAAAATCCTAGATTTTTAGGTTTAATCATATATAATTAGCTAAGCTGCAAGCAGAAAATGCTAGCATGCTAACTGTAGCATGTAAACAAATTAAGATGATGCAAACTTATCAAAATCCATATATTTGAGTTTTAATTGAATAAAATTAGCTAATATACTAGCATAAAATCTTAGCACGCTAATGTTAGCATGACAATATAGGATAAGGTAGCATACTTCTAAGATGGCACCAAATATCAAGCGGTGGTTTTTAGTTTTAAACTAATAAAATTAGCTAACATGCTAGCATTAAATTTTAGCATGCTTATGATGGCATGTTAATATAGGATACATTTGCATACTTCTAAGATGGCGCCAAATATCAAGCAATTGTTTTTAGTTTGAAATAAATAAAATTGGCTAATATGCCAGCATAAATGTTAGCATGCTAAACTTCGCATGATGACATAGAAGTTATCATACGTCCAAGATGGCGGCATGTATCAAAATTAAGGATTTTTAGGTTTGGACGTGCAAAATATGTAAAAATGCTAGCGTAAAATATTAGCCAGGTATATAAGTTAGCATACTTCTAAGATGGTGTGAAAATTAAAAGCAATGATTTTTAAGTTTAAATTAATAGAATGAACTAAAATGCTAGCGCAAACGTTAGCATGCTAAATTTCGCATGATGACAAAGTTATCATAGGCCTAAGAGGAGCAGAGTACCAAAATTGATGATGTTTAAGTTTAAACATGCAAAAATGCTAGTGTAAAACATTAGCATGCTAATATAGGATAAGTTAGCATACTTCTAAGATGGTGTGAATATCAAAAGTCATGATTTTTAGGTTCAAACAAAAGAAATTAGCTAAAAAAAACAACTAGCATAAAACGTTATAATGGGAACAGTTAGCATACTTGCGAAATGGCAAAAAGTATCAAAACATTTTTAGGTTTAAATTATTCAAAATAGCTCAAATGTTAGCATGCTATAGTTAGCATGATAACATAATATGGCGCCAAATATCAAGCAATGGTTTTTAGTTCTAAACAAATACAAATATGCCAGCATAAATGTTAGCATGCTAAACTTCGCATGATGACATAGAAGTTATCATGCGTCTAAGATGGCGCCATGTATCCAAATTTAGGATTTTTAGGTTTAAAAATGCAAGAGTAAAACATCAGCACGCCAATATAGGTTAAGTTAGCATACTTCTAAGATGGTGTGAATATCAAAAGCCATTATTTTTAGGTTCAAACAAAAGAAATGAGCTAAAAAGCTAGCATAAAACGTTATAATGGGAACAGTTAGCATACTTGTGAGATGGCGAAAACTATGAAAACATTTTTAGGTTTAAATGATTAAAATGAGCTAAAATGTTAGCATGATAACATAGGAAAAGTTAGCATACTTAACATGTTTGGCAGCAGGCCCATAACAGAGTAAAAGGTGTTTCACCACGTAAAGGAGAGAAACCAGGTGGGTGTTTGCACCTACTCAGTGGCCTAGTGGTTAGAGTGTCCGCCCTGAGATGGGTAGGTTGTGATTTCAAACCCCGGCCGAGTCATACCAAAGACTATAAAAATGGGACCCATTACTTCCCTGCTAGGCACTCAACATCAAGGGTTGGAATTGGGGGTTAAATCACCAAAATGATTCCCGGACGCGGCACCGCTGCTGCCCACTGCTCCCCTCACCTCCCAGGGGGTGAACAAGAGGATGGGTCAAATGTCACCACACCTAATCATTGGTACTTTAACTTAAATGTGTGGTCCATAAAAGCAAAGAAGTGTATTGCAGCCATGAAAAAACAACTTCCTGTCCCGCTCAGAGCCATCATCATCCGGGGAGGGGAAATCATCCCCATGTCCACAGAGTTCACGCCCGAGTCAGAGAGGCAGCGACTGCAGTTCCTGGTAGGAAGACCACGCCTCCTGTCCCTCACGTATTAGCAACCCCGCTGACCTTCCCCCTCCTTGTTGTCTCCATGACGATGTGTCCCGCCCACCAGGCCTTCATGCAGCCTCACCTGCTCGGGAACGAGTTCACGCACCTGGAGTTCCCGAGGAGAGTGCAGAGGAAGGACGTGGGGAAGAGGATGCTGTACCGCGACTTCACCATGTCGGGCTGGTGAGTGAGCCGCAAAATGTGGAGTTGTAAAGAGTCATGGTCATGTGACAGTCATGTGACGGGCCCTGTCATCTGAGGTTCAGTCCAGACGTCCATACGTCTCCCTTCATCAATAAAGGCACATAAAATATAAGTACATTCTTTTTATAATCACGCACTGGATGAAGTGATGGCTAAATGACACCTCAGTAAATGTATGGCCCACTCACTACCTGTATTGACACTGCACTGCGTTATTGTTTCATAGTGCTCATTTGCTGGAATAAAAAAAGACACTATATTTTAAACAGTGCGCTAAAAAAGTGATGGGTACCGAATTCAGTACTTTTATAGGCCCCCACCGATTTCCGTTGGCACTCCCAGGTTGACGTAAAATCAAACAGTGCCATGTTTCCATACCTTTGTTGCACGTAACGTCACGTCCGGTTGCAGACGGTTCACATGAACAATCAGTCCAGCAGCACTCAGACAAACGTCTAGAGATGTCCGATAATGTCGGGCTGCCGATATTATCGGCCGATAAATGCTTTAAAATGTAATATCGGAAATTATCAGTATCGGTTCGGAAATTATCGGTATCAGTTTCAAAAAGTAAAATGTATGGCTTTTTAAAACGCCGCTGTAGTGTTACACGGACGTAGGGAGATGTACTGAGAGCCAGTAAACCTTAAAGGCACTGGCTTTGCGTGCCGGTCCAATCACATAATACCTACGGCTTTTCACACACAAGTGAATGCAAGTATACTTGGTCAACAGCCATACAGGTCACACTGAGGTTGGCTGTATAAACAACTTTAACACTGTTACAAATATACGCCACACTGTGAACCCACACCAAACAAGAATGACAAACCCATTTCGGGAGAACATCCGCACTGTAACACAACAGAACAAATACCCAGAACCCCTTGCAACACTAACTCCTACGGGACGCTACAATATACACCCCCCGCTTTGTCAACCCCTTTAGGACGTGTGTGGTCCAACATGGAACCTTGGTGCTGGATTTAAATGTTTTTTCGTAAGCCCCACTGGGACCACACACCATCTTGTGACAAATTGCAATATTGTTCAATTCTTACTACGTATGTCTAGCTTGTGTGCTATTTTGTGCTTAGCTGCTGTGTAGCTGCTAGCTAGCCTATGGCCGAGCATGTTGTAAATTACTTGAGTCAGATAGAAGAAAGTGTGTGTTTATTGGAGGGCAAGTAGACTGGACTTCTTGTACAGAACATTTTACATAATACATGACTTGTGTGTTTGTTGATATTGGACTGATATTAATATTGGATCAGGATACCTCTAAGAGATATCTGTTCAAAAAGTGTTGGGTCTGATTTTTACAGGGCCTATAAAACCATCCAGGATGACGACCTGAAGTTCCCCCTCATTTACGGCGAAGGGAAAAAGGTAAGCGGTCTATGGTCACTGTAACGTGTACATGGAATAGTATGTGTAATTTGTAATGTCTACGTGTAATTTGTCATGTGTACGTGTAATATGTACATGAAATGTGTACGTGTAATTTGTAATGTGTATGCGTAATGTGTACGTGTAATTTGTCATGTTTATGCGCAATGTGTACGTGTAATTTGTCATGTGTATGCGTAATGTGTACGTGTAATTTGTCATGTAATTTGTCATGTGTATGCGTAATGTGTACGTCTAATTTGTCATGTGTACGTGTAATTAGTCATGTGTACGTGTGATTTGTCATGTGTAATTTGTCATGTGTACGTGTAATTTGTCATGTGTACGTGTAATTTGTCATGTGTATGTCTAATGTGTATGTGTAATTTGTCATGTGTATGCGTAATGTGTATGTGTAATTTGTCATGTGTATGCGTAATGTGTACGTGTAATTTGTCATGTGTATGCGTAATGTGTACGTGTAATTTGTCATGTGTATGCGTAATGTGTACATGTAATTTGTCATGTGTATGCGTAATTTGTCATGTGTACATGTAATTTGTCATGTGTATGCGTAATTTGTCATGTGTACATGTAATTTGTCATGTGTATGCGTAATGTGTACGTGTAATTTGTCATGTGTACGTGTAATTTGTCATGTGTATGCGTAATGTGTACGTGTAATTTGTCATGTGTACGTGTAATTTGTCATGTGTATGCGTAATGTGTACGTGTAATTTGTCATGTGTACGTGTAAGTTGTCATGTGTATGCGTAATGTGTACGTGTAATTTGTCATGTGTATGCGTAATGTGTACGTGTAATTTGTCATGTGTATGCCTAATGTGTATGTGTAATTTGTCATGTGTATGCCTAATGTGTACGTGTAATTTGTCATGTGTATGCGTAATGTGTACGTGTAATTTGTCATGTGTATGCGTAATGTGTACGTGTAATTTGTCATGTGTATGCGTAATGTGTACGTGTAATTTGTCATGTGTATGCGTAATGTGTACATGTAATTTGTCATGTGTGTGCGTAATTTGTCACGTGTACATGTAATTTGTCATGTGTATGCGTAATGTGTACGTGTAATTTGTCATGTGTACGTGTAATCTGTCATGTGTATGCGTAAAGTGTACGTGTAATTTGTCATGTGTACGTGTAATTTGTAATGTGTATGCGTAATGTGTACGTGTAATTTGTCATGTGTATGCGTAATGTGTACGTGTAATTTGTCATGTGTATGCGTAATGTGTACGTGTAATTTGTCATGTGTACGTGTAATTTGTCATGTGTACGCGTAATGTGTATGTGTAATTTGTCATGTGTATGCGTAATGTGTATGTGTAATTTGTCATGTGTATGTGTAATTTGTCATGTGTATGCGTAATGTGTACGTGTAATTTGTCATGTGTATGCGTAATGTGTATGTGTAATTTGTCATGTGTATGTGTAATTTGTCATGTGTATGCGTAATGTGTACGTGTAATTTGTCATGTGTATGCGTAATGTGTACGTGTAATTTGTCATGTGTACGTGTAATTTGTCATGTGTATGCGTAATGTGTATGTGTAATTTGTCATGTGTATGTGTAATTTGTCATGTGTATGCGTAATGTGTACGTGTAATTTGTCATGTGTATGCGTAATGTGTACGTGTAATTCGTCATGTGTACGTGTAATTTGTCATGTGTATGCGTAATGTGCATGTGTAATTTGTCATGTGTATGCGTAATGTGTACGTGTAATTTGTAATGTGTACGTGTAATTTGTCATGTGTATGCGTAATGTGTACGTGTAATTTGTCATGTGTATGCGTAATGTGTACGTGTAATTTGTCATGTGTACGTGTAATTTGTCATGTGTATGCGTAATGTGTACGTGTAATTTGTAATGTGTATGCGTAATGTGTACGTGTAATTTGTCATGTGTATGCGTAATGTGTACGTGTAATTTGTCATGTGTACGTGTAATTTGTCATGTGTACGCGTAATGTGTATGTGTAATTTGTCATGTGTATGTGTAATTTGTCATGTGTATGCGTAATGTGTATGTGTAATTTGTCATGTGTATGCGTAATGTGTACGTGTAATTTGTCATGTGTATGTGTAATTTGTCATGTGTATGCGTAATGTGTACGTGTAATTTGTCATGTGTATGTGTAATTTGTCATGTGTATGCGTAATGTGTACGTGTAATTTCTCATGTGTACGTGTAATTTGTCATGTGTATGCGTAATGTGTACGTGTAATTTGTCATGTGTATGCGTAATGTGTACGTGTAATTTGTCATGTGTATGCGTAATGTGTACGTGTAATTTGTCATGTTTATGCGCAATGTGTACGTGTAATTTGTCATGTGTATGCGTAATGTGTACGTGTAATTTGTCATGTAATTTGTCATGTGTATGCGTAATGTGTACGTCTAATTTGTCATGTGTACGTGTAATTAGTCATGTGTACGTGTGATTTGTCATGTGTAATTTGTCATGTGTACGTGTAATTTGTCATGTGTACGTGTAATTTGTCATGTGTATGTCTAATGTGTATGTGTAATTTGTCATGTGTATGCGTAATGTGTATGTGTAATTTGTCATGTGTATGCGTAATGTGTACGTGTAATTTGTCATGTGTATGCGTAATGTGTACGTGTAATTTGTCATGTGTATGCGTAATGTGTACATGTAATTTGTCATGTGTATGCGTAATTTGTCATGTGTACATGTAATTTGTCATGTGTATGCGTAATTTGTCATGTGTACATGTAATTTGTCATGTGTATGCGTAATGTGTACGTGTAATTTGTCATGTGTACGTGTAATTTGTCATGTGTATGCGTAATGTGTACGTGTAATTTGTCATGTGTACGTGTAATTTGTCATGTGTATGCGTAATGTGTACGTGTAATTTGTCATGTGTACGTGTAAGTTGTCATGTGTATGCGTAATGTGTACGTGTAATTTGTCATGTGTATGCGTAATGTGTACGTGTAATTTGTCATGTGTATGCCTAATGTGTATGTGTAATTTGTCATGTGTATGCCTAATGTGTACGTGTAATTTGTCATGTGTATGCGTAATGTGTACGTGTAATTTGTCATGTGTATGCGTAATGTGTACGTGTAATTTGTCATGTGTATGCGTAATGTGTACGTGTAATTTGTCATGTGTATGCGTAATGTGTACATGTAATTTGTCATGTGTGTGCGTAATTTGTCACGTGTACATGTAATTTGTCATGTGTATGCGTAATGTGTACGTGTAATTTGTCATGTGTACGTGTAATCTGTCATGTGTATGCGTAAAGTGTACGTGTAATTTGTCATGTGTACGTGTAATTTGTCATGTGTATGCGTAATGTGTACGTGTAATTTGTAATGTGTATGCGTAATGTGTACGTGTAATTTGTCATGTGTATACGTAATGTGTACGTGTAATTTGTCATGTGTATGCGTAATGTGTACGTGTAATTTGTCATGTGTACGTGTAATTTGTCATGTGTACGCGTAATGTGTATGTGTAATTTGTCATGTGTATGCGTAATGTGTATGTGTAATTTGTCATGTGTATGTGTAATTTGTCATGTGTATGCGTAATGTGTACGTGTAATTTGTCATGTGTATGCGTAATGTGTATGTGTAATTTGTCATGTGTATGTGTAATTTGTCATGTGTATGCGTAATGTGTACGTGTAATTTGTCATGTGTATGCGTAATGTGTACGTGTAATTTGTCATGTGTACGTGTAATTTGTCATGTGTATGCGTAATGTGTATGTGTAATTTGTCATGTGTATGTGTAATTTGTCATGTGTATGCGTAATGTGTACGTGTAATTTGTCATGTGTATGCGTAATGTGTACGTGTAATTCGTCATGTGTACGTGTAATTTGTCATGTGTATGCGTAATGTGCATGTGTAATTTGTCATGTGTATGCGTAATGTGTACGTGTAATTTGTAATGTGTACGTGTAATTTGTCATGTGTATGCGTAATGTGTACGTGTAATTTGTCATGTGTACGTGTAATTTGTCATGTGTATGCGTAATGTGTACGTGTAATTTGTAATGTGTATGCGTAATGTGTACGTGTAATTTGTCATGTGTATGCGTAATGTGTACGTGTAATTTGTCATGTGTACGTGTAATTTGTCATGTGTACGCGTAATGTGTATGTGTAATTTGTCATGTGTATGTGTAATTTGTCATGTGTATGCGTAATGTGTATGTGTAATTTGTCATGTGTATGCGTAATGTGTACGTGTAATTTGTCATGTGTATGTGTAATTTGTCATGTGTATGCGTAATGTGTACGTGTAATTTGTCATGTGTATGTGTAATTTGTCATGTGTATGCGTAATGTGTACGTGTAATTTCTCATGTGTACGTGTAATTTGTCATGTGTATGCGTAATGTGTATGTGTAATTTGTCATGTGTATGTGTAATTTGTCATGTGTATGCGTAATGTGTACGTGTAATTTGTCATGTGTATGCGTAATGTGTACGTGTAATTTGTCATGTGTACGTGTAATTTGTCACGTGTAATTTGTAATGTGTACATGTAATTTGTCATGTGTATGCGTAATGTGTACGTGTAATTTGTCATGTGTATGCGTAATGTGTACGTGTAATTTGTCATGTGTACGTGTAATTTGTCATGTGTATGCGTAATGTGTACGTGTAATTTGTCATGTGTATGCGTAATGTGTACGTGTAATTTGTCATGTGTATGCGTAATGTGTACGTGTAATTTGTCATGTGTATGCGTAATGTGTACGTGTAATTTGTCATGTGTATGCGTAATGTGTACGTGTAATTTGTCATGTGTATGCGTAATGTGTACGTGTAATTTGTCTTGTGTACGTGTAATTTGTCATGTGTATGTGTAATTTGTCATGTGTACGCGTAATTTGTCATGTGTACGTGTAATTTGTCATGTGTATGCGTAATGTCTATGTGTAATTTGTCATGTGTATGTGTAATTTCTCATGTGTATGCGTAATGTGTACGTGTAATTTGTCATGTGTACGTGTAATTTGTCATGTGTATGCGTAATGTGTACGTGTAATTTGTCATGTGTATGCGTAATGTGTACGTGTAATTTGTCATGTGTATGCGTAATGTGTACGTGTAATTTGTCATGTGTATGCGTAATGTGTACATGTAATTTGTCATGTGTATGCGTAATGTGTACGTATAATTTGTCATGTGTATGTGTAATGTGTACGTGTAATTTGTCATGTGTATGCGTAATGTGTACGTGTAATTTGTCTTGTGTACGTGTAATTTGTCATGTGTATGTGTAATTTGTCATGTGTATGTGTAATTTGTCATGTGTACGCGTAATTTGTCATGTGTACGTGTAATTTGTCATGTGTATGCGTAATGTCTATGTGTAATTTGTCATGTGTATGTGTAATTTCTCATGTGTATGCGTAATGTGTACGTGTAATTTGTCATGTGTATGCGTAATGTGTACGTGTAATTCGTCATGTGTACGTGTAATTTGTCATGTGTATGCGTAATGTGCATGTGTAATTTGTCATGTGTATGCGTAATGTGTACGTGTAATTTGTAATGTGTACGTGTAATTTGTCATGTGTATGCGTAATGTGTACGTGTAATTTGTCATGTGTATGCGTAATGTGTACGTGTAATTTGTCATGTGTACGTGTAATTTGTCATGTGTATGCGTAATGTGTACGTGTAATTTGTAATGTGTATGCGTAATGTGTACGTGTAATTTGTCATGTGTATGCGTAATGTGTACGTGTAATTTGTCATGTGTACGTGTAATTTGTCATGTGTACGCGTAATGTGTATATGTAATTTGTCATGTGTATGTGTAATTTGTCATGTGTATGCGTAATGTGTATGTGTAATTTGTCATGTGTATGCGTAATGTGTACGTGTAATTTGTCATGTGTATGTGTAATTTGTCATGTGTATGCGTAATGTGTACGTGTAATTTGTCATGTGTATGTGTAATTTGTCATGTGTATGCGTAATGTGTACGTGTAATTTCTCATGTGTACGTGTAATTTGTCATGTGTATGCGTAATGTGTATGTGTAATTTGTCATGTGTATGTGTAATTTGTCATGTGTATGCGTAATGTGTACGTGTAATTTGTCATGTGTATGCGTAATGTGTACGTGTAATTTGTCATGTGTACGTGTAATTTGTCACGTGTAATTTGTAATGTGTACGTGTAATTTGTCATGTGTATGCGTAATGTGTACGTGTAATTTGTCATGTGTATGCGTAATGTGTACGTGTAATTTGTCATGTGTACGTGTAATTTGTCATGTGTATGCGTAATGTGTACGTGTAATTTGTCATGTGTATGCGTAATGTGTACGTGTAATTTGTCATGTGTATGCGTAATGTGTACGTGTAATTTGTCATGTGTATGCGTAATGTGTACGTGTAATTTGTCATGTGTATGCGTAATGTGTACGTGTAATTTGTCATGTGTATGCGTAATGTGTACGTGTAATTTGTCTTGTGTACGTGTAATTTGTCATGTGTATGTGTAATTTGTCATGTGTATGTGTAATTTGTCATGTGTACGCGTAATTTGTCATGTGTACGTGTAATTTGTCATGTGTATGCGTAATGTCTATGTGTAATTTGTCATGTGTATGTGTAATTTCTCATGTGTATGCGTAATGTGTACGTGTAATTTGTCATGTGTACGTGTAATTTGTCATGTGTATGCGTAATGTGTACGTGTAATTTGTCATGTGTATGCGTAATGTGTACGTGTAATTTGTCATGTGTATGCGTAATGTGTACGTGTAATTTGTCATGTGTATGCGTAATGTGTACGTATAATTTGTCATGTGTATGTGTAATGTGTACGTGTAATTTGTCATGTGTATGCGTAATGTGTACGTGTAATTTGTCTTGTGTACGTGTAATTTCTCATGTGTATGTGTAATTTGTCATGTGTATGTGTAATTTGTCATGTGTACGCGTAATTTGTCATGTGTACGTGTAATTTGTCATGTGTATGCGTAATGTCTATGTGTAATTTGTCATGTGTATGTGTAATTTCTCATGTGTATGCGTAATGTGTACGTGTAATTTGTACGTGTAGTAGGGCTGTGAATCTTTTGAGCACCACACGATTCAATTCTTGGGGGTAACGATTTGATTCAGAATCAATTCTCGATTCAAAATCAAAAAATGTTCTTACTAACAATGGGTGCAACATTTCTCCATAAATTAAACAAACAGCTTTGAAACTGTGTTATATTACTTAGAAAAAACTGGTTTTGTTTAATAAAATTCTACCCAAACATTTAATGAAGTCAAATACAAATAAGACAACAAGAGAAGTATCACGATTAGTTCAAAAATCTAATTTTTTTGACAGGTCTAAGGTGTAAAGTGTAATATACTGTGCTGTCTAACAGAATGGTTGATGTACTTCAGGGATGACTACACTCTAACACCATGACAGGTATTTGATTTGCTGGACTCTCTGGTCAGCTTCAGCAGGCCAAGACATAGCTGCGGAACAATTTATTGGCCTTACAACCAGCAGCTTCCCGGCAAACGAGACAGCACTTAGCCCAAAATGCTGCTCCTTTTAACTCCTCAAAGTTGTGGAACCATGTGCGGGGACTGGTGAAGCTGACCAGCGGGTCCTAAACCCCGGGGACCCGCCTCACTTGGAAAATAACGTCCAGGAAACTAAATTATGCAGGTGATGTTTTTAACCAAACATTCTTAAATGCCACACAAGTGTCTTCATGGCAGTGCTGTCAAACTCAAATGAAAGTAAAAGTACTCGGACGTAAAGGAGGGAGAAAAGGAAGTTGTGAGAGCAATGCTGCCCTCCGGTGGCCATAAATGCTACCAGTTAACGTACTTACTGTAGTCTGCTGCCGTCGCCAGGTGTGTGGTCTACGCAAACAATTAACGACTAATTAAATGAGACAGTATGTACGAAAATGGGGCAAGAATTTACCCCCGCAAATAATCATGTGAAAATTGAGACAGACGAAAACCAAGGTACAACTTCTTTAAAAAATTAAGTTTTCTCTCCACTTTCTCATGCACTCCAAATTATTTTTGTGTGAATGCTGTAAGGCTTGTAAATGTTAGCAATGCTAACTATCTTAACTATTTTTTTTACTTAATTGCGCAGCCGTACACCTTAAGAGTAACTAATAACTTGGCACATGCTAACTGATGGCATGCTAACCTTTTTAGCAATTGCTGCCCGCCGTACACCTCAGGCATATAACTTGGTACATAACCCATGCTAACTGTTAGCATGCTAACTTCAATTTTGCCGCCGTACACCTTAAAATCATATATCTTGATTTATAACACATGCTAACCGTTAGCATGGTAACTTCAATTTTGCCGCCATACACCTTAAAATCATATAACTTGGTACATAACACATGCTAACTGTTAGCATGCTAAGCTCAATTTTGCCGCCGTACACCTTAAAATCATATACCTTGGTTTGTACCACATTTTTGATTGATTGATTGATTGATTGAAACTTTTATTAGTAGATTGCACAGTGAAGTACATATTCCGTACAATTGACCACTAAATGGTAACACCCGAATAAGTTTTTCAACTTGTTTAAGTCGGGGTCCACTTTAATCAATTCATGGTACAAATATATACTATCATCATAATACAGTCATCACACAAGTTAATCATTAGAGTATATACATTGAATTATTTACATTATTTAGAATCCGGGGGGTGGGATGTGGAGGGGGGAGGGGGGGGAGTGTAGGTTTGGTTGAGATCAGCACTTCAGTCATCAACAATTGCATCATCAGAGAAATGGACATTGAAACAGTGTAGGTCTGACTTGGTAGGATATGTACAGCGAGCAGTGAACATAGTGAGTCCAGAAAGCATAAGAACAATTATATACATTTGATTATTTACAATCCAGGGAGGTGGGATGTGGAGGGGGGAGGGTATTAGTCAAGGTTTACCATGCTAACTGTTAGCATGGTAACTTCAATTTTGCCGCCATACACCTTAAAATCATATAACTTGGTACATAACACATGCTAACTGTCAGCATGCTAACTTAAATGTTGCCGTCATACACCTTAAAATCATATATCTTGGTTTATAACACATGCTAGCTGTTTGCATGGTAACTTCAATTTTGCCACCGTACACCTTAAAATCAGATTACTTGGTTTATAACACATGCTGTTAGCATGCTAACTTCAATGTTGCCGCCGCACACCTCAGGGTCATAACTTGGTACATAACACGATAACTTTTAGCATGCTAACTTCAAATTGTCGTACATCTTAAGTCATAAAGGTTGGTGCATCATACATGCTAACTTTTTTAACCATTTTTGCCACCATAGACCTCAGAGTCATATAACCTTGTATGTGACATGTCATGTATTAACTTTTTTAGCCACTTTTTCTGCCGTACACCTCAGTCATAAAACTTGGTACGTGACATATGCTAACTGTCAGCATGCTAACTTTTTTAGCTAATTTTGCAGCCGTACATCTTAAGACTCATAACTTGGTACTTGACACCTGCTAACCACTAGCATTTCTGTTTAGGTTGCGCATATACAGCATTCACATCAATCTAATTATACCGTATTTTTCGGAGTATAAGTCGCACGGGCCGAAAATGCACAATAAAGAAGGAAAAAAACATATAAGTCGCACTGGAGTATAAGTCGCATTTTTGGGGGAAATTTATTTGATAAAACCCAACACCAAGAATAGACATTTGAAAGGCAATTTAAAATAAATAAAGAATAGTGAACAACAGGCTGAATAAGTGTACGTTATATGAGGCATAAATAACCAACTGAGAACGTGCCTGGTATGTTAACGTAACATATTATGGTAAGAGTCATTCAAATAACTATAACATATAGAACATGCTATACGTTTACCAAACAATCTGTCACTCCTAATCGCTAAATCCCATGAAATCTTATACGTCTAGTCTCTTACGTGAAAGAGCTAACTAATATTTGATATTTTACGGTAATGTGTTAATAATTTCACACATAAGTCGCTCCTGAGTATAAGTCGCCACCCCGGCCAAACTATGAAAAAAACTGCAACTTATAGTCCGAAAAATACGGTAATTAATATTTTTATTATGGTATATGGTTTGTATTTCTGAGAACTATTTTTCCAGAAAGTGTGTCTGACTTTAAATTCTCACTTTAGGCCCGCGTGCTAGCGACCATCGGGGTCACCAGAGGTCTTGGCGACCACAGCCTCAGAGTCTACGACTCCAACATCTTCATCAAGCCTTTCCTCTCCTGCTGTCCAGAGGTAAACAACAACAACGCCATCACAAGTCGAAACTTTTGCCTCATCAGACGCACCCCCCTTCAGGTCCAAGTGTACCCGCTTACGCAGTACCAACACGGCGCGGACGACGTCCTGGTTCTAGGGACCGACGGTCTGTGGGACGTCCTCTCCAACCAGGAAGTGGCCGAGTCTGTCACCTGCTTCTTGGCCAACTGCGACCCCGACGATCCGTACAGGCGAGTGTCAATTCAAGAGGTTTATTTGGTGGAAAAGATGGGATGGGAAGAGGGAGAGAAAAATAAAATATTCCCAAAGAACACTCCTGTAAGGGGCGCAGTGGGGGACTGGGAAAAAAACCTCAGCAAACTTAAGCACACATAACGACATGCAAACTCTAGACTTGCAACGGGGTGTTGTTACAGCGCAGGCTAAGACGATTAGGTGCAGTTCATTAGATTTGTCTAGTCTAATTGTCCATTTATGGTCCTCAAATTGATCATAGTTTCGCCTTACAGAGAGGAAAGCTTTTCCGAGATGTTATCCAGTTTGTGATTTAGTTCTGAAATCGCCACTGTATGAGTGCCGACAGCAAGGGTGTCAAACATATCAGGACCGCGAACAGGTTTGACACGGAAGCTGAATTAGCTAAATATGAAAATAAGCTGCAATTTTTTTCTGAAATAAACTGCAGTTCTAAATGTGTCCAGTGGATGTCACAATAGCAATTCAAGTGTAACCCATGTCACACAGACATGAATAGGGATGATGTTTGTTAAGAAATTATCGATTTCGATGCCATTATCGAATCCTCTTATCGAACCGATTCCTTATCGAATCCAGATAGGTTGTTGTATATGGAAAAAAACACACAATACTTGGTTTAAAATAAATATTGACTGTTTTTACCCACAAAAAAATTTAATTAAATAAATATTGACTGTTAGTGCCTCTTTAACTGGGCCACCTAAGAAAAAAACATGCAGGAAAAATCCTGCATTCATTTGTATTGTACAGCACTTTACATTTGAAACAAATCTCAGAGTAATGGTGTTGTTTACTTTTTGCTCCATTACATGTCAGCAAAATACAATTATTAACCTACTTGTATTCATCTGTGTTCACCAAGTTGAAGGGGAGGAGATTTTTCACCATCATTCTCGTTAGCTCGCGATTAATGTTGTTACTCTCCTCCTCACTCATCTTGCTGCTCTCTGCGTTATACCTCGCCATGGTAAAAGGGTCAACGCTCTGTGCTACAGAGCAAACACTGCCCTGGTCACTCTGGCTGTCATGAATGTCATCATCTGAAATAGGATAACGTTAACATTATCTTAATTCACATCTTGCAAGCACTAGTTTATTAGACACACCTACAAACTCTGGTGCGGTGTAGGCTACAAGATACCGTTAACGTTATCAGACACATGCAAAAAGGCTAACGTTACCGTTACCGATAGCCACTGACTATGCTTAGGTAACGTTAGTCTAGCTAACATTACTGCAGTCCTGGTTGACATAAGAGGTAACGTTATTTTAGCCTAAAGGCTACCAGTGAGCAGATATGGAAATTAACCGGCAACAGTTAACGTTAGTTACTCACCGGCACTATCACTGGGACTGCAGGTTGAAGCAGAGGAAGAGGGGCGTGCTTCGTCATTTCTGTCGCTGCTTCTCCACGTGTCGAAGACACGACACGTTTCTCTAACCTTTAGGTTATGTACGGCCTGAACATGTTTCAACATGTTTGTTGTACTGCTCCCCTTGCAGGAAAGCGAAGCTTGGCAATAATTGCAGATAGCCGTTTCCTTGTCGAATTTCTTAGTAAAGTGAAGCCATGCCTTGGAGCGTTTTTTCCGGTCCATTGTTGTTGTTGCTTCTGTATCTGCCGCCGAATGGCTGAGCTACGTCATTTCCTGTGACACGGGATTCGTTCCCAGGGATTCGAATAAAGAACCAAATATTTTTCTTTACTATAGTGGCTTCGATAACGGGAACCGTTGTTCAAAAAGGGATTTGAATCCATGGAATTTGTTCTTTTCTTATCGAACAATCGGGAGAACCGGTTTCGAACATCATCTCTACACATGACACTGTTTAAAGATGACGTGTTAGCTGACTTTAAGCGCCCTCAAGATGCTGCAATCAGCTGCTCCTGTTGTGGCTGGCAGCAGAGAGCGGCAGACTGATGCAGTATCGACGCACAATACCATCTTTCATTGTAAATTATCTACTCGACGAATAAAACTGTAAAATGCAAAGCCATTATTCAACTTGACCATCATCTTTTTGTTAGAGTTCCATGCAGCACTCACAATTGGTTAAATGCACGATGCGCACCCTGAACTCCATTGTAAAAATGTGTTTTTCTACATTTGTTGTTTGTTCTATTTTTATTTTATGCTTAAATCTAGCATTTTCGCATTGGTTAAGTTTATAGTTATGTTACCTTGATTTTGGCTATGGTTTAATTTTGATAATTGTTTTGTTTATATTATAATTGTCATTTTGAATGATGATGAATTCATGTGTTGTGGCAGTTGTGGATTTCACCAATGCAGCAGTTTGAGGAAACACTTGATTGCTTTTCCAAACATGTCTTTAATGGTAAACTGGCAACATTATAATGCTAAACAGGAAGTGCTTAAAGTTGAATGGCTTTGTAAAAACACTGAGACAAAGTCTAAGTTCATTGTGTTTTTGAAACTGCACCAATTTTTTCCTCTGAATTTTCATCTAACTAGAAGTGTTTTGCCAAGGGGATTAATGTACATTCTCAGAATGTGCTTGTTCTATTTTTGGCCAAAATAAAACAAAACAATTTAAAGTTGTCTTTATTTTTAAGTTATTATGCCATGATTTTACCAGCCCGGCCCACATGGAAATAGATTTTCCTCGGTGTGGCCCTTGAGCTAAAAGGAGTTTGACACCCCTGGTCTAGGGCATGACAGGCAGCTTGTGGGCCCTTTGAGCGGCTACCATTGTCTTCCTAATTTGTCGAATCCAAGCAGCAGATGCTCGGTTATAGTTGCAAACAGGTAGACAACTTTGATGTTCTCAACAGAAGGAATGGCCAGGCACACAACCCTCCACTTCTCCCATGCGTCTGTTGTGTATCTGCCAGCAAATATTTCGTCGGGGCAGAAAGGTTCCCCTGACCCTGACTTTCTTGTCGGGAGACCAGTTGATCAATTCCATGTTTAGATTTGGAAAACCTAGGCAACAATAAGGTTAAGACGAGACAAAGAAGCAAACACAGGTAAGCTAAGTGAGATGAGAGGGAAGCGTCCGCCTTGGTTGGGAGCCAGATAGTTGTTGCTGCTGTCGTTCTAACCGTCTTCCGTCCCTTCAGGTACACGATGGCCGCCCAGGAGCTGGTCATGAGAGCTCGCGGCGTGCTCAGGGATCGAGGCTGGAGGATCTCCAGCGACAGGTTGGGCTCCGGAGACGACATTTCGGTCTACGTTATCCCGCTCATGCACGGAAACATGCTCGACTAAGACACAAACTTGACTCTAAACGTCCTCATCCCTTCTTGTTCCATCGAAAAATAATCGGAATTGACAATTGGACGTTTGTAACCAACGTAAAACTGCTGTGTCGGGTATTTCTCTACTAATACACCCTTAAAATATAAAGTAAAGTTAAAGTACCAATGATTGTCACACACACACTAGGTGTGGTGAAATGTGTCCTCTTCACCCCCTGGGAGGTGAGGGGAGCAGTGGGCAGCGGTGCCGCGCCCGGGAATCATTTTTGGTGATTTAGCCCCCAATTCCAACCCTTGATGCTGAGTGCCAAGCAGGGAGGTAATGGGTCCCATTTTTTATAGTCTTTGGTATGACTCAGCCGGGATTTGAACTCACAACCTACCGATCTCAAGGCGGACACTCTAACCACTAGGCCACTGAGTAGGTAAACACAAGCGCCCAACATGGGGGCTGTGTACTGGTACTGTGTACATACATACAAGTGTCGCTGAGTGTGAAGACCAAGTAGTCATGTGATGCCAGCAGCTTGTATCTACCAGAAATTCTGTGTCAATTGTTTGGATACATTTTGGAGTAGAAAGTGGAGAAATATTTGAGAGTAACAATCATACTTCCTTGACAATCTTACATTCTTGCCATAATCTCCTAGCAGGTGTTTCTTATTGAAACTGTAGGAAGCCATATTGTACCTCGGAGGACTATATTTAGTACTAATACTTGTAGCAATGTGAATACATTAAGGTTTTATTTAATATTTGTATTGTTTACCTGAATATTGTGAACCAAAATGGATGGCACTTACTGTTAAAAAAAAATCTCATTTATTGAAAGTAGACCCAACTATCTGTTTGTTCTGTATACTTTACATCTGTAATTACACCGTTTGGCCACTGCGTCAAAGTGGCGCTGTTCTAAAACCTACTTTTGTACCTCATTGATTGATTGCTTGAGACTTTTATTAGTAGATTGCACAGTACAGTACATATTCCGTACAATTGACCACTAAATGGTGACACCTGAATAAGTTTTTCAACTTGTTTAAGTCGGGGTCCACGTTAATCAATTCATGTTTCTTTGTATTAAAATGAATGATTAAATAATAATAATGAGGGGACAGCCGTCACATAATTATGTTCCTTTTTTTATTCTGTAAGTATTTGCGTGAAATGTTTAATTTTATGTAAATGATGAAGCTGTTAATTGTTTGTGAATGTTGAGTTTTGTATGACGGAAACCTTTCCAACCATAATTAAACAAGTCTTTTTTGAGTGGACTTTTTACTCAAATTGTGCTTGATTAAACATACAATATATTTACACACAGTCACATCAAATATTTAGACCAGTGTTATTTGGCGCTGTTTGCCCACACTCAAATACAAAACACAGCTGGTCTGTAACCAGGCCAATACATAAATTTAAATTTTTATATATTTTTTTTAAACAAAAAAAAAACACACAGATGTATAAACAATGTTAGCTTGCGGACTTTGGCTAAAATGAATTAAAGCTAATTAGCTCGCTAGCTAACAAGTTTACGAGTTGGAAATCACATCTTTCAGATGTTTAATACGCCTCTGTTAGGGATGCTCCTACATACCAGGCGGACTGCCATGACAAGTAAGGTCCGCTTTTCAAAATAGGTATTGCGTATTTGACGTGTTTAGGGTGAAATGTTCTTACGCTTTTGATGTCTTCGCTCGTTGCGGTGGCCGGAGCCATTTTATTTTCCGGTGTCTTTCCCGCCTCGCTGATTCGTGCATGTCCGAGTCCCCCCGGAAAAACACGAACGATGACGTCACTGACATTATCGCTGCGCGGGATGAACTTGACTGTTGTGCAGGTTTTCTCACACATGAAAACGATGATGCTGTGTTCCAAACTTAAATTATTTACTGTATATATATATATATATATATATATATATATATATATATATATATATATATATGTATGTATTGTATTCTATTTTAGTTACTTTATTAAGTTTACAACCCACTGGCGTTGATTTGTACTGTTTTTGAACTTATTTTGAATATTATTTCTCGATTATTTGTAAATATGGCAGTTTATAAATAAAGGTTTATAAAATTAAAAAAAATAAAGGTTTTCTCACACAGTAATGATCACCTAAAACGGAGCATGAAATAATACAAATTTCGCACTATGTATTATAGATGATACATATATATTCCATCCATCCATTTCCTACCGCTTATTCCCTTTGGGGTCGCGGGGGGCGCTGGAGCCTATCTCAGCTACAATCGGGCGGAAGGCGGGGTATATTGATTGAGACTGTTATTAGTAGATTGCACAGTACAGTACATATTCCGTACAATTGACCACTAATGGTAACACCCGAATAAGTTTTTCAACTTGTTTAAGTCGGGGTCCACTCGTATTAGGACATAAAAATGTTATTTGTGTGAATGTTGATCCAAAATAAAGTAGCGACCACAAAAGTCAACACTTTTATTGCCAACAACACTTCCGCATTCTCTACCAATCACATTTATAGCGCGGTGCGTTCACAAACATGGGAACTCTGAATTTTACATTAACATGAGCATGTCTGTGTACTAGTTTTTTGTTTAAAAAAACATATAATTAAACACAAAACTTAGAATCAGTTGTTCTGTAGGCGACAAACTATATTATTAGTTAATAGTATCAAAATTATAATTAATTTCTCTTATGGTACTCATTAGGCTGAATCTGATATCTTGGGTCCTAAATGTGTTTCATGGGTGCTGCTATGATCAGTGGTTCCAACACATGGCTCTCCAAGTACCACCATAATCACCTACATTAAAATACACTAGAGTAGTAGGCCTAAGTATTCATTAAAAACAAGGCAACGGTTTTATTTAGCAAGTATATTGAACATTTTTGGCCACAAACATTCCACACAGTTTGAACAGTAACACTGAATATTTAATTAAGCTATAATTTGGCATATCACTAGATGGCTGACTTGCTGACAAAGTTCCTTGGCCTCCTAGTGGCTGTGACACTAAGCTAAAAACATTTATTTTATTATAATATTCATGCTAGTGATTAGCACGGTAGTTGCCAGCGAGTTAATAGTGTTGCTATACTGTATTCTTTGAATACATTAGTATTAACAAGGTACCTTTCATTCAAAACTAAGTATTATTATGCAAGTCGGGGGTCCCTGTTTCATCAGTTTGGGGATCCAGGGCCTGCTTAAAGGGGACATCATGAAATATTATCACTCATAACTACACAATAAATAATTGAAGAGCATTTTCAAAAGTCATTAAACTCTTTCCAAGTGTGACGCTAGGACTTTTGGAATTTTACCTATCATTCACAATCTTTATGAAAGACAAGAACACGTTTTTTTATTGCGTTCTAAATAGTAAATAAATGTGATCAAGTCAGCTTATGTTGGAGCCTATGAGTCACTCAATTCTGCCTAGAAGGTCCTTAAAAAAGCATCCAAACACCCCCATTAAGGTTTTATATACATGATGTAAGTGTATATGTAATGTAGTACATTTATAATAACATTTTTTATTTTGATCATTTTAAGTAAACGTGGCACATTCATTTAAAAAAAAGCATTAATGTTTCCTTTTTTTTTTCTTAATCACTGATTATTACTCACTGCAGACTATATGAGAGCCAACAAACACGATAAAACATCACTTACTGTACAACGTCTGCTGTCATTTTGGATGCCGACTGCTATGGTGTTCATATATTCCCATTTAGATGAAGGTTTCATTATTATAATCCTCGCGAAGGGGGGTGGATCCAAGCGTCTTTTTGTGTCGTTCTCGCCATTTTCGGGTCTAAATTGGCTGTCAAAGTTGACCAACTTTTCGGAATACGTCCTCGTCCTCCTACTATCCAGGTGAGAGGCATGATTTATGATTTACAACAAAGTTTGATGATCGAGGAAGCGAGGAGTAAACAAAGGCAAGGTAGTGATCACGGCGCAAAATAGTTTGTCTGCGTTAGCACTTATAATAACAATACCACTAATACTTGGTTAATATTTAAGTCACAAAATGTAAATGGAGTATTGTTGGCGCTTTTTTGGATGTCTATTTATTGGATTGTATGGGCCTAAAGAGATTGGCTCCGCTGTAAGTTTATTTACGAGTTAGAATGCATTAAAAAAAATCCATCCATTGTTATGTCTTTCATAATGATTGTGAACTATGGGCAACATTTTAAAAAAGGTACACTTCCCCTTTAAGGATTTTTAATCTTCGGGACATTTTTGTGTCACAAGCTAATCGAGGAAAAGGGTTGCATGTACTGCTAAACAATAAAGGTCACATAATAAAGCAGCATATAAAAAAACTACTGCATTCCTTTGATTCGAGTGTTTTATGTCATAAGTTTAACTTTCTTTCATGACTTTTAAATGTTTAGAAAATGTTTGATGAAGGCACAGCTTGACCCTGGAACAGATCATTCCTCATCAAAGCTGTGAGACAGATTGCTTCCAACACAACAGGTCTGGACACAAACACACACACACACACACACACACACACACACACACACACACACACAGAGATGACCTTTACACTTGTGTTGTCGCGTCTGATACTACCTTTCCATGTTAGTGTTTTTAAACAACTTTGGGGGGGGGGGGGGGGGGGCTGCCGACCAAGCATTTTCGCTAATGAAAGAACTTCCTCTCGAGTGTGGAAAGTGTCAACGCTATCGGCACAGATGCTGGTGGGCACAAGGTGTGGCGTGCAACCATCGCACCAGCGAGCGTCAACTCGTGAATGTTACATCTTGTAAAAGGTCACATTCTATATCAAGTTCCTCTTTTTACCCTCAGACCTCAAAACACTGGCGGCCATTAAAGTATACTACAAATGTAATAAATTAGTAAGTTGATGGTAAAAATGTAATAAGTTGATAGTAAAATGTAATAAGTTAATGATTTGAGAATAAAAATGTATTAATAGTAGGGCTGGACGATATATCCTTTTATTAATATCTTGATATTTTTAGGCCATGTGATATATATCTTGATATTTTGCCTTAGCCTTGAATGAACACTTGATGCATATAATCACAGCAGTATGATGATTCTATGTGTCTACATTAAAACATTCTTCTTCATACTACATTAATATATGCTCATTTTAAACTTTCATGCAGAGAGGGAAATCACAACTAAGCTAATTGACCAAAAGTGTATTTATTAAACAGTTATTAAGCAGTGGCACAAACATTCATGTCATTTCAAAACAGAAAGTGCAAGATTGTCAGACATTTTAAAACAAGCTATGAGTGCACTTTTGTGCATGATGTCACTAAGATGACATATCAAAACAACACTAAATTAAAGTGCACTTTTTGTACAGAACGCCACTACAATAGTTTAAAACAAATAAAGTGCACTTTTGTGCATGATGTCACACAAGATATTTCAATAAGTGTCAAATAAAAATGAGCTGCATAATAGGAAATCAAATAGTGTATGTCCTTCACTATGTGGTAGGTTCCTGCGGATGTTATCTCCTTCTGTTGTTGACTATTTTTTTCATACGGTGTTGATCTGGAAATGGTTGCTTCTGCATTTTTTTGGGTGGCACCGGCCGGAGATGTTGACATGCAGAGTTTTAAGCATTCTTCACTCTCTAGCGGGTGACTTTTCCAAATGATGCTACAAATTAGTAGAGCTGTACTTTTTGTAGCAATGCTTTTGCCGCATACTTGACATGGTTGTATGTTCAACATTTTCCCGCTTGAAGCCAAACCACCGCCAGACTTGGAATTAATTCTTCCTTCATTTGCTACCAGATTTGCACCTTCTCTCTCTCATATTACCACTCACACCCCTCCGCTTGCACCATAGCTAACGTTACCCATTCTGCTACCTCTCTGCTGGGCGAGGGTGTATGACGTTGCACACGTGACAGTATGTGACGTATGTAAAAGGTCCGCTTGTTTTACGCCTCTGTGAGAAGGAGACAAGAAAGTGAGAAACGCCTGTAGTGTAATGACCGCAGCTAAAAGCAACTGCGTGAGAACGTATACTCGAATATCACGATATAGTCATTTTCTATATCGCAGAGACAAACCCGCGATATATCGAGTATATCGATATATATCGTCCAGCCCTAATTAATAGTAAAAAATGTATTAAGTTAATAGTAATTTTTTTTTATAAATTAGTAAGTTGAGAATAAAAATGTAAAGTTGATAGTAAAATGTAATAAATTGAGTTGATGGTAAAAATGTAATAATTTAATAGTAACAATGTAATGTTAAAAGTAAAAATTAAGTTAATAAAATGTAATAAATTAGTAAGTTGATAGTAAAAATGTAATGATAATAGTAAAAATAATTAAGTTGATAATAAAATGCAAGATATTAATAAGTTGATAGTAAAAATATAATGTTAATAGTAAAATTAATAAGTTGATAATAAAATGTAATAAATTAGTAAGTTGTGAATACAAATGTAATACATCGATAGTAAATTGTAATAAGTTCATTGTAAAAAGTAATACGTTACTACATTGGTAGTACAAATGTAATAGTAAAATTGTGAGTTCATAGAAAAAATGTATTAAGTTAATTAAAAAAAATGTAATAAGTAAATATTACATCTGTCTTATTAACTTACATTTGTACTAAGTTATTAGTAAAACTGTCATAAGTTAAGAAAAAATAAGTTGATAGTACAAATATATTAAGTTGATAGCACAAATGTAATGAGTTGATAGTAAAATTGTCATCGGTTAATAGTAAAACTGTCATAAATTAATAAGAAAAAGTAATAAGTTGATAGTACAAACATTAAGTTAATAGCACAAATGTCATAAGTTAATAGTAAAACAGTCATAAATAAGAAAAAGTAATAAGTTGATAGTACAAACATTAAGTTAATAGCACAAATGTCATAAGTTAATAGTAAAACAAGTCAAATTAATAGTAAAACGGTCATAAGTAAATAAGAAAATAGAACTGTAATAAGTTAAGAAAAAGTAATACGTTAATAGTAAAACTGTCATAAGTTAATAGGAAAAAGTAATAAGCTGATAGGACAATCATATTAAGTATATAGTAAAACTGTAATAAGTTAATAAAAAAAGTAATATGCTGAGAATAAAAATTTAATAAGTGGATAGTAAAAATGTAAGTTGAAAAGTAGTACCTCACTTGGACTGAAAGTTTCATAATCAAGCGGTCAAACAAATAATCTCGTACGTCAGCAACTCAGTCTTTGGACTTTTTTTTTTTTTTTTAAATAAGTGGGTCCAAAGAAAGTTGTGAGTTCTAGCATTTTGATGACGGTGAAAAACGGTCGATTAAGAACGAAATGTGGAATTTGGGTGGCTTCCCCCCAATGTCTTAAAAAGTAAAAGTGATGTTAAATGTTTATTTAAACATTTCACTTATTTTATATCAAATGTTTTTAATATTGACTGTTAGCAGCGACCCTCTGAGGTCAAACATAACCGCCATTTGGCCCTCAATGAAGACCAATTTGACACCTGTTCTATTTCATATGGTTCTCAAACATTTGTCACCGAGTACCACCTCAGAAAAAAAGCAACTTGCCTCTCCAAGTATCACCATTAAAATACAGTAGCACAGTAGGCCTAAGTGTTCATTAAAAACAAGGCAGAGTTTTTATTCAGCAAGTCTTTAACATTTGTGGCCACTGTAACATGACACAGTTTGAACAGTAACACTGTGTTGGGATATTTGACTTGTTTGAGAATGACTGATGTACTATAATCAGACTTTCTGAGCTCCTATACTACACACCTCGCAATAGAATGGAATTTTTAAAATGACATTTCTTTGGTTTAGTTCCAGTCAGTGGGCCAAAATCGGTCCCGGGGGTACGAGTGGGAGTATGTAAGTGAACAACGAACCAAACATGCAGAATGTCCTCATTTGCCGTCCCAGCGGTCTCTCCCGGGTTAAGACGCCATCTCATCTCATTATTTATTCCACGGGGGCCACCCCTCCCCCGCGCTAATGTGCTGCGTAGGCGCCAGATGCCGTCGGGCAGCAGACGAGGGCATTTCGGAACACATGACCTCCATCGACAGGCACACTGGCCTGACCCCCGCGAGGACACAGCCGACGCCAGCGGCGGCGGCAGGAGAGCCACCGCGTGGTCATGTGGTCTGCCACTCCAGCAAAGCAGAGGCTCGCCTGACTTAGCGTAATAATCCGATTATTACATCTTTTGCCGCGTTGCCCTCGCATCACGACAGGGCTCGCATGGATGCGAGTACAGATGGGACGTTCGCCAACGAATCGAGTCTTTTGAACGGCTCTTTTGAGATTCTTTACACACCTGCAATTGCCCACTCTGCACATGCGTGCCACCCGACTGGCAACTGGACAACAAAAGGTACATAAAATTTAGCAGCATGTGGATTAACTTTTTTTTTTATTAAATAAAACATTTATACATAAAAATTATATACCGTATTTTTCTGACTATAAGTCGCAGTTTTTTTTCATAGTTTGCCGGGGGTGCGACTTATACTCAGGAGCGACTTATGTGTGAAATTATTAACACATTACCGTAAAATATCAAATAATATTATTTAGCTTATTCATGTAAGAGACTAGACGTATAAGATTTCATGGGATTTAGCGATTAGGAGTGACAGATTGTTTGGTAAACGTACAGAATGTTCTATATGTTAGTTATTTGAACGACTCTTACCATATACTGTATGTTGGTTATTATTTATGCGTCATATAACGTACACTTATTCAGCCTGTTGTTCACTATTCTTTATTTATTTGAAATTGCCTTTCAAATGTCTATTCTTGGTGTTGGGTTTTATCAAAAAAATTTCCCCCAAAAATGAGACTTATACTCCAGTGCGACTTATGTTTTTTTTTCCTTCTTTATTATGCATTTTCGGCCGGTGCGACTTATACTCCGAAAAATACGGTACTTTTCCAAACTTTTATTTTGAAATGTTCTTTCATTTATAATTGGATTCACTAAACATTCATTAATTTAAAGCAGTGGGTGTCCAAAGCGCGGCCCATAGCTAATTTTTTTAACGGCCCGCCGCGCAATCGTTAGCATTTTAATTAATATTAGCATGCTAGCTATTTTGCGTCAAATATGTCACTTGATGAATGATACATGTTAGCATGTTAGCTTTTTTTTTTTTTTTTAAGCTAATATTGTAGATATACACCTTAATCATATTTTGGTACTTGATGCATGCTAGCATTTTGAACAAATGTTTGAAGTACACAGTAATATTTTGGTACTATACACACACGTAGTTAGCATTTTAGTATGCTACCTTTAACACACTTGTTAAATAGTGTTGTATATTTCGGTATTTCGCTAATGCCAACTGTAATCATGCTATTGTTATAAAAGTTAGCATTTTATTTTTATAGCTCAATTTTGTTCATATTGTCACTTGACACTATCTGGCCAGCGTGCTAACTGTTAGCATCTACACTAAATTTCTACCATTGTCGAGTTCTTTCACAGAAATCTACATATTGGTTTTGAAAGTAAAAACTACCAAAATGGCTGCCGCATCCTTTCATTAATCAGTGTGTGGCCCTAAGTGGAAAAAGTTGTACTAAACCAGGGGCAGGGAACCTATGGCTCTCGAGCCAGAATGTGGCTCTTTTGATGACTGCATCTGGCTCTCAGAGAAATCTTAACTGACATTGCTTAACACGATAAGTAATGAATAATTCCGCTGATAATCACAGTGTTAAAGGGGAACATTATCACAATTTCAGAAGTGTTAAAACCATTAAAAATCAGTTCCCAGTGGCTTATTATATTTTTCGAAGTTTTTTTCAAAATTTTACCCATCATGCAATATCCCTAAAAAAAGCTTCAAAGTGCCTGATTTTAACCATCGTTATAAACACCCGTCCATTTTCCTGTGACGTCACATAGTGAAGCCAACACAAACAAACATGGCGAATAGAACAGCAAGGTATAGCGACATTAGCTCGGATTCAGACTCGGATTTCAGCGGCTTAAGCGATTCAACAGATTACGCATGTATTGAAACGGATGGTTGTAGTGTGGAGGCAGGTAGAGAAAACAAAATTGAAGAAGAAACTGAAGCTATTGAGCCATATCGGTTTGAACCGTATGCAAGCGAAACCGACGAAAAACGACACGACAGCCAGTGACACGGGAGAAAGCGAGGACGAATTCGGCGATCGCCTTCTAACCAACAATTGGTATGTGTTTGTTTGGCATTAAAGGAAACTATGAACTAGGTTTACAGCATATGAAATACATTTGGGAACAACATGCACTTTGAGAGTGCAGACAGCCCATTTCAGGCGCGCTAAGAACATATATTTTTCCACGATTTCAGCACTCAGGTTAACCATACCTAAATAGACACAAAATACTGCATTACACAAGACTACCCGAATGTACTCGAATGATTGAAAAAAAAAAAAAGTTTTTAAGCTAAATTATTGGTAAACACAGTTTATGTATAATAATTTATGTAAAACCTCGAGTAATGAATAAAGTTTTCATCAATTAATATATTCTGTAGACATACCCTCATCCGCTCTCTTTTCCTGAAAGCTGATCTGTCCAGTTTTGGAGTTGATGTCAGCATCTGCTTTGAGTGTCGCAGGATATCCACACATTCTTGCCATCTCTGTCGTAGCATAGCTTTCGTCGGTAAAGTGTGCGGAACAAACAACTGACCATTTCGTCGGCTTTCCCCACAGCCTCGTATTTTGAACAAATTTCGTCCAATTTCTTGCCACTTTCGCATCTTTGGGCCACTGGTGCAACTTGAATCCGTCCCTGTTCGTGGTGTTACACCCTCCGACAACACACCGACGAAAGTGAGAAAATGGCGGATTGCTTCCCAACGTGACGTCATCGCTCCGAGAGCGAAAAATAGAAAGGCGTTTAATTCGCCAAAATTCACCCATTTAGAGTTCGGAAATCGGTTAAAAAAATATATGGTCTTTTTTTCTGCAACATCAAGGTATATATTGACGCTTACATAGGTCTGGTGATAATGTTGCTCTTTAAAAATAACGTTCAAAATATTCAAAACATTCTCATGCATTTTAATCCATCCATCCCTTTTCCACCGCACCTGTTCAAGAAGTTGCATTAATGGTAAGAAGTATCTATTATTGGTTAGCTTCAGAATAACAATGTTTTTAAAAAGAATAAGATATTTATTATACTCTAAAAATGTTGATGTTACCTAAAAATGCACGTATTTAGTTGTATTCAGTGTTAAAAAATATTATATGGCTCTCACGGAAATACATTTTAAAAGATTTGGCTTTCATGGCTTTGTCAGCCAAAAAGGTTCCCGACCCCTGTACTAAACCATAGTTTACGCGTACACACACAAGGTATGCTAGTATCATTATGTACTCAATTGTATCTGTTAATGAATTGTATTTTTACTTAGCATATTTTTTTCTATCTTTTTAATATTTATGATGTCACCGCCTTATGGAATGTTTACAATGAAAAAACAAAAATATAGCCAATATTTCAGATGTATAAAAATTCCCACTAATACTGTAATAGTTGTGTAAATCACATTATTTTGATTCTAAATCTTGATAATAGAAAAATACATTTAATAACGGCTCTTTGAAAGGAAAAATACTGCTCCTTTCTAAGAGCCATGACTCCGATCTCTAGATGAAAGGACATGAAGGAGGGCCGTGAAGGCAGCATTGTGGGATACCTTTGTGGGCAGCTCGGGCCACGTCACTAGTCTCCACATAGCAACAGCAACGTTGACCTACATGCTGCCATTCTGCCAGGCTACACACACACACACACACACACACACACACGATGGCGTGCTGCATAAATTACATACTCAGGACAGGTCATGAATCACTCCACCATTTTGGAGGCGCATTTTAACCCTTAAAAAGGAAAAAAACGAACAAGAACTCATTTTCCCCACGGCCCTTGAACTACTTTATTTGACCAAATAGTGCCCGAGATGAAACAAAAAAAAACGCAACCACAAGTCATCTACGGTTAAAATTAATCAAATTTAATACACACACACGACACAGCGCCGTCTTAAAGTGAGAAAATTGCCGTTTATAGCTATTATTTTACCTGAAGAGAGCGTGAAAAAGGCGGAAGGACACAGTTGCTCGTTCCCGGGCTTGGCTAGCAGCAGCGCGAGGCACTAGCACTAGCAAGGCAGTAGCTTGCGCAGTCATCTCCATAGCGGGCACAGTCACAACCCAAACAACAGCACAAACTACTACCTCAGCCAGTACGCAGCCAGCAACAACCACAAAAAAAAGGAAGAAAAACATGTCAAAGTGGAACACAAAAAAAAAAAATCTTCTTTTTCTGCGTAGCCTTGAGAGAAGACCGTTGGTCCTCGTTGTTGGGAATGTGACTTCGCGCTCGTGCACGGACTTGAAATAGAAAGCGAAGCCCCGCCCACTCAGAAGTGCTCCACCCCGCCCCCCCGTGTGGCCACCTCACATAACCCACACTGGGGGGTGTTCAAGTGCACTACTGTTACTGATTGTTTCAGCAGCAGCAGCAATAACTGACTGATTAAAGCCCATCCATTTCTACCGCTTGGTGTATTTTTCTCGAAAGCCTTTTTTTTTTTTTTTTTACACTGAATTTATGTAACTGATTTTTTTAGCTTTGATTTGTAAACTGAATTATTTATTTATTTTTTTACATCAAATTGTGCTGACGATTTAATCGAATAACAATTTGTGAGCAATTTAAAAAAAAAATTTTTTTTAAATACATCCATACATTTTCTACCGCTTGTCCCTTTCGGAGTGTGTTTTACAATTCAGTGTCTAAAAAGTCAGTGTAGAAATAGCCTTAGCTTCAAAACTCAAGACTCACTTCTGGTAAATTAAAGGGGAACATTATCACCAGACCTATGAAAGCGTCAATATATACCTTGATGTTGCAGAAAAAAAGACCATATATTTTTTTAACCGATTTCCGAACTCTAAATGGGTGAATTTTGGCGAATTAAACGCCTTTCTATTATTCGCTCTCAGACGTCACATCGGGAAGCAATCCGCCATTTTCTCAAACACATTACAAACACCGAGTCAAATCAGCTCTGTTATTTTCCGTTTTTTCGACTGTTTTCCGTACCTTATAGACATCATGCCTCGTCGGTGTGTTGTCGGAGGGTGTAACAACACGAACAGGGACGGATTCAAGTTGCACCAGTGGTCCAAAGATGCGAAAGTGGCAATAAATTGGACGTTTGTTCCGCACACTTTACCGACGAAAGCTATGCTACGACAGAGATGGCAAGAATGTGTGGATATCCTGCGACACTCAAAGCAGATGCATTTCCAACTGGACTGAACAGATCAGCTTTCAGGAAAAGAGAGCGGATGAGGGTATGTCTACAGAATATATTAATTGATGAAAACTGGGCTGTCTGCACTCTCAAAGTGCATGTTGTTGCCAAATGTATTTCATATGCTGTAAACCTAGTTCATAGTTGTTAGTTTCCTTTAATGCCAAACACACACATACCAATCGTTGGTTAGAATGCGATCGCCAAATTCGTCCTCGCTTTCTCCCGTGTCGCTGGCTGTCTTGTCGTTTTCGTCGGTTTCGCTTGCATACGGTTCAAACCGATATGGCTCAATAGCTTCAGTTTCTTCTTCAATTTCGTTTTCGCTACCTGCCTCCACACTACAACCATCCGTTTCAATACATGCGTAATCTGTTGAATCGCTTAAGCCGCTGAAATCCGAGTCTGAATCCGAGCTAATGTCGCTATAGCTTGCTGTTCTATGCGCCATGTTTGTTTGTGTTGGCATCACTATGTGACGTCACAGGAAAATGGACGGGTGTATATAACGATGGTTAAAATCAGGCACTTTGAAGCTTTTTTTAGGGATATTGCGTGATGGGTAAAATTTTGAAAAAAACTTCGAAAAATAAAATAAGCCACTGGGAACTGATTTTTAATGGTTTTAACCCTTCTGAAATTGTGATAATGTTCCCCTTTAAGACTGAAGCAGTAGTTCCTGTCTCAGAGCCAGCCATTGAGGTGTCAATCAATCAATCAATCAATCAAAAGTTTTCAGTCACGTGACACGGGTTAACCTGAAGAGAGTCTTGGGTTTGGAAGCAACGAATATTCCTAACTAATTTACAAACTAAATCTTCCATCCATTCATTTACTACCGCTTATTCCCTTCGGGGTCGCTGGGAATAATAATTTTTCTTTGAGAAATGGTATTTCGGGAAAACCAGGAATTTTTGCAGTTAAAAAAAAAAACTTAATTTCTTGTCCTGATTAAGAGGAATATTTTGACGGTGGAACGGTTTATGTGGAAAATGTGGAAGGAGTAGTCGACAGAAAAAGAGTGGAAAAAAGGTGTTGAAAAAACGGGAATTCTGTGAATTCCTGGAATTTTTTTGAACTTGGAAAAATTATCGTTTGAATGTCCAGAGGGGCGCTGGAGCTTATCTCAGCTACATTCGGGCGGAAGGCGGCGTACACCCTGGACAAGTCGCCACCTCATCACAGGGGCCAACACAGATAGACAGACAACATTCACACACTAGGGCCAATTTAGTGTTGCCAATCAACCTACCCCCAGGTGCATGTTTTTGGAGGCGGTAGGAAGCCGGAGTACCCGGAGGGAACCCACGCAGTCACGGAGAGGACATGCAAACTCCCCACAGAAAGATCCAGAGCGCAGCATCGAACCCAGGACCTTCGTATTGTGAGGCAGATGCACTAAACCCTCTTCCACCGTGCTGCCCAAACTAAATCTTATAACACAGAATTTTCAAACAAAACATTTGCTTCCAATGAAATTGTCACAATTTGATCAGTTACATAAGTGTCGAACTAAAAAGCTTTTATAATAGAGAAAGGAATTAACCTCCATAGAAGTGTACAACAGGGGTGGGCGATACTGGGAATTTTGGGCTCGATCCAATACCAAGTAAATACAGGGCTAATATCGACGATACCGATACTTTTGATTTGAAATGTCATGATTTTTGAATAACTTAATGAATTCGCTTCTAGCTAGTTTGATTATGATTTTGAGATCACAGGAAAACTATTTTATGCAACAACAAAACATGTTTTTTTCTATTCATACAACAATTAAAACAATGTACTAGTATATAAATGAAGAATAATTTACTACTATGCACACACAAAAAGTCACCATGACAGGGTTTCTGCAGGTATCAGCAAATCTAATTTAATGCTTTTAATGCCACTCAAAACAAATGTCCTACTGCAGATGGTGAAAACCATAACATTTTGTATAGACACAATTGTAAGCATTTGACGATGATAATCTTTAATAGTTTAAAAGTTTACAATCATTTTTACTCTGTGAATTACAATAGGCTCACAAGACTGTTTAATCTGATCATTTATTGTTCTGTAGTGGTAGCAGCAGCTGCCAGTTGTGGTGGCGACAGCAATGGTTGCTTAGTTGATCACGTCAAAGAAATTTCAATCTCCGTCTTGTGGTTGGCTAATACATGTGCGACTTCACCGCATTACATTTTCTCATGCCGCTGGACATCGAAATTAATGTTTTTTAATGTCATTTAAGGCCCTCATTTTCGCACAATTTGTTAAATGACTTAATGACCCACGGAAACCCTGTATTACAGATGAAGAAAACAACAAAAATACACACAAGTACTAAAATCTAATCAAACAATACAATAATTACCATTAAATGCTGATGTTTGTGAAAATCATAATTAGTAATAAAGAGAGGGGGAGGGGCAAAGTATGCCGCGACAAAGCTGACACTGACAGTCTAGAGAAGACGCTGCTGTTGCATAAAGGGAAAGTTGAGTAATTTTCTTGATGTATAGAAGAAAATCTGCGACAAGGGTATTGATCCCATCACACTAGTATCAATATGATACCAATAGCCACCTTAGCATTGATAATATTGATATTTGGATCAATATGCCCAGCCCTAATGTACAAAGGAAATTGTCATATTATTTTACAGTGTGCATCACTTTGCACATTTTAGCAATAAACCAGATTTCAATAAATACTTTGGGCACACGTGTATGATTATTTTAACATTTTCTCTCATAGGAAAACGCATTTTCTTCTCATACCACCCATAAAAAGCAATCGACACAGAAGAAAACTGTCAGGCACACCCATTGTAGACCTGTCCCATTTATTGACGTGCATCCCTTCACAAGATGGCCGACAAGTGATGACATGGAATGTTGCAGCTCAGATTTGTTTCCTTGCATAAAATCATCACTGTTGAGAATGTTGCAACGGAACCAAAGTGTTCATTTTCAGACCCATAAGGCCCCATTTTTTTCCTCTTCCTGTCCCTCCTAATTACATTAACGTTTGTCAAACATTGCGGTCAGTCTGTATATGAAAATGGAGGGAAGAGGATGGGGGCGGGGTTGGGGGGGGTGTAACCAATGACGCGCGGTAGGATGAGGAATCTGATTTGGCCTGAGGGTGGTGCTCTTAAATCTCAGGTCACTTTGGGTCCTCATGGATGGAGCTCACGTGGAGTTCATGTGTGTCCACTTTTAAAGCACATGGATCAAGAAGACACATTCAAGATTTCTTCATCATTTAAAAAAACAAAACAAACCCAAAAACATGTCAGGAGTCTCCATTCTGGACCAGCCTGGTCATAGGGGGCTGCATGAAGTCTTTAAAGGGCCCCAGAGCCTCTTTCAGGGCCGAGCTGACCTCCGAGGAGGAGCAGGTAATGCACTCCACCAGCGTGGGGTACAAGGCGATCACCTGAGCCCACGTGCTGTCGTCCACTGCCGAGCAAAGGGAGGGGCACATTATTTCCTCCCCACAGGCGCAGGGCATTGATTTTCACTCCCGAACGGCACTTCCAGGACGCAATTTTAATAACATCTCAATTCCATCTTCTGTGGTGGCGGGGAAAGAAAAAATTCTCACAATTGGCCTTGTTGGGAAAATATACCGTAAATTCCAGACTATAAACCGCTACTTTTTTTTCCTACGCTTTGAACCCTTTGGCCCATAAAACTGTGTGGCTGATTCATGGATTTTTCTTTGCTGATGGCCATAGAGCAGGGGTCGGCGAGCCGCATGCGGCTCTTTGATCACTCTGATGCGGCTCAGCTGCATACTTGCCGACCCCCCCGATTTTACCGGGAGGTTTCCGGATTTCAGTGCCTCTCCCGGAAATCTCCCGGCGCAAACATTCTCCGATTTTCACCCGGACAACAATATTGAGGGCGTGCCGTGATGGCACTGCCTTTAACGTCCTCTAAAACATGTCGTCGCAGCCGCTTTTACACCATGCTATCTGCGTGCCGGCCCGGTCACATGTAGTATGTGGCCTCTACTTACACACGTAAGTGACTACAAGGCATACTTGGTCAACAGCCATACAGGTTACACTGAGGGTTGTGACATAAACAACTTTAACACTCTTACTAATATGCACCACACTGTGAACCCACACCAAACATGAATGACAAACACATTTCGGGAGAACATCCGCACTGTAACACAACAGAACAAATACCCAGAATCCCATGCATCCCTAACTCTTCCGGGCTACATTATACACCCCCACTACCACCAAACCCCGCCCACCTCAATCGACGCACGGAGGGGGGGGTTGGTGGTAGCGGGGGTGTATAATGTAGCCTGGAAGAGTTTGGGATGCATGGGATTCTGGGTATTTGTTCTGTTGTGTTTATGTTGTGTTAAAGTGCGGTTGTTCTCCCGAAATGTGTTTGTCATTCGTGTTTGGTGTGGGTTCACAGTGTGGCGCATATTTGTAACAGTGTTAAAGTTGTTTATACGGCCACCCTCTGTGTGACATGTATGGCTGTTGAAAAAGTATGCCTTGCAGTCACTTATGTGTGTCTGCAGAAGCCGCATACAACATGTGACTGGGCTGGCAAGCTGTTTGTACAGATTGTAGAGGGCGCTAAAGGCAGTGCCATCATAGCACGCCCTTATTATTGTTGTTTGGGTGAAAATCAGCAGACATTCGAGAGAATAGTTGCTCTGAAATTCGGGAGTCTCCTGGAAAAATGGGGAGGGTTGGCAAATGTGATGCTGTCAAGCGGCATTCATATAAAACTCACGGGCCGCACTAACATTACATTTTCATATTAAGGTGCGGGCCGCGTGTCTGAGACCCCTGGTTTATACATAGCACAAAGCAAAAAAAAAAAGCTTTGTATGCAGTGTTATTTCATTTTAAATTTCAAAAGAGTTTTGTGGCTCCCATTGTTTTCTTTATTTTGTGAAACGGGTCAAAATGGCTCTTTGAGTGGTAAAGGTTGCCGACCCCTGCCATAGAGCAAATAGTTTTCATGAAACACATGCAAAAACACTTAAATGGAGTGTTTTTGTTTGTGCTATGGCGCTATCTTTTGGACGAGTTTGCTCACTACAGGTGCTGCTGGGTGAATGAATGCCTATAAGTGTTTCCTGCTGTTTAATGATTTGAACCGCAAGTAGAAGTGCCCTTTGGTCTTCTAGCCGTCCATAGCGGTTTTTCTTATATGGACTCTTCATTTATCATGCCAAGCAACATTTGTAAGTTTTACAATATAACTAAAACAATTCTTTCTTACTTAACCGCCCCATGTGTGATGTCCGTAGGAGTGTTTTCATGAATATTTGTATATAATGAAGCTTGCGTCATTAGCAATAGCTAATATGCTAACACGTTTGCGACCGTCTGTGTAAGTATTAACTTACAATGGCATTCTTTTTGTATTGTTTCAGTTTCACAAATTCCTCAGTAAATTCCCCAAAATGACACTGTAGAATTATTGAGTCTGTTTAGCTGATTGGAGAGCTAGCTTCTGCAGCTAGTGGGTCCATGACGATGACCTCTGTTTTGTTTGATCAGCCGTTTTACTGCCGTGTTACAGGCACTGTTTGGAAACAATTAAGGTATGTAAATAAACATTTACAAAATCTTTCTGTGTAAATAACTCATTCCACAACGTATATATCTTCGGCTTATAGTCCAGTGCGGCGAATATATGGAAGGAAATGGGTTTTTCTTCAAAGAATTTAGTGGGTGCGGTTTATATACCATGCTCAATAGCCCGGAAAAGAAAAGGAGACATTGAACACTTTGATACTCACCGTTTTCTGGCTGGGTCTTTTTCAACGAGTCCATCAACGTACTGATAGCTTTCAGAACAAAGATGATTTCTGTCACTTGTTGCCTAAAGAAGAAAAATAAAATACATTTGACAAAAACCCCACTATGTTTTACACCATAATCCTCCAAGTTTGGTCCCGTAACCTCACTTGAAATTTCTCACACTGTAACAGAGCCTTCAGCCGACTCAGCACAAAAGTTGGTACACACTTTTAGAGGACTGAGAAGAACAATGGAACCTTGATCTACAAAGTTAATTGGTTTAAAAGTCTCTATTTTAGTGAAGGTTTGTACACAATATAAAATGCTACATAATACTGTATATCAAACACAATAAAGAGCTGTTTGAGATATATATTTGTTTACACACAAACGCCCACACACACATAGTTTCTTAAAAGTGTGTTTTTTAAACCAAAACAGGGACTTCTGTGGAGGCTAGAGCCAATTAATCATATTCACATTGCTCCTTATGGTTATCTCTGCTTCACTATACAAACTTTTCGATTTACGAACCATGTTCAAGAGCTAATTAAGTTGGTAAATTGAGGTTCCACTAGTCATGATGTAAAGCATTTATTGTTACAGTTTTATAAATTCCTCAGTAAATTCACCAAATCGTCCCTGTGGAGTTATTGAGTCTGTTTAGCTGATTGGAGAGCTAGCTTCCGCAGCTAGTGGGTCCATGGCGATGACTTCTGTTTTGTTTGATCTTCTGTTTTGTTTGATCAGCCGTTTTACTGCCGTGTTACAGAGACTGTTTGGAAACAATTAAGGTATGTAAAAAAACATTTACAAAATCTTTTTGTGTAAATAATTTTATTATATATATATATATATATATATATATATATATATATATATATATATATATTAGGGCTGCAACTAACGATTAATTTGATAATCGATTAATCTGTCGATTACTTCGATTAATCGATTAATAATCGGATAAAAGAGACAAACTACATTTATATCCTTTCCAGTATTTTATTGGGGGGGAAAAACAGCATACTGGCACCATACTTATTTTGATTATTGTTTCTCAGCTGTTTGTACATGTTGCAGTTTATAAATAAAGGTTTATAAAAAAAAATAAAAAATAAAAAAATAAAAATAAAAATGCCTCTGCAAGGCAACAAGAGAAGTATCCTACACTTCTCTTTTGTAAAGTAAATCTGAACAGCCGATATGGGCATCTACATCAACTATATGATTTGCCTGAGAAGCTGGACAGGACAAAAAAAAAAAAAATTGCCTCTGTGCATGGGCATAGCATAGATCCAACGAATCGATGACTAAAATAATCGCCAACTATTTCTATAACCGATTTTAATCGATTTAATCGATGAGTTGGTGCAGCCCTAATATATATATATATATATATATATATATATATATATATATATATATATATATGTGTGTGTGTGTGTGTGTTTGCGGCTTATAGGGCAGTGGGGCTATTATGAAAAAATATATTTTTCTAACATTTATTGGGTACGGCTTATATACATACCGGTGCGCTCTATAGTCCGTAAAATACGGTACTTGTCAGTTAAAGTACCAGTGTGCATGGTAGATGTGGGCGGTATAGCGATGGAAATGTAGATAGCACCCCACAATTCTAAAAACTCCTCACGTTAACCAATTTACTAAAAATAAAACCTCCTTTAGTTTGTCTTTTGAGGTTACCATCGACATGTCTTCTCTATTTAGTTTTAAATTCCCAATATGAAGCATTTTAAGGGAGTTGCGGTACAGGGGCGTACCTGGGCAGGGGGCAACGCCCGCTCAGCCGCTCATCCTCCACGTAGCGCTGGAGGACGTCCTGCGACCGCTTGAGGAGCACGGAGAGCGCCATGCGCGAGATGTAGCCCTCTTGCGGCGTGGACGCCTTGTTGCTGAATGAGAACTGCAGCAGGGTCTCAAAGCACACCTTGGAGAAGCCCTCCCGCATCCGTACGTCGATCTCGGCTTCTGTCAAAAGACACCATTATTGTGCTACTTTTTGTTGTATATTTTGATACAAATAAAAACATATTAAAGACTGTTAACCAAAGATTATCTAAGATTGAACTCAAGTGAAATGTTCCTTGGCTGAAATATTTGTGTTTAACTTGACGACAGTATTTGCAAAACATTGTGGTTTGAGAACCAATGTCGCAGTTAGCGTCAGAGGCAACATGGCGCCCTACCTGTGAATGAAGGCGACTGTGAGTGGATGGAGCCTTTATTGAGCATGGCCATGACTTGGCCCACAAAGTCTTTGGGGATGAAATTGGCAAACGGTAAAATCTCTGTGCTGATCAGCTGGACCACCTAAAAGAAAAACAATACAACAATAAAGCGGACACGAGGGAACATGACAAAAGTCACACCGACGACGTCATTTTTGTTACGTATTTACCTCGACGTCAATGGCTTCATTCTTTTGAAATTCCTGAATGGACAAGTTATCTGGAGGCGAACTGTAAACAACACAAAAAAATAAACCTGATCAATGTGATTGAAATGGCAGCAACCAGCTGGGGACCATTAGTTGGCCCGAGTAGTTTGATACTTGAAGGGGAACTGCTCTTTTTTTATTTTGCCTATCATTCACAATACATATGCAAGACAAGAACACGTTTTTTTGTTTGTTTTTTTAGTATTCTAACCCGCAAATAAAACGCTAGCAAAAGATAGCTAACAATCAAGGTAATGGGATTCAATCTATTCCGCCTATAAAGCACACTAAAAAACCTCCAAAAACCTCCATCAACGATTTATAAAGACGCTGTAGTATCTATGCATATTCATAATAACGTGATATATACATTTTTGGGGTCATTTTAAACATACAGCAGCTTGTTAATTTCACAGACGCATCAAAACGTCTGCTATTTCCTACTAATGACGGCAGACAACAAAGAATACTTTGGGACAAATCCAGAAGGTTATTTTTTCGAGCCTGAAAATAAGGAGGATGATCTACAAGTTTTAGAAGCCGAGTGATAAGCAGATCCAGCAAGTATTGCAATTGTATTCTAAGTATTATACTATTGCTAAGTGCAATAGTAGCTGTAAATAGTTAATAGTGGTAAAATAAAAAAATATAAATTAGTCACTTACTGTACAATGTCTGCTCTCATTAGGAGGCCAACTGATGGGATGTTTATATCATTCCGTTTAGATGAATAATTATTAATAATTCTCAAACAGGTAAAAAAAAAAAAAAGGCGAAACAAATGTGTCTTTATCACCATCTCCGGGTCTAAGTTGAATACCAAAGTTGACCAATTACTTGGTTTAGGGCCACAACCTTCTACTATACCAGGGGTCGGCAACCCAAAATGTTGAAAGAGCCATATTGGACCAAAAATACAAAAACAAATGTCTGGAGCCACAAAAAATTAAAAGCCATATTACATACAGATAGTGTGTCATGAGATATAAATTGAATTAAGAGGACTTAAAGGAAACTAAATGACCTCAAATATAGCTACAAATGAGGCATAATGATGTAATATGTACATATAGCTAGTCTAAATAGCATGTTAGCATCGATTAGCTTGCAGTCATGCATTGACCAAATATGCCCGATTAGCACTACACACAAGTCAATAACATCAACAAAACTCACCTTTGTGCATTCACGCACAACGTTAAAAGTGTGGTGGACAAAATGAGAAAGAAAAAGAAGTGGCATAAAACACGTCCTAGAAAGTCGGAGAAAGTTATACATGTAAACAAACTAAGGTGAGTTCAAGGACCGCCAAAATAAGTAGGACAAAACGGCGCTCCCCAAATACTCAAATCAGTGAAGCATGTTTAATATAAACAGTGTGCTTTATAACAATTAGGGAGGTTTGTGTCATGTTTTTCCTCCTACAGAAACCATATTAACACAAAAAAAATTTTTTTTCCCCTCATCTTTTTCCATTTTTCATACATTTTTGAAAAAGCTCCAGAGAGCCACCAGGGCGGCGCTAAAGAGCTGCATGCGGCTCTAGAGCCGCGGGTTGCCGACCCCCGTACTATACAAATGTGATGAATGATTTATAATCTAGAACTAACTTTTACCAACTCAGAGATGATGCAGCAGCTCACCGGCAAAGTATGTCAATAGATACATAAGCTAGTTAGCTCTCTGTGATCATGGTAAAAGTAGTTCCTCTGATCAGCTGATAACTATTGTTCATACTAGGTTAATATTCAGCTCACAACATGTAAATGGAGTATTGTTGGCAGTTTTTAAATGTGTTTTTTAGACTGCTTTATGGGTGTTCTTGTCTTGCGTAGGGATTGTCAAAGATAGGCAGCATTTTAAAAAAAGTGCAGTTCCCCTTTAAGGCAGTAAATTAAAAAACATGTTGTCACAGGCGATGTTTTTGCAAGTGGGAATGCGTACCCACTTCGGCCCAGAAAAACACGAGGGATGACGTCATGATTATAGTCGACGACAAATTTTATTGTCGACATTTGAACGATCGTTGCAGTCCTCGTCATTGGTCAGCAACCATCCAACGCTAACCCATGGCGATAGGGTAAGCTAACATTAGTATGTGACCTCACATCTTCTCCTAGAGAAGAATGAAGTGGAGACAATAGGGTATTACACTTAAGTGTCCTGAGCTACAGTATAGAAACAGGCGAAGCTAATGTTAGCATGTTTGTTTATATTTATCTTTTCTAACAGTGTATCCTCAAATGACGCAATGGTTGAATCTGAATCTGCTCAACCAATGAGGGACAGGTAGCGGTTTATGTCATGTGACAGACGTGCTTGATTAGATACTTAGAAATAGTTAACGGTGGAAAGGCGTACCTTCTGGTAAAGAGAAAGTCTTCAAAGGCGTTGGCCAGCTCGGGCCACATGGTGTCAAACTTCCCAGAGGAGGAGTGCTGCCGGGCCACTGGCAGCCCGATGGACAGGACCTTGAGCAGGGAGGAGACGGCCAGCTTCCAGGTGCTCTCCGACGGACACGCGTACTTCAGACCCAGTGGCATTCTCAGCGTCTGGAGACGAGAGGAAGGAAAGAATGCCGAGGTTGAAAACTGAAGTTGCTTGAAAATGTGGAACTAAACAATTTCGAAGAACAAGTAAGTGACATTTAGTATACACACCAACAACGGACAATTTGGACTTAAACCTGAGTTTGAGAAAAATTTGCCTTAAAAGTAAACACCACAAACAAGTTTTTTTTTGTTTGTTTGTTTTTTTAATACGCTACAGCAGTGGTTCTCAAAACATTTTCACCAAATAACGTCATAAAAAAAAACCACAATAATGACCAATATTAAAATACAGTAGCGTAGTGGCCTACATATTCATTAATAACAAGTCAGAGGTTTTAGTTAACTAGAATATTTAATATTCTTGGCCACTGTAACATTACACAGTTTGAACAGTAACACTGTGTGTTTGAACATATGAAAATAAAACACTGTACTTTAATCAAGTGATTCTTTGCTCTACCACTAGATGGAGCCCGCGTACCAAAGTTTGAGAATACCTGCACTACAGTACCCTATTGAAGAAACACCTGGTTAAATCTTCATTTACATTTTCAGGAACGCTTTTTTCTCAACAGTCATAAGATTTTACAACACATTACTGTTAATACTGTGATCTGCTTTTTTTCCTTGGGGTGCAAAAATTTTCGCTCGGTGTGCAATATGTATGTCAAGATAATGTTTCCGTTTAATCATTTAAACATAGTACAATCAGTTAGTGTGCAATATATATATATATATATATATATATATATATATATATATATATATATATATATATATATATATATATATATATACACACACACACACACACACACACACACACACACACACACACACACACACACAGGTAAAAGCCAGTAAATTAGAATATTTTGGAAAAACTTGATTTATTTCAGTAATTGCATTCAAAAGGTGTAACTTGTACATTATATTTATTCATTGCACACAGACTGATGCATTCAAATGTTTATTTCATTTAATTTTGATGATTTGAAGTGGCAACAAATGAAAATCCAAAATTCCGTGTGTCACAAAATTAGAATATTACTTAAGGCTAATACAAAAAAGGGATTTTTTAGAAATGTTGGCCAACTGAAAAGTATGAAAATGAAAAATATGAGCATGTACAATACTCAATACTTGGTTGGAGCTCCTTTTGCCTCAATTACTGCGTTAATGCGGCGTGGCATGGAGTCGATGAGTTTCTGGCACTGCTCAGGTGTTATGAGAGCCCAGGTTGCTCTGATAGTGGCCTTCAACTCTTCTGCATTTTTGGGTCTGGCATTCTGCATCTTCCTTTTCACAATACCCCACAGATTTTCTATGGGGCTAAGGTCAGGGGAGTTGGCGGGCCAATTTAGAACAGAAATACCATGGTCCGTAAACCAGGCACGAGTAGATTTTGCGCTGTGTGCAGGCGCCAAGTCCTGTTGGAACTTGAAATCTCCATCTCCATAGAGCAGGTCAGCAGCAGGAAGCATGAAGTGCTCTAAAACTTGCTGGTAGACGGCTGCGTTGACCCTGGATCTCAGGAAACAGAGTGGACCGACACCAGCAGATGACATGGCACCCCAAACCATCACTGATGGTGGAAACTTTACACTAGACTTCAGGCAACGTGGATCCTGTGCCTCTCCTGTCTTCCTCCAGACTCTGGGACCTCGATTTCCAAAGGAAATGCAAAATTTGTATGGTTGGGTGATGGTTTGGGGTGCCATGTCATCTGCTGGTGTCGGTCCACTCTGTTTCCTGAGATCCAGGGTCAACGCAGCCGTCTACCAGCAAGTTTTAGAGCACTTCATGCTTCCTACTGCTGACCTGCTCTATGGAGATGGAGATTTCAAGTTCCAACAGGACTTGGCGCCTGCACACAGCGCAAAATCTACCCGTGCCTGGTTTACGGACCATGGTATTTCTGTTCTAAATTGGCCCGCCAACTCCCCTGACCTTAGCCCCATAGAAAATCTGTGGGGTATTGTGAAAAGGAAGATGCAGAATGCCAGACCCAAAAACGCAGAAGAGTTGAAGGCCACTATCAGAGCAACCTGGGCTCTCATAACACCTGAGCAGTGCCAGAAACTCATCGACTCCATGCCACGCCGCATTAACGCAGTAATTGAGGCAAAAGGAGCTCCAACCAAGTATTGAGTATTGTACATGCTCATATTTTTCATTTTCATACTTTTCAGTTGGCCAACATTTCTAAAAATCCCTTTTTTGTATTAGCCTTAAGTAATATTCTAATTTTGTGACACACGGAATTTTGGATTTTCATTTGTTGCCACTTCAAATCATCAAAATTATATGAAATAAACATTTGAATGCATCAGTCTGTGTGCAATGAATAATTATAATGTACAAGTTACACCTTTTGAATGCAATTACTGAAATAAATCAAGTTTTTCAAAATATTCTAATTTACTGGCTTTTACCTGTATATATATATATATATATATATATATATATATATATATATATATATATGGTAACACTTTAGTATGGTGAACATATGTTAATAAGCAACTAATTAATGGTGAATATGTTTGACTTAATTTAGAGTTATTTGGACACTAGGGGAACATATAAGGATAAGGGTTAGGGTTACTAATAAGCAATAATTCTGAGGTTAAGGGAAGACTCTTAGTTAATGGCTTACTGGTTGTATAATAAGGCCATGCAGAATAAGGTATTAATAAGTACTTATTAATGACTAATTAAGAGCCAATATGTTACTAATTTGCATGTTAATAAGCAACTATTTAATGGTGAATATGTTCCCCGTACTAAGTGTTACCATATATATATATATATATATACATACAATGTATGTACATTGGTGGTAACAGTGGGGTTCTTATTACTACTCAGTTAGTGTTTGAAAAATTACTTTAAAAAAGTAAATAATTATAGTTACTTCTTACTTCACCAAAAAAGTAATTTCACTGAATTACGAACGGAATTACCCTTTGAGAAATGTAATTATATACTAGGGAAAATAATAATTGCGTTACTTAAAACAACAAAAAACTTAAAATATCTGGCATTATGCAGTTGAGATGTTTCATGAGACCAGAGTGTATATGACTTCAAAGGGCGGTGTATGTGCCTTTAAAGGGTGGGGTATGTGCCTGTTGCTAAGCAATGTGTAACGTCAGCGCCCAGACAGTGCAGCATTAGCTTGGCTGTTGTTGCTAGCTCAGACTCGCAGTTTGCAGGCAGTGAGGGCAGCTCTGTTGAATATTTTTACTGGATTCTGTTATCACTAGTTAATATATAAATTGAATGTGCTTCGATGGCTGTAGTCTCCTTGTCCACAAATGGGGTCTTGCAAGATTGCAAGCTTGTCACTTCAATCATTGATTTGTTGTTCGTACTTCCCCCGAAGTAGTAGTGTGTTTGTGTGCTTGTACTTG
>NC_084576.2:18832500-18855000 GCF_033978685.3 Nerophis lumbriciformis
TGCTGCTGTCCGCTTTCTTTTGGAATATGTCATTTATATTTATTACAGTGATTCAAAACAAAAACACTGAATAATACATCTGCTATCTAGAAATTACATTTGTGATGTTTTCTACTGAATTATACCACTGGAAAATAAAATCTGATTTTTATTTTGTGTTTATCAGATTTTCTTTCTTTTTGATTTAATTTGAAAATACCATTGTGCTAATGTCTCAAAGATCCTTTATTCTTGTGAAACGTCAGCTTTACTAGGGATTAAATGAGCATTGTAGTGATGCATTGAGGCAACAGTACAAGTAGGAAAAGCAAAAAAAAGGGCAACCACACAAAGGAAACCAAAAATGACACGGCACAGGAAGTGTTAGCGGCAGGCAGAGCGTGGAATGAGCGAGAGGATCCCATGCACGATCCCTCATGGAGGAGAAGCTTGAATACACGAGCGGTACAGTGCAGTCGGGTAGAGTAACAAAGACAGAGGGCTGGGGGGGAGATGATGGAACTCACCGGTGCAAACAGCTGGATCTAAAACGGTTATCCAGTCAGTGAGTGGTCCCGAGGAACAGAATGAGAAGAGATGTGGACATTAAAAGTGCTGTTTCCAGTACAAAATCTGCAGCGCTTTTTGTTGTTTCGATGAGTCAATGGAGTCATCCAGACAGATTTATGGGGAAACACTCAAGGTCAGTGAGCAGCGAGCCAATAAAGACCACCCGCAACATCTGTTTGGCTGTCTGACCCTTAGTTAAACAATGTTAAGACATATCGAGATGGGGAAATAGGACAGAATTAGGGGGTGTTAGTAGTGGAAATGTTTATTAGCGGGATTGCCTCAGGCTGCTTGGTGTTAGATGGTGAAGAGAAAGCACATGCTGGATTTCAAGTACAATTGAGCCTCTAAAGTCCGACTAAATCGGATTTGTTCAATATAGCCTGAGTAAATCATGCAGTGTGAATTATCTGTTCCTGGGTCAAACTGTCGCCATCATGAAACCTTTCTACACTGTGCTGTTTTGCAGTAGGTCCTTCAAAAACAGCAGAATGCTCATATTCTGGTGTGGGCCTGGTGTGAGCCTGTTGACCAACAGTCAACAGGCTCTTTGACTGTTGCTTTTTACACTAGGTAGGGTTGGATCCCGCTCACATCCCAGGGCCAGGTAATCGATACCAGTACTCAACGGTACCAATTGTGTGGGTTAATAAATGTTAGTTGGAGTTTGTTTTTTTTAAACCAAATTTGGTGGTGTTTAAATCGCAATGTAAAATCGCTAATGCTAATATAGCTTGTCTATGGCAAATCCTATGTAAATAAGCATCAAGCTCGCAACTTTTGGAAGAGTGGAGCCTTTTCTACCAAGGATTCTGGCTTTGTCGGTAGTAAAAATTGCAACATTACTGTAAATGCCAGATTATAACACGGCTACTTTTTTCTTACTCTTTGAACCCTGCAGCTTAAAGGCCTACTGAAACCCACTACTACCGACCACGCAGTCTGATAGTTTATATATCAATGATGAAATCTTAACATTGCAACACATGCCAATACGGCCGGGTTAGCTTACTAAAGTGCAATTTTAAATTTTGCGCGAAATATCCTGCTGAAAACGTCTCGGTATGATGAAGTCAGCGCGTGACGTCACGGATTGTAGAGGACATTTTGGGACAGCATGGTGGCCAGCTATTAAGTCGTCTGTTTTCATCACAAAAATCTGTGTTGGTGAATCTTTTGCAATTTGTTCAATGAACAATGGAGACAGCAAAGAAGAAAGCTGGAGGTGGGAAGCGGTGTATTGCGGCAGGTGTTGTGCAGGATAACGCACCCCCGCCGTAGAATGCACCCCCTGACTGTTTTGCCGGATAAAACAGCCGGTGTTTCATTGTTTACATTCCCGAAAGATGACAGTCAAGCTTTACCATTGGCCTGTGGAGAACTGGGACAACAGAGACTCTTACTAGGAGGACTTTGAGTTGGATACGCAGACACGGTGCCATGAGTAAGAATGCAGCTGTGGCTTCCAAACATTTGATCGCTTGCCCGTACGTGCGTGCCGCTATGTGCATGTCACGTACGTAACTTTGGGGAAATATATGTGCTGTATGAACTTTGGGGAGGTGAACGGTACTTTGGGCTGTGGGATTGAGTGTGTTGTGCAGGTGTTTGAGTTGTATTGGCGGGTTATATGGACGGGAGGGGGGAGGTGTTTGTTATGCGGGATTAATTTGTGGCATATTAAATATAAGCCTGGTTGTGTTGTGGCTAATAGAGTATATATATGTCTTGTGTTTATTTACTGTTTTAGTCATTCCCAGCTGAATATCAGGTCCCACCCGCCTCTCACAGCATCTTCCCTATCTGAATCGCTCCCACTGCTCTAGTCCTTCACTCTCACTTTCCTCATCCACAAATCTTTCATCCTCGCTCAAATTAATGGGGAAATTGTCGCTTTCTTGGTCCGAATCGCTCTCGCTGCTGGTGGCCATGATTGTAAACAATGTGCAGATGTGAGGAGCTCCACAACCTGTGACGTCACGCTACTCGTCTGCTACTTCCGGTGCAGGCAAGGCTTTTTTATCAGCGACCAAAAGTTGCGAACATTATCGTCGATGTTCTCTACTAAATCCTTTCAGCAAAAATATGGCAATATCGCGAAATGATCAAGTATGACACATAGAATGGACCTGCTATCCCCGTTTGAATAAGAACATCGCATTTCAGTAGGCCTTTAAAAGACATCAGGTTATTTATGGATAGTAAAAATAATTTTGTAAAAAAAACATGCAAAACCACTGACTGGAATGCTATTCAGTCTTATAGCCGTCCATAGGGTACTACTCGAATGGATTCTTCATTCATCACTCTCGGCAACGTTTGTAAGTTTTACAATATAACTAAAACGGTTTATACTTACTAAACCGTCCCATGTGTGATGTCTGTAGGAGTGTTTTCATGCATATTTGTACGTGCTATCGTAATGTAACGAAGCTAGGAATCGTTAGCATTAGCAAATATGCCAACACGTTCACAAGTGTCTGTGTTAGTATTACTAACGTACAGTGGCATTTGTTTTGTATTGTTACAGTTTTACAAATTCCTCAGTAAATTCACCAAATCGTCCCTGTGGTGTTATTGAGTCTGTTTAGCTGATTGGAGAGCTCGCTTCCACAGCTAGTGGGTCCATGACGATGACTTCTGTTTTGTTTGATCAACCGTTTTACTGCCATGTTACAGATACCAATTGGAAACAATTAAGGTATGTAAACATTTACAAAATCTTTTTGTGTAAATAATTATATATAAATATATATATATGTGTTTGCGGCTTATAGTGCAGTGCGGCTATTATGAAAAAATATATGTTTCTAACATTTATTGGGTGCGGCTTATATACTCTATAGTCTGTAAAATATGGTACTTGTCAGTTTAAGTACCAGTGTGCATGGTAGATGTGGGCGATATGGCGGAGGAAATGTAGATAGCGCCCCAAAAACTCCTCACTCTCAGCAACTTTTGTAAGTTTTACAATATAACTAAAACTGTTTATACTTACTAAACCGTCCCATGTGCGATGCCTGTAGGAGTGTTTTCATGCATATTTGTATGTGCTATCGTAATGTAATGACATTAGCATTAGCTAATATGCTAACACGTTTACGAGTGTCTGTGTTAGTATTATTAACTTACAATGGGATTCTTTTTGTATTGTTTCAATTTCACAAATTACTTAAACCAGCAGGGTTTAAAATATACAAAAAAATTAACGGCCTACAGTCCTAAATTAACGGTAAGTTCATAAACCGAGGTTCCACTGCACACATTTTCAAACCTTACTAAAAAAGAATAATAAAGAAGGGAAAAGTAATTAACAGTGCTTAGCTTTTTTTTAAATGAGATACTAGGAACAATTTAATTAAATAGTCCCGGTTTAAATGCTCACTAAAATGAAGTTGTGTGTGACGACTGTGGGACTTTAGCGGCTGTACTGCACTCTGAGACAACAAGCATGAGAAAGACTTATGGCTCAATGTTTCTTTGCGATGCAGTAGAGATGTTGTATAGTAAGCCAGCAAGAGAAAGCATGAGGGAGGGAATATGGCTGCAGGTTACAAATGACAGTCAAGAATAACCTGTTAGGCTTACGAAAGTCCACAAATGAGGGACACATGAGAACTTGACGGATGAGGGAGAGAGAAAAAGGGCTGATTGTTTAATTAAACAGTACCTGGTTGTATTTGGCATTAGCCACGTGTTTGGTTTCCATCCTGCCGTACTGTGGAGGCTTGCAGGAGAACTCCACGAAGAGCAGCAGCTGCTCAAAGATGGCCGGGTACATGACCTGCAGGTTCTCCGGGCCCACACAGATGGCCTGCAGCGGGGAAGAACAAACACTGCTGACATCCACCGTGGGATTGCATACTGTAATACATCACTGAGCGCGGCCCACGCGTTGTTTCCGGCATGTAATGTGACACAGATTCAGAAAAATTAAGGGAGTCCACGTCTGCATTTACACTTCTTATTAATGTTGGAATACTGATGGAAATCTTATTAAAACACAACAGGATTAAGGTGTTTAAGTTTTCTGCCTTTTCGAATGTTTCCTCGACTCAACTTGGAAGACTGGGAATCTACATAGAGAATAATCCATCCATTTTCTACCGCTTATTCCCTTTGGGGTCGCGGGGGGAGCTGGAGCCTATCTCAGCTACAATCGGAATTTCACTGTTAAATCGTTAAACACGGTAAATGGAAGTTCTTTTTCATGTAAAATGTGTTTTAAGTTATTGTTTATTTTCTTAATTGGTAGCGAGGGACGGCCTTTTTCCCTATTTTACTCAACTGCAGAGAGTGCCAGGAACCATTAGCATTGATGTGCGATACCACTGATTTTCTTTCCGATCTGATATCATGTAAAATTCAGGCTGGTATCGGCGATATCGAACCGATACCAGTACTTGGTGCAAATATACCTAACAGGGCTACTAAAATTTTAAAAGTTGTTTATTTTCAATACCATATCTATATAAAAAGAACAATAGTAAAATGTACCAAAAAAAGAGAAAAAAATCTGAATGGAATGGAAAAAGCTGCGTATTTTATTAAACATAATACCGTATTTCCTTGAATTAGCGCACCGGCGGTAAATAATTTAAAACCTCTTCTCACTCCGGCGCTTACCAAAGGCATGCGGTAAATTTAGGCATGCGCTTATAAATTTGAGTGTGATGTAAGGATAATCATGACATCGCTTAATGCCGCAATAAATTTTAAAGCACAATGAATCATCCCGGGAGTTCTTTTTGTTTGGGTCTGAAAAGGCAACTATAACGTGACACTCTTTATTTTTTCTCCTCTCTGAGCTGCCACCTTAACATGGTAGAGGAGTTTGCGTGTCCCAATGATCCTAGGAGCTATGTTGTCCGGGGGCTTCTATGCCCCCTGGTAGGGTCTCCCAAGGCAAACTGGTCCTAGGTGAGGGATCAGACAAAGAGCAGCTCGAAGACCTCTATGAAGAACACAAACAAGGAACCCAGATTTCCCTCGCCCGGACGCGGGTCACCGGGGCCCCCCTCTGGAGCCAGGCCCGGAGGTGGGGCACGATGGCGAGCGCCTGGTGGCCGGGCCTGTCCCCATGGGGCCCGGCCGGGCACAGCCCGAAGAGGTAACGTGGGTCCCCCCTCCAATGGGCTCACCACCCATAGCAGGGGCCATAGAGGTCGGGTGCAGTGTGAGCTGGGCGGAAGCCGAAGGCAGGGCACTTGGCGGTCCGATCCTCGGCTACATAAGCTAGCTCTTGGGACGTGGAACGTCACCTCGCTGGGGGGGGAAAGGAGCCTGAGCTAGTGCGTGAGGTGGAGAAGTTCCGGCTAGATATAGTCGGACTCACTTCGACGCACAGCAAGGGCTCTGGAACCAGTTCTCTTGAGAGGGGCTGGACTCTCTTCCACTCTGGCGTTGCCGGCAGTGAGAGGCGACGGGCTGGGGTGGCAATTCTTGTTGCCCCCCGGCTCAAAGCCTGCACGTTGGAGTTCAACCCGGTGGACGAGAGGGTAGCCTCCCTCCGCCTTCGGGTGGGGGGACGGGTCCTGACTGTTGTTTGCGCTTACGCGCCAAACGGCAGCTCAGATTACCCACCCTTTTTGGATTCACTCGAGGGAGTACTGGAGAGTGCTCCCCCGGGTGATTCCCTCGTTCTACTGGGGGACTTCAACGCTCATGTTGGCAACGACAGTGAAACCTGGAGAGGCGTGATTGGGAAGAATGGCCGCCCGGATCTGAATCCGAGTGGTGTTTTGTTATTGGACTTTTGTGCTCGTCACGGATTGTCAATAACAAACACCATGTTCAAACATAAGGGTGTCCATATGTGCACTTGGCACCAGGACACCCTAGGCCGCAGTTCCATGATCGACTTTGTAGTTGTGTCATCGGATTTGCGGTCTCATGTTTTGGACACTCGGGTGAAGAGAGGGGCGGAGCTTTCTACCGATCACCACCTGGTGGTGAGTTGGCTGCGATGGTGGGGGAGGATGCCGGACAGACCTGGCAGGCCCAAACGCATTGTGAGGGTTTGCTGGGAACGCCTGGCAGAGTCTCCTGTCAGAGAGAGTTTCAATTCCCACCTCCGGAAGAACTTTGAACATGTCACGAGGGAGGCACTAGACATTGAGTCCGAGTGGACGATGTTCCGTGCCTCTATTGTCGAGGCGGCCGATTGGAGCTGTGGCCGCAAGGTGGTTGGTGCCTGTCGTGGCGGTAATCCTAGAACCCGCTGGTGGACACCAGCGGTAAGGGATGCCATCAAGCTGAAGAAAGAGTCCTATCGGGCTCTTTTGGCTCATAGGACTCCGGAGGCAGCAGACAGGTACCGACAGGCCAAGCGATGTGCGGCTTCGGCGGTCGCAGAGGCAAAAACTCGGACATGGGAGGGGTTCGGGGAAGCCATGGAAAACGACTTCCGGACGGCTTCGAAGCAATTCTGGACCACCATCCGCCGCCTCAGGAAGGGGAAGCAGTGCAATGTCAACACCGTGTATGGTGAGGATGGTGTTCTGCTGACCTCGACTGCGGATGTTGTGGATCGGTGGAGGGAATACTTCGAAGACCCCCTCAATCCTACCAGCACGTCTTCCTATGAGGAAGCAGGGCCTGGGGAATCTGTGGTGGACTCTCCTATTTCTGGGGCTGAGGTTGCCGAGGTAGTTAAAAAGCTCCTCGGTGGCAAGGCCCCGGGGGTGGATGAGATCCGCCCGGAGTTCCTTAAGGCTCTGGATGTTGTGGGGCTGTCTTGGTTGACAAGACTCTGCAACATCGCGTGGACATCGGGGGCGGTACCTCTGGATTGGCAGACCGGGGTGGTGGTTCCTCTCTTTAAGAAGGGGAACCGGAGGGTGTGTTCTAACTATCGTGGGATCACACTCCTCAGCCTTCCCGGTAAGGTCTATTCAGGTGTACTGGAGAGGAGGCTACGCCGGATAGTCGAACCTCGGATTCAGGAGGAACAGTGTGGTTTTCGTCCTGGTCGTGGAACTGTGGACCAGCTCTATACTCTCGGCAGGGTCCTTGAGGGTGCATGGGAGTTTGCTCAACCAGTCTACATGTGCTTTGTGGACTTGGAGAAGGCATTCGACCGTGTACCCCGGGAAGTCCTGTGGGGAGTGCTCAGAGAGTATGGGGTAACGGACTGTCTTATTGTGGCGGTTCGCTCCCTGTATAATCAGTGTCAGAGCTTGGTCCGCATTGCCGGCAGTAAGTCGGACCGGTTTCCAGTGAGGGTTGGACTCTGCCAGGGCTGCCCTTTGTCACCGATTCTGTTCATAACCTTTATGGACAGAATTTCTAGGCGCAGTCAAGGCGTTGAGGGGATCTGGTTTGGTGGCTGCAGGATTAGGTCTCTGCTTTTTGCAGATGATGTGGTCCTGATGGCTTCATCTGGCCAAGATCTTCAGCTCTCACTGGATCGGTTCGCAGCCGAGTGTGAAGCGACTGGGATGGGAATCAGCACCTCCAAATCTGAGTCCATGGTTCTCGCCCGGAAAAGGGTGGAGTGCCATCTCCGGGTTGGGGAGGAGATCTTGCCCCAAGTGGAGGAGTTCAAGTACCTCGGAGTCTTGTTCACGAGTGAGGGAAGAGTGGATCGTGAGATTGACAGGCGGATCGGTGCGGCGTCTTCAGTAATGCGGACACTGTATGGATCCGTTGTGGTGAAGAAGGAGCTGAGCCGGAAGGCAAAGCTCTCGATTTACTGGTCGATCTACGTTCCCATCCTCACCTATGGTCATGAGCTTTCGGTCATGACCGAAAGGACAAGATCACGGGTACAAGCGGCCGGGTGGCGGGGCTCTCCCTTAGAGATAGGGTGAGAAGCTCTGTCATTCGGGGGGAGCTCAAAGTAAAGCCGCTGCTCCTCCACATCGAGAGGAGCCAGATGAGGTGGTTCGGGCATCTGGTCAGGATGCCACCCGAACGCCTCCCTCGGGAGGTGTTTCGGGCACGTCCGACCGGTAGGAGGCCACGGGGAAGACCCAGGACACGTTGGGAAGACTATGTCTCCCGGCTGGCCTGGGAACGCCTCGGGATCCCCCGGGAGGAGCTGGACAAAGTGGCTGGGGAGAGGGAAGTCTGGGCTTCCCTGCTTAAGCTGCTGCCCCCGCGACCCGACCTCGGATAAGCGGAAGAAGATGGATGGATGGATAGACTCTTTATTTTTACAAGGAGTCATTCAACAATTACCGTATTTTTCGGACTATAAGTCGCAGTTTATTTCATAGTTTGGCCGGGCTCCAGTGCGATTTATATATGTTTTTTTCCTTCTTTATTATGCATTTTCGGCAGGTGCGACTTATACTCCGGTGCGACTTATACTCCGAAAAATACGGTATGTACACATTTTTCGTACGTGTCACTCGTTTTGTACTGTATACCAGTGCAAAAAATACACTGAACGAACATTTGCAATACCGCGAACTGCCGGGTAATGCTAAAAACGTAGTAGGTACGTGACTTACCCGGCGGTAATTCTAGGCATGCGCTAATTATTTTGCGAAACGAGTTTCACCCTGCGGTAAATCGAGGCATGTGCATACTATATACCCAGCGGCAATTCAAGGAAATACGGTAATATAACTGACACCAAAAACACTAAGTTTTGTCTTTAAATATATATAATATCCGTCTTTAGCGCCCTGCGATGAAGTGGCGACTTGTCCAGAGTGTACACTGCCTTCCGCCCGCATGCAGCTTAGATAGGATAAAGCAACCACCCGTGACCCCGAAAGAGACAAGCGGTAGAAAATGGATGGATGGATCCATCTTTAGCTTCGTTTTTTTTTTTTTTTTATAAAAAAAATAGTAATATGGCCCGTGACTTTTGCAGTATGCGGCCCTGGGTGGAAACATTTTAGACACCCCTGATCTAAAATATTAGAAGCTCTCAAAATAAAAATGAAATATACTTACAATATAAACAGAGTTTTAAGTTGGTTAGTTCATTTTAAAAAAACAATATATATCCATCCATCCATTTTCTAGCGCTTGTCCCTTTTGCGGGGGGTGCTGGAGCCTATCTCAGCTGCAAACGGGCGGAAGGCGGGTACACCCTGGACAAGTCGCCAGCTCATCACAGGGCCTACGCATATTAACTTATTAATAAATTAGAAAAATATTAGAAGCTCTCAAAATAAAAATAAAATATATTTTAAAATATAAACAAAGTTTAGTTAGTTGGTTAAGTAAAAAAAACAAAAAAAACTCACTTGTGAATTAATTTGAAAAATTACAACAACCATGGTAAATGGGTCGTACTTGTATGGCGCTTTTCTACCTTTTTTTAAGGAACTCAAAGCGCTTTGACACTATTTTCCACATTCACCCATTCACACACACACATTCACACACTGATGGCGGGAGCTGCCATGCACGGCGCTAACCAGTCCCATCAGGAGCAAGGGTGAAGTGTCTTGCTCAAGGACACAACGGACATGACTAGGATGGTAGAAGGCGGGGATTGAACCAGTAACCCTCAGATTGCTGGCACGGCCACTCTCCCAACTTCGCCACGCCGTCCCCATGATAAACACTGTTAAATGTGTAACTGAACATTAATGGGTTATGCAGTTAATCATATCAGTTTTTTTCTATTCTTACATTGGGAAAAAAACAACAGTAAAAAGGTAAGAAAAAGAGCAAAACAATCGGTATCTAATGAGAAAAATCTGAAATGTTCCAACTAATAATTAATAATATACTTTGTCAACTTATGACCTATAATACAAAACTGACACAATATCTGTTTTTAGCATTTTTTCTAATAAAAAAATAGCAATGTGGTCCCCAGAAATGTGACTTTTTCAGTGAGCGTCCCTTGGTAGAAAAAAGTTTGGACACCCCTGAACTAAAGTATCAAAAGTATCGATATTTTCATTTAAGAATTGAAATTAGAGCATAAAAATCTGATATCGGCGGTATCGATATTTCAGATTTGAGCCGCACATCACACTATCCATTAAGCCAGGGGTGTTCGTGTGCACGCCTGCGTACGCGTTTACGAGACCCAGTGAGTATCGCCGTAAACACCAATCATTTTATTCGGGCCGGTAGAAAAATGTATTACTTAAAATTTGTTCTTGTGAAAATTATAGACAATTGTCAAACATGTGTTCTGTTAGAGCACTAATGGTTACATAAGCTCGCCGGTGGTGTTCTTGTTAGATTTTGTGCTTTGAAAAATGTTGCTGTGAGGAGGTTGCAAATAAATATAAATATAATAAAAATGAATGAAATAAATACAAGAGGTGTTTTTCATTTCACCTTCTGCAGAACATCAAGAGAAGTGAGCACGGCTTCCTGCAGGCTGGTGAGCACGGCCTCAGTGTAGGAGGGCAGGATGAAGGGGGAGGCATCGCTGCTGATGGGCACCGACACGGCACCGTGGAGGATGACCCCCAGCTTCTTCAGGTCTTCCATGCTGAAGTTGCCCTTAATGTGCTGGTACAGAGCCGGGAAAATTTGGATCAACGCCGTAAGGAACGGCTGGCTGGGGATGAAGGAGAGCTTCTCCGTCTGGCCACTGGGCGGCCTCGTGCTGTCCGTTCCCGTGCGGTACCACGTGTTCCACGCCGACCACCATAAGGCCAGGTCCTCTAAGGCCGACTCTTCCCCTGGCGGAGGGGCCTGCAGCTCGGCGCCGTTGTACCGCGTCAGCCTTTCCACGAGCGAGTCAGAGCGCACGAGAGGTCTGCCGGGACCGGACGCTGAGAGGGGATCGATAAGGACCGGGGGGACCCCTATAGCAGCAAGGGCGTCTCCTGCTCTGTCAGAGTCTTTCACGGGTGTCACGATCTGAAGGATCTCCTGAAAGCTCTTAAGGGCGGCCAGGGAGACTTCGTTGTTCTTGCTGAGCGCCGCCGACTGGATGTGGTTGAGGAGAACCTCCCAGGCCTCGAAGAAATCCCCTAGGGTAACAAGGACACACGTCACATCCATATATACATATATGTATATATACATCTCTCTCTCTTTCTATGTATGTATGTGTATATGTGTATATATATATATATATATATATATATATATATATATATATATATATATATATATATATATATATTAGGGGTGGGCAAGTTAATGCGTTAATTTCGAGTTAACGCATCAATCTATTAACGCCGACAATTTTTTTATCGCACGTTATTGCGTTTGTTTTTTTACATGCTTTTATTTTGTTAACGCCTATTGCTGGCTCCTGCGGAAAAGGAAGGAGAACGCGGAAAAAAACAAAACAAGCAGGGAGAAGAAGGGTAACTCAACAGAACTTTTACATGGTCATTTTCATTATAAAGTACTTCCAGGCGGCAGATTTGACAGAAGCAAAGTGGTTTGTAGCCACTGCCAAGCTGAATTTTCTTATCACAGGAGTACTTCCAGTCTAAAATATCACCTTAACGCGAAGCACACTGTTGATGCGAGCAAACCATTCAACAAAGCAGAAAGTGGAGCGAGGCTGCGGCAGACTACGTTAAATGCAGCGTGCGGGAGAAGTATAGCTAAACGAGAGCAAGAGAAGCTAACAAATGCCATAGCAAAGTGGATAGTTACAGACTGTAGGCCCATTAGTGTTGTGGAAGACGCCGGCACGTATGAGCCGCCATCAAGACGCACCATCGCACCAAGAATACAGCAGTTGTATGAAAGGAGAGGACTGTAAAAGTGACAACTTTACAACGTGCAGCTGTAGTTGCTCTCAGTGGGGACTACTGGACATCAATCGGTAAGCATAATTACCTCGGAGTTACAGTGCATTATATTGATGAAAAGTGGGTGCTGCCTTCACATGTTCTGTCTATAATGAAAACAGAGGAGAGGCATTATGGAAAAGAAAATTAGAGGAAAATGTTTCTGCTTTTACCTTAGAAATTGCCTGTTTTGATGTTATGATTGTGGCTCAGGGATTTATATGTAGATTATATTTATTTTCCATAACAAACAGGATAACTTAAATACCCTGGCAGTGGCAATAAACTTGAATGTTTGTATTGACATTTTTTGAGTTGATTTTCATAAAATATGCTATTTAACTGCTACTGTTTAACAAGTACTGATTTGAATTGTGTTTGCACAACAAATGTTTGGCACTTTTGTTCATATGGGAAAATATTCCAATAAAGGTGCACTACACACTACTTTTGAATTCAATATTGGGTTTTGCGTATACAATGCAGTTAATCGTGATTAATCGGAGAAATTGTGCGATTAATTATGATTACAATTTTTAATCGTTGCCCAGCCCTAATATATATATATATATATATATATATACACATATGTGAATGTATATATATACACATATGTACACATGTATGTAAATGAGTGTGTATATACACATACACATCTATATATACATACAGTACATATACATACAAGCATACATACATGCATATATACATATACACATATATACATATATACATACAGTTTTTTTACATTCGGACTCTTCCCCTGGCGGAGGGGCCTGCAGCTCGGGGCTTCCCTGCCCCTGACCAAATTTTTTTAGCCCAATGCCGACCCCAAGTCAAAAAGTTTGGACACCCCTGGTGTAGTAGGTTGCCCCTGACTCACCTAACTGTTGGAGGAAGTACTGCCTTGTGTTAAAAATGCGCGCCACCCCAGCAAGAGTCAGCACCCACGTCTCTGCCCACTGTTTCTCCGCTGTGTCACGCGAGTGGTGTATGAGGATGTTGCCACCGCCGGACTCGATCTTCTCTTTGTCTGCCGTGGTGGACGACTTGCGCACGCAGTCCAGCAAGTGGAACAACACCTGGTGGGAACAGGGAGGTAAAGCATTGAGCCCATAAATTAAACTATTTTCTTGTGTGAAAATGACATAATTGTTGGACGCTACCTTCCAGACCACAATGTGCCATGTTGGCTGCTGTAGCAGGGTCCCATGCGCTGCGATGGTGGAAAACAACGTCTGCCCGGCGCTTTTTCGCACAGCGGGCCTTGGATCCACGCACAGCTCGCCCAGCTTGGCGTAGAGGCATAGCCACAGGCAGTCGAAGGGAGGGGCAGGGTGGAAGGGTCTGTTCAGGGTCTCTCCTCTTTCCCGGGCCTGCTTGACCTGAGCCTTTTCATCCCTCTCCAACTCCTTTGTGATGGTTTCACCTCTTTGAAAGAAGTAGTCCGAAATGTTCCACTGTGCGGGGAAAATATGGATTGCTAGGTGTATGTCAAGACTTTTGTCCATTAGTGCACACCTGTCACTTTTAAGCGCAAATAAATATGATGTTAATACTGTTCTGTCATCTATACAATGTCAGTGGTGCAATTAAAGGTCTCCTATTATGCAAAAAATGACTTTATAAGTGTCCCTAGAGCCAGTTTGTGAGCACTAAACCTGAGAAAAAGCAGAGGTGTACAAATGTCTTCCACTTCTTGGGCCATTTTGATATTTTTCATTTTGAAACCCAATACAATATATACCATTGGATTATTTTTTTTACTGTTAAGGCTCTCAAGTTTGGTCCCAGGCACCCAGAAGGGTCTCAATCATAGAAATGTGAAAAATAAATCGCATATAATTTTTTTTGTCAACGCTTAAATCTCTAGATCAACTTACGATCTATCTGTCGCTATAAAGTTTTATTTATTTTTTTAGTTTTAAAAATAAGTCATACATTTTTTTAAATGTTTGTACTTTCAACACTTAAATCTCTCGATCAACTTCGGGTCTATATGTCGATTATAAGTTTTTTTTAGTTCTTTTTAATGTTTTCTTTTATTTGTTTTTGCCCTTTTTGTCTGGAAAAACCTATTTTTTATGGCAATCACAAAATATGCAAGCTTTTCACCAAAAATATGTCAGAGTGGAATATTTGTGAATTAATTGGACCCTTCAATAGGTCAATTATTCAAAACATACATATACATTCACTGTACAAACATACATATACACATACTGTACATATCCATTCACTGTACAAACACAGATATACATTCTGTACATATACAAGTACATATGCATACATACACTCATGCACATAATCACGTTTCATCAAACATATATTAACGATGTTGCCCTAGGGTAAACTGGGTATAACACATGGCACACTGACAAAGCTTAACCTATTGTTACCATAACAATCTCCAAGGTTAATGTAGGTTGCTTCTCTTTCTTCCCCTCCATTTTTCTGCATTCTTTCGTATCTCAAGTTATCATTACGTATATGTATTGTTGCATTTGAACAACTGTATTGTTGATAATACAGGTAAATTATTGTTATTGTTCATTATCAATAGTGCTATTTCTATTGGTATTTGTATTGATCCATTTGTAGTGTAATAATGCTCATTGTCATTTCTGTATTATTTTTTATTTTCGCTCACTACTTATTTGCTATCACATTTACCACCATATTTGTACATGTCGTATTTGCTGATGTTGCTCTATTGTTGTTGTTGTTGTTGTGTTTGCGGTTGTTGTTTTTGTCTCTCTGTCTAATTCCCCTCTTGTCCCCACAATTTCCCCCTCTGTCTTCTTTTTTTTCTCTTTCTATCCCCTCTTGCTCCGGCCCGGCTGCACCAAATGATAATATAAATACATTTGATAAAGTCAAATACAAATAAGGCAACAAGAGAAGTATCCTACACTTCTCTTTTGTAAAGTAAATCTGAACAGCCGATATGGGCATCTACATCAACGATATGATTTGCCTGAGAAGCTGGACAGGACAAAAAAATAATAATAATTCAAAACATTGATTTTGCTTCATTATTATTTTTCGAGCAATGACAATTTTAAAGAAACAAAAATGCCTGCATGACAGCTTTGTTAGTAAATATTGCAGCTTTTTCTTGTTATATTTCACCTGTACGCTCTTTTATTATGCTTTTTTAGGTAATAGTATTTTTAGAACGTGACGGGTGCTGTTAAAAAAATTAACTGCAGGACGCAACTGGCCCTCGAGCCACACATTCCACACCTCTGATTTAAATCCTCTCCTTCACTTGTTCTACTTTTGAGAGAAACCTTTTTGATGTGTGACAACATCCTTCTTAATAGACATGATACCACCTCTGACCTGCCTCTCGCTACATGGGCCCTCCTCTTGTATACATCCACTACTCGAAGAAAAAAAAAGAGGCTTCGCTACACCTCTTAAAATAAATCTCTGCCAACAATCTGCCAGTCAGCTACAGACGTGGGAGCTGATGTAGATGTAAAACCATGACTGTGATGTTCGCACTGGAGCTAGACTGGTGTCGCCAACTCCTGAATGTTACATTGTTAAATGCAATGTACGGCGTCGGTTTCCTTTTCAAAAAAATACAGTAATATTTAAGTTACAGGGACAAATATGGGTGTGTACCAAAAGGCCGATAGAGGTGAGGCTGATGTTGAGCTCCTGGTTCTGTAGCCCGAAACTTCCGGCTACATCCACTACGATCTGGAGGCACGTGCAAGGCATGGTGGGTAGGAAGTCGGTCACCACCAACTGCAGGCACTGGAAAGCTGTTCGGATCAATGATTCACTGACGGGGAGCACAGATCCAGATGCGGTTCAGGTTCACATTTGTCAAGACGCTCCTCACAAAGAATGAGTATAGTCATAGTATAATTAGAGCCCTTGTTATTTTAGCTGTCTAATTGAGGTTTATTTGTCCAAGGGGATGACGCTGGCTCATTACCCTTGATCATTGCGAATGGCTCCAATGACACCCAAGACGAGGGGCCAGCCGGGGCCCAGGCTGTCCCCCTGGCTCTGGAGGATCTGCAGAACACTCTCCAGCTGCTTCTGCCGGATGTCTGCATGCAGCACATTGGACAACTCCTTCAGGGGGTTTAGCAGCAGAAGCTGCAGCCGCTGAAAGAAAGACAGCAATTCGCTTAGTTTTTCTGACATTTTTTAATAATACTGCAATATTTAGTGTAACTCTACCCTGAGACTAGATAAGTCAGACTGACTTGAAATTTCTTACACAGCTTAATGCTGCTTTTCCAAAACAATTCTGTGTAATTTCAATGTATTTATCTGGACGACCACAACATTTTGGTGCACACATTTAGGGGATTGATAAGCACATGCCTGTAAAAACAAAAACTTAGCTGGGTCACAAGGACGACTTCGTAATTGTCCATAAGTCATTGATAGGGATGGGTACTGTCACGCCAAATTTCTTCCCCCTACAAAAACCTTCCCCCCCCATTTATTTCCGGGGTCATTTCCTCCTGGGGCGGTATAGCTCGGTTGGTAGAGCAGCCGTGCCAGCAACTTCAGGGTTGCAGGTTCGATCCCCGCTTCCGCCATCCTAGTCACTGCCGCTGTGTCCTTGGGCAAGACACTTTACCCACCTGCTCCCAGTGCCACCCACACTGGTTTAAAAAAAAAAATGTAACTTAGATATTGGGTTTCACTATGTAAAGCGCTTTGAGTCACTTGAGAAAAGCGCTATATAAATATAATTCACTTCACTTCACTTCACTTCTTACGTCATTTCTTCTTACTTACGTCATTTCCTCTTACGTCATTGACAGCGATCGATAGCATCCAAATCTCCTGAAAATGGTGGTGTCACTGAATGACATTTGTCTTTATCTTTCCCAGGGGACTTATGTCAAACACCAGCAGGCTTCGAAAAATTCCAGGCGGAGTGTTAGGGAAAATTTCAGGCGGAGTGTTAGGGTCGCTGCTGGGAACTTCTGTCTTCGTGGTAATGTGCAAAAAATATTAATTAATATATAATACTGTTAAATGTCTGTACTTAAAAATATATTTAAAAAAAACAAAAAAACAAGTATCCTTCCAGCGACGGGCAGTCAAAGTCGAAGTGTTATCGATCGCTGTCAATGACGTAAGAGGAAATTACGAAGGGGGAAGAAATTTGGCGTGACAGTACCGAATTCGGTACTTTTATAGGCACCGACCGAATTCCGTTGGTACTACCAGGTATCGATTCACATAAAATCAAACACTGCCATATTCCGATACCTTTATTGCACGTGACGTCACATTCGGTTGCAGACTAAACAGCAGCTCACGTAAACAATCAATCAAGCAGCATTTAGGGCGGACTCAGCCAAACTCTCTCGAAGTAACTTTGCAGTTTTCAACACCAACAAAGCAAGTATGCTTGGTAGAAAACGCTAAAGCCTTAAGTAAGTCTCCACTCTCCCAAAATGCGCTAGCCTGATGCTAATTTACATTCGATTTGCCATAGACAAGCTACAATTAGCGTTAGCAATTTTACATGGCGATTTCAACACCTCAACATTTAGTAATGAAAACGACAACTAAGATGAACGTTACAATCAAACAGCTGGTGTGTAATAAGCACAATACTTACAATATAAACACTTTGTAGGGCGCAACATAACAAATTCAGCTACTTCCTAGTGAAAAAACATACCATGGATAGCCTATACAGTTCTGCCATCTAAAATCGTGGAAGTGCAACTACATTGCTAATATGACTAACGGTATATGAAAACAAGATATTGTACAACAACTGGACAGCACAATTATCATAACCAGCTCATTTTAAAATGTTATACAAACAAATTAAATTGTCAAACAATTAACATATTAACACTAGGGCTGCAACTAACGATTAATTTGATAATCGATTAATCTGTCAATTATTACTTCGATTAATAATCGGATAAACGAGACAAACTACTTTTCTATCCTTTCCAGTATTTTTGGGGGGAAAAAACAGCATACTGGCACCATACTTATTTTGATTATTGTTTCTCAGCTGTTTGTACATGTTGCAGTTTATAAATAAAGGTTTATAAAAAAATTTAAAAAAAATTAAATTTAAAAAATTTTAAATAAAATTGCCTCTGCGCATAGCATAGATCCAACGAATCGATGACTAAATTAATTGCCAACTATTTTTATAATCAATTTTAATCAATTAGTTGTTGCAGCCCTAATTAACACACACAACAGTACCAAAAATTGGCACAGTTGAGTACCTGTATTGATTCCCGGTTACCGGGAATTGGTACCGAGTCGGTTCAAATGTGAACAGTACCCATCCCTAGTCATTGACCATTTGTTTAATGGTTATAAAACTTTAATACATGTATGCTAGCATGACTTCAAAAGTATTTTGACCACAACCTGTAGGAAGCGCCACAATTGTCATTTAGCCCATAGAGTGTCCTACATTCGCACACAGTGGAATGGAACAAATATTATTAAGGATTTTGCCTTTATGGACGCGGAGGGTCAAATGATACAATTAGACTTTGGACAACAGACTTTGACTTCTTGAGCAACGCAAAAGGTTTAGTTAGCTACCTGATTTTGGCCGAGCGGCGGCTCGTGCTTGTAGTCCAGGCCGGCTTTGATGAGAGCCGTCAGCGCCTCAGCCCCCCACTCTCTCATCCTGGAGTTCGGGTGCTGGCAGACCTGCAGGACACACACCACACATACGCACAAATGCAAACACAAAGCACGGAGAGTGGGGAAAAGGAAATGTTTGTAGAAGTTTGTGCGCCCTTCGTCTCTGCACGCATGCGTGTGTGGAGTAAATGTATGAAATAAAACAGGACTCCAGGTGACGACATACAAGGATGCGTTGCGACGTACAAGTGTAATCACGTGTTTGCAGAGACACACATGGAGATTCCAAGCTGAGCAGAAGAATCATGCCACTTCCAAATACTATTATTGTTAGTATCTTTCAAAACATGAAAAAAATATAAAACTCTCTGCTGCCTAAAATTGCCACCTAGTGATGGGTCAAACGATGCTAAAGAATCAACATATTATAAAACAGTGACACTCGACGTGTGACAATTTATGAAAAAAAAAAAACGTGTGACGGATACAACTGCTGTTTTGCATCAAAATGTGTTTATCATGAAGCGCTTCTTTTGGCTCACTAGTGACGGCTTGCGCCAAAAGAAGTGGTGTGCCGCATTTGATAACGGTATTCATCACCATCATCAATCTGTATACAGCTGAGAAAAGGGAAAAAAGACTAAATGTGAGATCATATAGGTCTTATAGTGCTACATAATATTTTCCTGTTTACTGTTTGGTTCATTGATCAGCGCTCAGTTTCATATTGCTCTCTGCACAGCTATTCGTTTGAAAAAGTATATAAATCACAGTATATTTGGTATTACATTGGAACCCCAATTTACGAACTTTGAGATGACGCCAAATATGCGAACCATGTCTCTGTAAACCAACGTTTCATTCGTTCATTTTGTGTCCCGCTGGCAGACATTTTGTGCTTGCTCGTATTGAAGAGAATGAGAAAGCTGGCTCGTACCACAGCAAGTTTTTAATTAAGATGACAACAGACTTTTCTGTAAAAAGATACTAAAGCGGACTTAAATCACAGCAGAGGCTTCGTCTTCTCTCCCTCTGTCTGCTTGTTTCTCTCCTCTTGTAAGCCCTCAGGCCTGGTGGTGATTTACACTCAGTGGATTTTACTTTTTATAATGTTTATTGTAGTAGCAACATGGTTGTTAAAGTTAGGGATTTTTGTGATTTCTGATCGTTTGTGAGGGGACCAAAGGGACTTCTGTGCATGTGTTTGCAGAGCAGCGCATACAGGATAGTTTAGCTTGTCGTTGTTGTTATGGCTAATGGATAAAAGAGAAAGTTGTTATGTTTGTTTGAGATACAGTGTTGTATAGCACTGTATATTGTGTTCAAAGCTTTACTAAAATATGGACATTTGTCAATGCTGGAGCCAATTATTCATAGTTACACTGTATCTTATGGAGATATTGGCTTTCGATTTACTAACCACATTCAAGAACCAATTAACCCCGTAAATCTGTAACCTTATTTGCGGGTCAAATGTAGTGACTTTTTAACCCAGCACATGGTGCCATTATAAAACACCAACACAGGATCAGCGCAGCATCAATACACTCACTGAGGTTTCTTTTACCCATCACTACAGGGTTTCTGTAGGTATCAGCCAATCTGATTTAATACTTTTGAATGCCTTTTTAATGTCCTACTGCAGATAGTTATTACAACTGTCTGTATAGGAAAAATTGTAAACTTTTGACAATGGTTATCTTGAATAGTTGAAAAGTTTACAGTGACTGTTACTCTCTCGTGAATTAGAATTGGCTCACAAGACAATGATTCATCTGAGAATTTACTTTTATTTACCTGTTTTTCTGTAGTGGTAGCAGCAGCTGCCAGTTGTAGTGGCGTCAGCAGAAGTTGCTTTGTTGGTCACGCCAAAAAAATGTGGCAGCGTTAACTGCCTGCCTTTAATCACTGACTTGTGATTACCGTAGCTAACAGCATGTGTGATTTCACCGCATTATTTTTTTTTAATGCCTCTGGACATCGAGTTCAATGCTTTTTAATAACATTTGAGGCCTTAAGTTTCGCAAAATTAATTTGAACAATTTTAATGTTTTTTAATGACCCGCGGAAACACTGCACTAGCGTCACCTAAAGCTTTGTAGTAGTTTACATTTAAAGATATGCCTTAATATAGAACAATTTGTGGAAAGCTTGGAGTGGACGGATGATTTTCTTATACACTAGAATAAGTATTCTTGTACTTAATTTGATGACCTTTGTAAGTGTGGATATGACTTGGACTCTTTTTTGTCACTTAAAACACAATTGGAAAATTCTTGAAGCATTAGGACTCTCCATGCATATACAGATTATTTTGGCTTCTTCATTTCTGCATGATTAATAACTAACAATTTAATTTCACACTTTGTGGCACTGTAGAGAAAAATGGCCCATGTCAAGGGTGTCCAAAGAGTGGGCTGGCGGCCATTTAGAGCCCGTGGTTTTTTTTTTTTTATTAGCCCACGGCTCATTGTTAGAGTAAAGTTAAACATACAATTAAACAAAGAGCAAGGATTGGGAAAAAATTGCAATGTAAAGTGAAATGGCTACAATCTGGACACTTATAACTAATAAACAATGTCTTTAAGTGTGACATTATATTTAGCTCGTAAATGCGTTTTTAAACAGTTGTGCAAATCCCTATTTTATTATGTGGCCCTTGGTGGAAAAAGTTTGGACAGCTCTTGTGTGCATGAAACCCACAGACAAAAGAGCAGAACAGATGCAGCAGCAGATCCTGCTTCTGCGGCCAATCAAAACCTCCTGTTGCCAACATGAAAGTGAATAGACTGCCAGCTTAAACACTGATGGAGGAAGACATCATGACACAGCAGCCTCTTAACTCTACCATGTTGAAAGGGAGAAGGGAAAAGACAAAGAATAGGAGAAACAAATTGGAAGGATAAAGTATCGTTGCTTACCTTCTGCGAAACAGACAGGAATGCAACAGAAGAGGGGGAGATAGAGAAAGAAAAATGTGAAGAAAACCTTCAAACATACATTTTTTTTTCTACAAAAGAGAGAATGCCCTTCCGGGTGTGAGTGTTCAGCACAACAGGTTATAATGCTCGAATGTTTCACTCGACAATTGTAAGCAGGAATGGTGGAGGTTACCTCCAGTAGGTGTCCAGTCAGAGGTCTCCATAGGATCTCTATACGATCCATGTTGACCAGGCCCGTCTCCAGCAGTTTGGCCACGGCGAACAGAGACGGTTCCTGGAGACAACACATTTTAAAAGTGGATACCTTCCATTTCAGACACAGTCAAACATAAATGAAGCAATGATACAGAAAATTAATTGCGATACAGCATGAAACTGCCTCTGACCAACCTCAAGTTTGATGAGGCCCACCACTTCAGGCTTCGCTGCACATTTTAAAATGTTGCCTGGAGCTCCATCAACTATCCCGTCAGTCAGCTTTGGGAGCTTTCAGTTTAATCTTTTTTTTTTTTCTCAGCAAATAATAACTTAACATGGTGTCGCTGTTCAAATGTGAGTGCAATGTTAGCAAGTAAGGTTTGGGGGCCAGATGTAGCCCGCCACATCATTTAAGAAAGCCTTGAAATAACATTTGTCAATAAACGACTTCATCTTTCTAACTAAGAAAGAAAAAAATGCATGTATTGCAAGCAATTGCATATTTTTTAAAGTTAAAT
>NC_084576.2:18860000-18937500 GCF_033978685.3 Nerophis lumbriciformis
TGATTATTACATTTTAACAGAAGTTTAGATAGAACATGTTGAAACAAAAAGTAAGCAGATATTAACAGTAAATGAACAAGTAGATTATGCATTCATTTTTTACCGCTTGTTCTTAATAATGTTGACAAAATAATAGAATGGGAAATGACAATATGCTACTGCATATGTCCGCAGCCAAATTAGGAGACTTAGTAACCGGTTTGCTAACTTATTACTAAAAGAGAAGTTGTCAAGTATGTACACTATCTTATTTAATGTCAAAATTGTTCCTTTCTGTTAAAATAAAGCCAATAATTACATTTTTTGTGGTGCCCTTTATTTTGAAAAGTATTAAAATACATTTTGGTACCGATACCAAAATATTGGTATCGGGACAACCCGAATAAACAGTAAACTTGGATATAATTTAGAGTAGTCAGTGTACATCTTGTGTAGCAGAACAGATTTACTTTCCACTGAAAATGAATCAACACAGTCAATATTGTCCAAACAGCTGGCAACACAAGTGAGAATACCTTACAATAGACAAGGCCAAAGTATGAATGTCAAGTGTTATTTAACACTGCACTAGTGTTTGGACTGCTTATCATATCGGAAAACAGTTTCTGCTTCACAATGTCACCATGTGTGTGTTGGAGTTCATCTTGACCCACTAAGCTTGGATGTAGACAAGGCAGTTATCTTGTGACTCACTCCCTGCTATTTAGTCAATCACGTCTTGTCTCATTTATCGATAGTACTGGGTCTCTGTCGGTTTCAATGAGTCAAATTTAAGACTTTTTTAAGACCATAATGAGTCAAATTGAAGACTCATTTCACATCCAAGGAGTACAAAGACATTAAGGAAAATGGGAAGCCCAGAATTACTTGAAAAGTATCCAAATGTATTCACCGTTATTTCAATTTAAGGATGTGTAATGCTTTCCTGCCCCATGTTCCAAGTGTCTAAGTTTTCTTGCAGAAGGTGCGCTGTGCTTCATATACTTTTCCATTCACCGGTCAACTATGCGTTAAATGGTTTGCTCTGTAGCCACAAATAATTGAATTTGCACTTTCACATCTTAATAATTCAGCCTTCTAGTAGGCTTTTATAATATCCGCTGCTAGCTATGTAGCATGTGCACAGCACACAGGCACCTTATAGTTTCATTTTGTAGTGAACAGCATTTTCAAAAAACGAAACAATCGAAGCAGGGTGGACAACTGGTGTTCAGAAACCCCTCAGTTTACGACCGACATGATCCTACAGTACATCCGCCTTCACGCACAACCGACAGGGCAGTGTTAACAGTGTTACAGTGGTAAAAATGCTAAAATAAGATACTGTTTCAGCGATATGAGTGACTAAGTATATTATTAATAATTAGTTAGAACATTTCAGCTTTTTCTCATTTAACATCAATTGTTTTATTGTTTTTACAGGTTGATTGGCAACACTAAATTGGCCCTAGTGTGTGAATGTGACTGTGAATGTTGTCTGTCTATCTGTGTTGGCCCTGTGATGAGGTGGCGACTTGTCCAGGGTGTACCCCGCCTTCCGCCCGATTGTAGCTGAGATAGGCTCCAGCGCCCCCCGCGACTCCAAAGGGAATAAGCGGTAGAAAATGGATGGATGGATGGATGGATGTTTTATTCCCCGTAAGAATAGAATAAAATAATAATAATGTGATTGTTTAAATACATTACTAGTGTGTCAAATATGTTACCTGTACGAAATATTTTTGTTCAGTTACACATTTAACAGTGTTTATTATGGCAGTTGTATTTTTCCAAATTACTCCTAAGTTAGTATTATTTTATTTTTTATTTAAGTAACTAAACTTTGTTTATACTTTAAGTATATTTAATTTTTATTTGAAGAGCTTCTAATATTTTAGATCAGGTGTGTCTAAACTATTTCCACAAAGGGCCGCTTACTAAAAAGTCAAGTATGGGGGGGCCATTGTGATATTTTTCCATTTTCAAAAAAACTGCTAAAACCAAATATATATTTAAAGACAAAACTTTGTGTAAAATATCATCTTTTTCTCATTACATTCCGATTGTTGCTCATTTTTCTAATATTTTTTACAGTTGTTTTTTAGACTGATACATTTGAAAATAGACAACTTTTAAAATTTTAGCAGACACGTATATTTGCAAAAAATAAAGGAATCGGATCGGTATCGCTGAATTTTACTTGGTATCGGATCGAACAGAAAATGAGTGGTATCTCACATCACTAATGCAGCTGATGTGTGGCTGAAACCTCACACCTTGCGCTTCATTCAACCAAACTGTAGTAACAAGCCACTTCACATCCTCAGTAACGGCAACGACGTTGCAACGATGGGAACAGTAATTTATTCGATCACTCGTTACTGAAAAAAATAGTTAGTATCGCTGTTATACTCTGGCGCAGTTATTACCAACACTGCATGTACCGTACCACATTTTTAAGACTATATTTAACACATACATTAAATACATTTTATGAGATTACAAGGTAGTTTAGGGTATTTTAAAGACTTGAATTCTAATTATTGGACCCTGCGGATACTCTGCAGGGTTTCCCCTACATGTAATTGATTATGGCGCTGCGCCACGGCAAAAAACGGTACAGTAACAATAAAAAAAAAAAGAGCAAAATAATAAAAATAAAAAAAAGACAATTGCATCATGGCCAATTATGCAAATTATATGATGTCATGTTGAGTACAAACCTAGCCACGCCCCCATTGCCACAAGTATATTGACAGTCTGTATTACAACAAAGATCAGTTAGAACAGTGGTTCTTAACCTGGGTTCGATCGAACCCTAGGGATTCGGCAGAGCCTCCGCCGCAGCGGTCAAGACACACCAGACTTATCATGTAAATAAAAACTCCTCCCTATCGGCGTATCTGTACTGTAAAATTAAAATTTGAATGACAATAAAAAGGAAGTCGAAGTAGTATGGGTACCCACAAACAATGTTCCCTCTAATTTTCCATGTGATTTGCAAGTGTGTAATTTGTTGTGAGTTCATGCACTGTGTTGGTTTTGTTCTTTGAACAAGGTGATGTTCATGCACGGTTCATGTTGTGCACTAGCAAAAAAAACAACATATAACTTTGTCTTGAATTTGAAAAAATAAAATAAAAAAAAGGATTTTTTCACTAAAGAAGGGTTTGGTGAATGTGCATATGAAACTGGTGGGGTTTGGTACGTCCAACAAGGTTAAGAACCACTGAGTTAGAATAATACATAATGTCGGATATAGAAAACATACAAACCCTTTATTTATTGAATCAAAAATATTGAAATTTAACGACTTGGTGCATTTGCAAACAGCTAAAATAGTGTACAAAGCAAACTATAACCTGCTAGTCAAGAATGTACAACAATTCTTCTCAACAAAAGAGGAGAAATATAACCTTAGAGGAAAATCTGATTTAAAACATTTGTATGCGCATAAAACACTTAAGACATTTAGCATATCAGTATGTGGATTTAAATTATGGAATGGATTAAACAAGGAATCAAAGAAGGCCCCAATATGATTCCGTTTAAGAGACTGTTCAAACTACAAGTGTTCACAAAGTACAAAGGAGAATAATTATGATGAACATTGTGAGCTTTAAAGAAATACATAAGTAAATTAGATAATTATTATTTATCTATTGAATATTTGTTTACTTAATTATGGTATATTTATTTATTTACTGTGTATTTATTCACTGTTCTGTTACAAACAGAGAACAAGGAAATGGGATAAAATTGCTATGATATGAAAAGAAGTAGAATTAAATAAGCGCTGCTTCTTCCTACTCCTTTTCGGACGAGCTGTAATGAAACAACTGTGTAGTAGCATAGTATTGTCCACTGTGTTCTAACAAATTATTTTCATGTCCTTACCACAACTGTTCCTTGGGGTTGTGCACCGAGTGGCTGCCCGACGGCCACCACCTGCTGATGCGACTCGCTGGAGGGGCTGATGATCTGCACACTCTGGCCCTGGATAGAGTATGCTGTAGAACCCCACAAAACACATACAAGTAGGATTTAGTCTCAAGTCCAAACGCTTAAAAGTTTGCAGAGGAAGCTCTCTTGATTAACATCCAGCGTGACCCAATTAGCCCACTTTATCTGTACAAGCAAATATGCAAATAGTGTGTATGTCTAAATGAGAGAAGCTGTATGTGCATGTCCTCCAGCACGTTCTCCTTGCTGTTCATTAATTAGGAGTCTTTGCGGCACGTTATGGATTACCGCAATAAGATGGGATCAACGGAGAGGGAAAATGCCGTTTCCACGTTAAGCTCGGCTGAGCAGCACGCACATCGCCAAGATAAGAAAAAACATGAATTCAACATTAACACACAAGACCACCAGAGGCCTTTTTGTGGGATGATATTCTAGAACAGTGGTTCTTAATCTGGGTTCGATCGAACCCTAGGGGTTCGGTGAGTCGGCCTCAGGGGTTCGGTGGAGGTCAAAACACACCCGACTCATCGTGTAAATACAAACTTCTCCCTATCGGCGTATTACGGATACGGCAACAGCTGACTGGTTTGCAGGTGTGTAACTTGTTGTGAGTTTATGCACTGTGTTGGTTTTGTTCTTTGAACAAGGTGATGTTCATGCACGGTTCATTTTGTGCACCAGTAAAAAAAACATGGCAACACTTTAGTATGGGGAACATATTCACCATTAATTAGTTGCTTATTAACATGCAAATTAGTAACATATTGGCTCTTAACTAGTCATTATTAAGTACTTATTAATGCCTTATTCGGCATGGCCCTCTAACCCTAACCAAATAACTCTAAATTAAGTCTTTATTACTTAGAATATGTTCCCCTAGTGTCCAAATAACTCTAAATTAAGTACCGTATTTTCCGCACTATAAGGCGCACCTAAAAACCTCCAATTTTCTCAAAAGCTGACAGTGCGCCTTATAATCCGGTGCGCCTTATATATGGACCAACATTGAGCCACATCAGGTCTTGCAACTACGGGATGCATAACGTAACCCCAGCCTCTACTGTAGCGTCTATTCTATGCGCCTTATAATGCGGTGCGCCTTATATTTGAATAACGTTTTAAAATAGGCCATTCATTGAAGGTGCGCCTTATAATCCGGTGCGCCTTATAGTGCGGAAAATACGGTATTTTTTACTTAGAATATGTTCCCCATACTAAAGTGTTACCAAAAACATAACTTTGTCTTGAATTTGAAAAAAAAACATCATTTTATTTTTCACTAAAGAAGGGTTCGGTGAATGCGCATATGAAACTGGTGGGGTTCGGTACCTCCAACAAGGTTAAGAACCACTGTTCTAGAAAGACGCACATCAAAAATTAACCTCGACATCCACAACACGCTTTAGCCACCATGTCAACACAAATCGCAGGATGCTAAAACTTAAAGTGATTTTAGCCAATCAGAAACCCAAAGAAAGGGACAATACTTTAGGATTACATGTGTGAAAAGACTGAAAAGAGGCTTGGAAAAGCTTCAGTTTTCAGGAGAGTCTTGGCCTTGGTGGTGCCGAGCATTACCTTTGCTGGACAGGTTGGCGGCGTTGCTGCTGAGGACAGTCAGTGCGTAATGCGGCGGCAGGGAGGCCTTGCAGATGGCCGTGATGAAGGCATCTCGCGGCGTCACCAGGCCCAGTCGCCCGCACAGCGAAGCCATGGTCAACTCGGCCTTCAGGATGTTCTCCGTAGCGGTCTCATCAGTGCTGGACAAAAGCACGGAGTGAAATGTAGAATGAATACAAAAATACATTTTTTAAAAAAAGGGAAAAAACCCTCTACCTGGCGTCGAGCAGCAGGGACAAGGCGGCGAGCAGACCACACCAGCAGGCACTGACCATCTCCTCCCACACCAGGTGAGCTCCTGGGACACACACAAGGCCTTGATTAGGTAGAACCGCTACTATAACCATCATAACAAGTCTGTGTAGAGGCCAAGAGGATCACAACAGTCCAACCAGCCTTAATGAAGACTAACGAGGATCTCCTCACTGGGCCCACGGATCAAGACTCACCAGCTGGTGGCTGCCACTCTTTGCCAGGCTGCCCCTCTCTGGACTCAGCTGCCGCCGCCTCCTCTGTGGCCAGTTCCCTTTCAATCATGGTGGTGATGCCTCGGACAAGGTCCAGCAGGGCGCTGAAGGCCACCGACATGGCGTAGCCCTCGGGGATGGACGGGGGCTCCACTTTGTCCAGCATTTCCAGGCTAGCAGGGACATCGAGGTGAGTCGAGTACATTTTAACACAGGATATAAGGGCGGACTCATACTTGGGACTTCTGGACCGTGCTGGACTTCAGACCATGATGCCGTGAGGCTGCACTCACACTGAGCATTTGTGCTACCGCTCCCTTGCCCCATCACTTCTATCCTGCTGTATCGCTGCTGTTTCCCTCACTTTGTATGATTTTGAGCCGTTTTGATTATTTATTTTGCGTAAGGTGATGGCTGTCATTAATTACTTGCGGAAAAACGAGAGGAGCAATCGCATTATTCTTTTTTTTTACCTTTATTTACCCAGGAAAGTCCCATTGAGATTAAGAATCTTTTTTTCAAGGGAGTCCTGCTCATTCATACACCAGTGTAGGTGCCACTGAGAGAAAGGTGGGTGAAGTGTCCAAGACACAACGGCTGTGACTAGAATGGCAGAAGCTGGAATCGAACCTGGAACTCTCAAGTTGCTGGCATGGCCGCTCTACCCTCCTAACTACGCCGCCCCATTATTAGTATAATTTTTATCATCATTATTTTAATGACTCGTCTTTATTACGCGCAAGAATGTAGTCACAGGTGAACTAATATGACTTTTGGATTATTTTGAGTATCTGCATTGTATTCCTGTAATGAATCGTGTCCATTTTTAAGAACTTGCGAGTGAAGCGATTTATATTAATGAAATGACTCATCTTTATTACGCACAGGTATGTTGTCACAGATGAGCTAGCGTGCTTCGGGTTTCACTCGTGGATTATTTTGAGTCTTGGTATTATATTTCTGGTATAATTTGTGACAGTTCTTATCAGGAAACCTGCAAGAGACGCGATCACATTAATCAAAGATCGCACGAAAAAGTAGTTGCTGATGAGCTAGCTTGGTGTGGCTTTGAGTTTTGGATTATTTTGAGTCTCAGCAATTTGTTCCTGTAATGAATTGTGTACATTTTTAAGAACTTGCAAGTGAAGCGATTTATATTAATGAAATGACTCATCTTTCTTACGCACAGGTATGTTGTCACAGGTGAGCTAGTGTGCTTTTGGTTTAACGTGTGGATTGTTTTGAGTCTTGGTATTATATTTCTGGTATAATTTGGGACAGTTCTTATCAGGAAACCTGCAAGAGACGCGATCACATTAATCAAAGATTGCACAAGGAGGTAGTTGCTAATTAGCTAGCTTGGTGTGGCTTTGAGCTTTGGATTATTTTGAGTCTCTGAAATGTATTCCTGTAATGAATCGTGTCCATTTTTAAGAACATGCAAGTGAAACAATTTATATTAATGAATTGACTCATCTTTCTTACGCACAGGTATGCTGTCACAGGTGAGCTAGTGTGTTATTTTGAGTCTAAGTATTATATTTCTGATACAATATTTCCTTGCCCTTATGTGGGCTCTGTACCGAGGATATTGTTGTGGCTTGTGCAGCCCTTTGAGACACTTGTGATTTAGGGCTATATAAATAAACATTGATTGATTGATTGATTGATGATCATTTGTGACAGTTCTTATCAGGGAACCTGCAAGAGACGCGATCACATTAATCAAAGATCGCAACAGAATGTAGTCGCTCGGTGTGGCTTTGAGTTTTGGATTATTTTGAGTTCATCCATCCATTTTCTTTCGCTTGTCCTTCTCGGGGTCCCGGAAGGGGACGCATTATGTATTTTATTCCTGTAATGAATTGTGTCAGTTTTCAAGAACTTGTAAAAGAAGTGATCACATTAATAAAATGACTCATCTTTATTACGCAAAGGTATGTAATCAACCTGTGGCGTTGACTGTTGGATTATTTTTAGTCTTTGTATTCTATTCCTGTAATTATTACTATCGATTTTTAAGAACTTGCTGGAGAAGTGATCACATTAATGAAATTACTTATCTTAATTACACAGAAAAATAAAGTCACGGGTGAGCTAGCGGGCTGTGGGTTGAACTTTTGGATTACCGTATTTTCCGCACTATAAGGCGCACCTAAAAACCACAATTTTTCTCAAAAGCTGACAGTGCGCCTAATAACCCGGTGCGCTTTATTACGATTCATTTTCATAAAGTTTCGGTCTCGCAACTTCGGTAAACAGCCGCCATCTTTTTTCCCGGTAGAACAGGAAGCGCTTCTTCTTCTACGCAAGCAACCGCCAAGGAAAGCACCCGCCCCCATAGAACAGGAAGCGCTTCACCCGCCCCCATAGAACAGGAAGCGCTTCACCCGCCCCCGGAAGAAGAAGAAAAAACGCGCGGATATCACCGTACGTTTCATTTCCTGTTTACATCTGTAAAGACCACAAAATGGCTCCTACTAAACGATCCGGTTCATAAAAAGACGCAATCTCTCCATCCGCACACGGATTACTACCGTATTTCACAGCAACTGAACCGCACTGTGGAACGGGAGCACGTACGGTGAATATTCGCTCCACAGGGAATGAGAAGTCATCCTTCACTGTGGTTCTAGCTTGCCATGCTAACTTCCACTCATGGTGATATTCAAAAGGAAGACCTTGCCAAAAGAGACCTTTCCAGCCGGCGTCATCATAAAAGCTAACTCGAAGGGATGGATGGATGAAGAAAAGATGAGCGAGTGGTTAAGGGAAGTTTACGCGAAGAGGCCGGGTGGCTTTTTTCACACAGCTCCGAAGGCGAACACACCTTCACTAAGACGGGCAGACAGCCTCGGACGACATACGCCAACATTTGCCAGTGGATCGTAAATGCTTGGGCAGATATTTCGGTCACAACTGTGGTCCGAGCTTTCCGGAAGGCAGGATTCACAGAACAACAGCGACACTGACTCCCGATGACTTCTACGAGACGGAACCGGCCATTTTGGATCCCACGCTTGCGCAACTTTTCAATTCGGACACCGAAGACGAAGAATTCGAAGGATTTACGAATGAAGAATAACTTCAGAAGGTGAGCGCTATGTTTATTTTGTGTGTTGTGACATTAACGTTCGAGCAACATTATGTTACTATTGCTCTACACCATTTTGAATTTTACTATGTTTGTGATTGCACATTTGCGTACATTTTGGGACAGAGTTGTTAGAACGCTGGTTTTCAATATATTATTAAAGTTTGACTGAACTATCTGACTGTTTTTTTGACATTCACTTTAGCGCAGCGTTTTTTTGACATTCACTTTAGCGCAGCGTAGGCGCGGCTTTTAGTCCGGGGCGGCTTATTGGTGGACAAAATTATGAAATATGTAATTCATAGAAGGTGCGGCTAATAATCCGGTGCGCCTTATAGTGCGGAAAATACGGTACTTTGAGGCTTTGGATCTTATTTCATGTATGAAATGTGACATTTCTTATTAGGAGCCTGAGAGACACGCGTTCACATTAATTAAAGATCGCACAAGGATGTATAAGTAATGCTGTCGCTTTGTCTTTTGGAATATTTTGAGTCCTTGTATTTTTTTATTTATAAATTGTATCAGTTATTAAGAGCTTGCAAGGAGGGACCCAGTTGCAGTTGTTCTATGACTCGATTGTCATTCCGTACCCTGGCTCACCTCTTACGTAACGCCAAAAAAGGGAAAGATCGCTTGGTGTGAAGTGACACATTACATTTGGCCTAAAACAATTGTATTACCAGAACTTACTAGGTGGCTTTGGCGCTGCCCTGGACGCTGACAGTCATCAGGGGGATCCAAGTGCCTCGATATTCAAATGCTGCCTGGGTCGTGAGGTTCCCGCTGACCCCTCCTGGCCCTGGGCCGCCCTGAGCCGTGCCCGGGGGCCCTGAACCCGAGCCACCTTAACAAAAACAGCAAATAATATTAGCCGATGAGAATATTACTAATTTGAAGTTTGTTTTTACAGAACGAAATCCCCGAATCGTACCAGTTGGTGCACCGACGGCTGAGACGTTGCCCACGTTGGGAGTGATGAAGAGGGACTGGATGAAGGAGCCCAGGGCATTGACGATGTCCCGGAACACCTTGGTGGAGTGCTGCTTCATGTCATAAGACTGGCAGAACGAGCTGGAAAATGCATCCAAACACACATTTTTCACAAAAGCTTGCGTGACAACCGTGCTCTTTAAAAGTATACTTAACAAACTTCTGGTGAAATAATAAAAATAACAACAATATAAGAAAAAATCCAAAAATTCTTGGCATTCAACCCAGCAGATACCATTTTGGTTTGGAATTTTTGAGGAACCTCACATAGTATGTCAAAAACGCTGCTCAGTCAAGTCCTTTCTTTCTTGCGCAACATGACAAAAATACCAGTGTTTATGCTAATCCAATTGCTCCAAATATCCATAACCACAACACCAGGGGGAGCTCCACTAACCACGTTAAACCCAGATTCCGATCTAACAAAAGTCTTAACTCATTCTCTTTCTATGCCACATCAATGTGGAATGCGCTCCCAAAAGGTATAAAAGAAAGGGCATCTTTATCCTCCATCAAAACCGCAATAAAAGTACACCTCCAGGCAACTTCAACCCTAAACTAACACGCTCCCCGGATTGTTAATAATCAAATGTAAACAATCAAATGTAGATACTTTTCTTATGCCTTCTGATCTCTCTCTCTCTCTCTCTCTCTCTCTCTATGTCCACTACTTGCTGTACATATCCTACCAAGTCAGACCTGCACCCATTTCTCTGTTCTCAATTGTTGATGACTGATGATAACAACCAAACCTAACCCCCCCTCTCCACACCCGAATTGTAAATAATGTAAATAATTCAATGTATACACCCTGATGATTATCTTGTGTGATGACTGTATTATGATGATAGTATATATGATAGTATATATCTGTATCATGAATCAATTTAAGTGGACCCCGACTTAAAAACTTATTCGGGTGTTACCATTTAGTGGTCAATTGTACGGAATATGTACTTCACTGTGCAACCTACTAATAAAAGTCTCAATCAATCAATCAACCCATCCATCCATTTTCTACCGCTTGTCCCTTTTGGGGTCGCGGGGGGTGCTGGAGCCTATCTCAGCTGCAATCGGGCGGAAGGTGGGGTACACCCTGGACAAGTCGCCACCTCATCGCAGGGCCAACACAGATAGACAACATTCACACCCTAGGGACAATTTTAGTGTTGCCAATCAACCTATCCCCAAATATGTTTGGAGCAATTGCTTCCATTGCTAATTGGAGAACAAAGCAGTAATAAACAACAACAACAATGGCCTGAGACTTACCGTAATAAATGTGGCTGCACACACAGCCTGTGAACCGACTCTACGGCCACCGCTCGCAGCCACTGAGGCTTTTCTCCGTCCAGAAACTTCACCAGCAGAGACAAGAAGATCTCACACTCGGTTACCTTGAAGGGGGAAAAAAAAAATCAATAAAACAAGCAGCGTTGAACAGGAGTTCTGCGACAGGAGCTTAGAAGATCACTGCAGCGTACGAGCAGACTGTAGAAGTGCTTGATGAGCACTGAGACCACGCGCAGCAGCCGCATGCAGATGGGGAAGTAAGGCTTCTCCACGGGGGCCGGTGAGGCGGCGCTGCAGCTCCCCTGGCGGAACTTGATGTTGGGGGAGAAGAGCTTGATGACGAGCGGACACACTCGCTCCTTTAGCAGGAAACTGAACTCCTGGTGCTGCATGGGAGGAAAGAACTGGATCAGAAATGTATGTATCTTGCTGGACTAAGTGGGAGATTCCGTTTCATTAACCCTTGAGCACAAATTGCCCTAAATCTGTGAAAATTTAGATGAAACTGAAAATTGGTTGTGGATGTAGCAGAGCAAAAACTATAAATGTTGGATTCATTTATGATACACTGGAACCTCCACTTACAACCCCCTCTATTTGTAAACTTTTTGGTTTTCAAACTTTTAGATTGCGCCACATATGCCCCAGCAGGCCATGTCTCTGTGTACGAACGCTTCATTCATTCATTTTGTGTCCCACTGGCAGCCATTGTGTGCCTGCTTGTATTAAAGAGAATAAGAACGCCGCTTTGTACCACAGCAAGTTTTTAACTCTGATCAGAACGGACATTCCTGGAAAAAGATGCTAAAGCTGACTTATTTCACAGCGAAGAAGACTACCTCTCTTCCAGGAGAACACACAGACGACACCCCCACCCCTCGTTTCTCTCCTTCCGTGAGCTCACGAGAGGACCTTTGCCGACGTTAATTTACCGCAAAAGTGTATTTTAATTTTTAGAATGTTTTAAATAGCAGCAGTATGATTGTTAAAGTTAATTATTTTTGTGATTTTTGATCATTTGTGAGGGCACCAGTGTTGGTCAGTTTGTTGCTGTTTTGGCTTGTTAATAAATAGACAGTTGATCCATCACCTCCTTGTTATGTGTGTTTGATGAACAGTACTGTATATTGTGTTCAAAGTGTACAAACCTTAACTAGAATATGGACTTTTGTCAAGGCTCGAACCCATTATTCATAATTACGTTGTTTCTTATGGAAAAATTTGCTTCACTATACAAATTTTTCGATTCGCAAACAATGTTTAAGAACATAATCATAATCGAGGTTCCAATGTACCTGCAGGAACACGCCCGGAAAATCGTTCAGGACAGACTCCAGCAGTTCCAATCCGAACGTCCTGGTCATCTCTGTCATTCCCACCAGCCAGTAGGGGGCGTCCGCATTTACCAGCTGGCACAGGTCCTGTGCATGAGGACAAGCAAACCATGATGGAGCAGTCATCCTTGACAGTACAAGCCGTGTCTGGAAAAAATACTTCCAAGTTGAAGATGTTTCCCTTCTTATTTGTTGCTTAACTGCATCAATTAAAGCAATGAACTGTTTGCAACGCCAAGAAACACACTTGATTCTGTCAATACTGCAATGCATTAATATAGCTAAGAAGAGAGGACTGTGAAAAGAAGGCTGTCGCCCTCTTGTGGACATACCTGAAACAGCATGTAAGCGTCTTTTGCACTGGGCCTCAATGTGGTGACAGACCGCCTGTTGGTATTGCCCTGCACAGGCGGAGGCTGCTCCACAATGCCTGGGGATGGTATTCAATTATTTTCACAATCCAGTGACTCATAATAACATTCATGCTAATGTAGGTCAAGGGAATTTAGCGGTGACTAACACATGCTTAAAGGTCTCATATTACAGTACCATCGTATTGTTCATCAATTTATAGATGTCTCAGAGGTCGCACAATAGAGTACTAGAATTGTGTTGTCCAGAATCTAGCCTTGATGCTGGAATTTGGACAATTTGATACGTTTTTTAGTAAGCCCTAACTGGAACACACCATTTTGTTTCTGTAGCTTTAATGCTAATAAACCGTTTGTCCACCAGTGTGTCTCCAAGAAGGGCCATTGTGTACTTCATCCACGTGCTATATATACATTGCAACACTTGTCCAACATTAAATAGATGCCAGATAATGTAACATCAAAGAGTGGGGAAGGAGGAGACATAGCTATGTGAGCTCCTTGCTAACATTACTCTCACATTTTAACATCATGCTCAGTTGGCCTATTTGACAACTTTACATCTGTAGCGGACCAATGCCTTTATTTTTAAGATATGCAGAGAAGCCTCTTTTTTTCTTCTTTGGTTTGGACGAAAGTTTTTTCACCCCCCCGCCCCCTGAAGTAAATGTGTATCTTTTTATCTGTATGTATAAAGATAGTTATTTACTAACACTAAAGATGCTATTACGCCATTGCCTCTCACGTCCCCCCTTAAGGCACGAGGGGGCCTGCCCGACTATTTAAGAAGCACTGCATTAAACGGGCAGCTTGGAACTTGCCCACAGTTCTCACCGACAGAATTTTTTCATTAATAATAATTCATTCATTTCTAAATGTTTTTATCAACACTAAGGGTGCTATTACGTCATTGTCTCTCATGCCCCTTTTTTCCCGTAACTTCAAGCCACCCCTGTGCCCACTATTTTAGAAGCATTGCAGTAAACGGGGGATCACACTCCTCAGCCTTCCCGGTAAGGTCTATTCAGGTGTACTGGAGAGGAGGCTACGCCGGATAGTCGAACCTCGGATTCAGGAGGAACAGTGTGGTTTTCGTCCTGGTCGTGGAACTGTGGACCAGCTCTATACTCTCGGCAGGGTCCTTGAGGGTGCATGGGAGTTTGCCCAACCAGTCTACATGTGTTTTGTGGACTTGGAGAAGGCATTCGACCGTGTCCCTCGGGAAGTCCTGTGGGGAGTGCTCAGAGTATGGGGTATCGGACTGTCTGATTGTGGCAGTCCGCTCCCTGTATGATCAGTGCCAGAGCTTGGTCCGCATTGCCGGTAGTAAGTCGGACACGTTTCCAGTGAGGGTTGGACTCCGCCAAGGCTGCCCTTTGTCACCGATTCTGTTCAAAACTTTTATGGACAGAATTTCTAGGCGCAGTCAAGGCGTTGAGGGGATCTGGTTTGGTGGCTGCAGGATTAGGTCTCTGCTTTTTGCAGATGATGTGGTCCTGATGGCTTCATCTGGCCAGGATCTTCAGCTCTCACTGGATCGGTTCGCAGCTGAGTGTGAAGCGACTGGGATGAGAATCAGCACCTCCAAGTCCGAGTCCATGGTTCTCGCCCGGAAAAGGGTGGAGTGCCATCTCCAGGTTGGGGAGGAGATCTTGTCCCAAGTGGAGGAGTTCAAGTACCTCAGAGTCTTGTTCACGAGTGAGGGAAGAGTGGATCATGAGATCGACAGGCGGATCGGTGCGGCGTCTTCAGTAATGCGGACGCTGTATCGATCCGTTGTGGTGAAGAAGGAGCTGAGCCGGAAGGCAAAGCTCTCAATTTACCGGTCGATCTACGTTCCCATCCTCACCTATGGTCATGAGCTTTGGGTTATGACCGAAAGGACAAGATCACGGGTATAAGCGGCCGAAATGAGTTTCCTCCGCCGGGTGGCGGGGCTCTCCCTTAGAGATAGGGTGAGAAGCTCTGCCATCCGGGAGGAGCTCAAAGTAAAGCCGCTGCTCCTCCACATCGAGAGGAGCCAGATGAGGTGGTTCGGGCATCTGGTCAGGATGCCACCCGAACGCCTCCCTAGGGAGGTGTTTAGGGCACGTCCGACCGGTAGGAGGCCGCGGGGAAGACCCAGGACACGTTGGGAAGACTATGTCTCCCGGCTGGCCTGGGAACGCCTCGGGGTCCCACAGGAAGAGCTGGACGAAGTGGCTGGGGAGAGGGAAGTCTGGGCTTCCCTGCTTAGGCTGCTGCCCCCGTGACCCGACCTCGGATAAGCGGAAGAAGATGGATGGATGGATGGATGCATTAAACGGGCTGTTATTAACTTGCTCACATTTTTCATTTCTCAGACAGAATTTTTTCACACACGCCCTGAAGTTAATGTAAATTTCTTTATCTGCATATGTAAAGATTTTTCTTTACCAACACTAAAGATGTTATTACACCATTGCCTCTCACGCTCCCTTACCCCCCAATTAAGAAGCACTGCATTATTTTAATTTTTCGAGAGAGATTTCCCCCCCCCCCATCTATCTATACGTGTCAAGATATACAATGTTGCCTCTCATACCCCTCATATCACTGCGTCCCCCAAGGGGGGCCCACCCCACTATATTAGAAGCACTGCTCTAGGGAGACATATTAGAGGTAGAACATCATTAAAAAGTCTCTTTTGTGTAATAGGGGACCTTTAAATGTACTGTAGGTCGATAAAATCTAACTCGGTATTTGTCAGCAATACAATGCACGCGTTATATCAGCGTAATAAAAGATTGTGACCTTTGAAACGCTCATCCTCAGCCACCATCCTCTCAAAGACCACGGTGACGACCTGTCTGACAGTGGCGGCCGCCGTGTTGTTGGTAATGTTGTCCTTGGTGAAGTGGAGGCGGAAGCACAGCACAATGGCCTGCACGGGCACACATTGAAAGTGGTAGGCAAATGTTGATTTAACGTCACGCCCCGTGTAAAGAAGGAGCCCATTTGGCCGTGTGTTTGATTCCAGCGCATATGGCCATTTATGTGCGAGAAGAGCCAGGAGGGGTTGTCTACCTTGGAAAGTACTTCATCATGGACCACCGTGTTGGTGGTCAGCAGCACCAGGACGGTCTGTAGGAGCTTCAGCTCCTCCAAACTGTTTTCCATTAGCTGCCACAGCATGTTGATGATGTTCCCCGCCGCCGCCTGGCACACAAAAACACTTTGCTTACGGATCATCGTGGGAAGTGAAACACAGGCACGACCAGCTGATGCCGCTCGCTTCAGGGTCAAAAATGCCAGTAACGGCACATAACAATGCCAATTAAAGGTGACACTATCTCCTTTCTTTTGCTATTCATGCAACGCTGCTCAAGCAGTCACTCTTCCAAACCTTTTCTGCAGCAAAGATGCCCTCAGAATGACATGGGTGACAAATTACCCGCCAGTGCCATCCCTCCTGAGGTCGTCAGCGGTTGTCTTCCCTAAGGCCACTGGCAGGCTTGTCAACCTTGCACTTCAGTGATGTTGACAAAGTGGCGACAAGCGCTACGAATGGTACAGACTGTGGCATTAATGGGGAACTGCACTTTTATTTCATTTTATCATTCACGATCCTTATGTAAGACAAGAACACGTCTTTCTTTTTTATGCAAAAGTCAGCTAACAATGGAGGTCATGAGAGTAATTCCGTCTATTGCGCTCTAAAAAGTATAAACATTTTATATACATGCTGTAAGTATACATGTAATGTAAGAACAAGCACATTCATTTTTTACAAATGCTGCTCATTGTGAATTAAAGTACCAGTAGAGTGGAAAAACAAGTTGACTTTATAAGCGTATTATTTGTGTTTCATTGTATCCATTAAACCAGTGGTTCTCAACCTTTTTTCAGTGATGTACCCCCTGTGAATTTTTTTTAAATTCAAGTACCCCCTAATCAGAGCAAAGCATTTTTGGTTGAAAAAAAGAGATAAAGAAGTAAAATACAGCACTATGTCATCAGTTTCTGATTTATTAAATTGTATAACAGTGCAAAAATATTGCTCATTTGTTGAACTATTTGGAAAAAAAGATATAAAAATAACTAAAAACTTGTTGAAAAATAAACAAGTGATTCAATTATAAATAAAGATTTTTACACATAGAAGTAATCATCAACTTAAAGTGCCCTCTTTGGGGATTGTAATAGAGATCCATCTGGATTCATGAACTTAATTCTAAACATTTCTTCACAAAAAAAGAAATCTTTAACATCAATATTTAAGGAACATTTCCACAAAAAATCTAGCTGTCAACACTGAATGTTGCATTGTTGCATTGTAATGAATGGAATAGCCTACTTGATTTGATGTTCAGTTTATGAACTTACATTCATATTTTGTGGAAGTATTATTCAATAAATATATTTATAAAGGATTTTTGAATTGTTGCTATTTTTTGAATATTTAAAAAAAATCTCACGGACCCCTTGGCATACCTTCAAGTACCCCCAGGGGTACGCGTACCCCCATTTGAGAACCACTGCATTAAACCATATCCAATTATCTATTCCATAATTATCAACTCATAAGACTGACAGAGTTCAATATTTATCACAATGCTTGTCTAACCTATCAAGTCATCCACAGGCTGAATCTCAGGCTCTGTAGCTTGGTTCCTATCTATCGTCCCCAGCATGCCTACAACACTCGTAACTTTGACCTGATGTCAGGTAAACATTGTCTACTGGCTTGTACCGCTCGAAGTGTTGTATGCAGGGGACCAAAGATTTGCAACCGGCTTGATGAGAGCCTCAGGATGCTGTATTCATTCTCCAACTTCAAAAAGAAACTGAAATCTTACCTATTAACCACCTATCTCTAATGCCTCATGTGGGGTAGACTACTGTTGGGTTGTACGTGGTTGAATGTATGTATGTATGTATGTGTATGCTTGCTTTAGTACTCCTATTTTGTGTTTATCATATAGCGTTTTTGTGCTTGCCACCATGTTTCAGCATTCCATGCATATACTGGCCTCTGGACCCCCTGCCAAAAGCTTCTTCTACCTTATCTGGGGGACCCTTTCACTTACAACCATCCTTAAATGGATATTCACTACTGTTGTAATTGTAATATGGAATTGTGAATAAACTTGAAACTTACAATTGTATTTACAATCTGCAAAGTATGTAAAAACACAGTTTAAAACAAAACACAAAATGCCGCAAATTCAGTCAGCCATTTTGAATATTCCGCCCCGAATACTTTCATCTATTTTAGGAAATTGACGTCACGGTAGTAACGCTTCTGCACTCCAACCATAGTATCAGATCAGTCATACTGGAAATATGCAAACATTGGAAAGAGGTGTGATGTTTATCATTCACAATCTTTATGTAAGGCAAGAACACATATGCTTGGCTTTGTTTATGCATTGGAAATCATAAATAAATATCTAACAATTGAGTCAACAGATGGAGGGTCCTCTGTTGCGTTTATTATTCTCCCTAATAACGTCCAGAAAGCAGCAACAATAGTCCATTTACACGTCATATCCTGAAAATTAAGCAAATGAGTGATATTGTTAATATAAGCGCCAACGCAGACAAACTATTTTAACGGCACATTGATAGCAGTGAGCAAATGCTATCTTACGCTGCTATTGTTGACACACTGAGCCGACTCAAAGTAAATTCTAAATTATAACTCATGCATCTCTCACCTGCTAGTAGACACAAGTGGCCATAGACCGAGAGACTGGTCGACCTTGACATCCTCCGAGAAGCTTCCTGCAGGAAGTTTTTTTTAACCCTTTATGAGGTTTGTCAGAATCAGAATCAGAAATACTTGAATAATCCCTGAGGGGAAATTAAGATTTTCAGCAATCTGAAAATCTTAATTTCCCCTCGGGATTATTCAAGTATTCTGATTCTGATTAGTATTCTGATTAAGATTTTCAGCAATCTGAAAATCTTAATTTCCCCTCGGGGATTATTAAAGTATTCTGATTCTGATTGTGATTGATTCTTATCTAAACGGAATTATGTGAGCGTCCTGTCGGTCGGCATCCCAGCGAGAGTGGAAATATTACAGTAGTGTTTGTTTAATTATAGTTCATTATAGTTAATTTGTATGTTTAGCACATAGCATTGCTGCTAGTGCCACAATAAAGCTGCATCCATCACTCGGCTTCTAAAACTTATTCTTCATCCTCTTTTTGTTCGGGCTCAAAAATATAAGGTTCCGGCTCATAATTTGTCCCAAAGTAATCGTTGTTGGCTTTCACAAAGTCTGCATGATTAGCATTGTTGTTGATGGGGAAGGGATTTGTGGTTCTTAGCGCAACATTATGCGATCACTTGACTGGCTTCCTTATTATCTCTCAAAATGGCTCGGAAATATCTGTGAGATTTATACTATTTTGATCATATCTATTTATTCGTAAACTTTGGAAGTCTTTTGGTCTCATAAATCGGATATATATGATAATAATAGCATCAATATAGAGGTAACTTGTTTTTCCACTCTATATACTCACAATATTTGCTATTTCCTTAACAATAACTACTCATCATGGCAGACTTGATGAAAGACAACATATACTACTTTTGGGACAAATTATAATTGAGAACCTTATATTTTTTTAACCTGAATATACGAAATAGGGTTCGACCGAATACCGACGCCAATATTTGGCATTAGACGTATATTGGTATCGGCTTTATTTTACCGGTATCGGCCAATGTTATCTTTTTGTTTTTGTTTTTTTACAACTACAATGGAAATACATCAGCAGATACAATATATACACATAATACCAGTATTTAGTGATAAAAAATACAAACATTGTGATACGCAGAGAGTAAGTTAGTAGTACCAGTGCTTCTTTTTTCCAAGCTGTGGCTCAGACGGCCTCTCCCATGTTTAAATCAATTTTACTGCTAATTAATATTGGCTACAAATATCGATTATCGCTTTGACTACTAATAATCGGTATTGGTATCGGCCCTGAAAAAAACATATTAGTCGATCTGTAATATGGATAATGAGCTACAAGTTTTAGGAATTGAGTGATAAGCAGATCCAGCATATAGCAGTATTGTTGCTAAGTACTAAACAAGAAATACAAACTACGAACATAATAAAACAATCCCTCACTGTACAATGTCTGCTCTCACGAGGAGCGTCTTTTTGTGTCTTTCTCGCCATCTCCCAGAACAAGTTGAATGTTAAAATGTACCAACTTTTCAGCTTACGGCCACAACTTTCGACCATCCAGGTGAGAGGCATGATTTATAATGTAGAATTAACGTTCACCAACTCAGAGCAGCACCATCACCAACTCAATATCGCAGCTTACCGTATTTTCCGCACTATAAGGCGCACCTAAAAACCACAAATTTTCTCAAAAGCTGACAGTGCGCCTTATAACCCGGTGCGCTTTATATATGGATAAATATTAAGATTCATTTTCATAAAGTTTAGGTCTCGCAACTACGGTAAACAGCCGCCATCTTTTTTCCCCGTAGAAGAAGCGCGCGGTGCATGCTGGGATATGTGACGTTTCATTTCCATTTGTGTGTTTATGTAAAGACCCCAAAATGGCTCCTATTAAGTGTGTTGTCTGTCTAATTATAAATAATGCAGACGAGGCGTGTTAACTGAGTTCTCAACGTTTACTCACAGCGTGCTCATAACCACATTCTAACTGCCAGCATACAACGCTTCTCAGGGCTACCGCGCATGCTCGTAACTATCGTTGCATGCTGGGTAGTGTAGTTGTTATATTTGCTAGCTCATAACAGCACATTGAGAGACACGCTTACGCGCTTAATTCAATACTCGCCGTCATTCCGGGTGGATTGACAAAAGACCTCCAGCCGCTAGATATTGGTGTCAACAGGGCATTCGAAGCTAGACTGCTAACTGCGTGGGAACAATGGATGACAGAAGGCGAACACACCTTCACTAAGACGAGGAGGCAGCGCCAGACGACGCCAACATCTGCCAGTGGATCGTAAATTTGCCCAACTTTTCACTTCGGACACCGAAGACGAAGGATTTACGAATGAAGAATAACTTCAGAAAGTGAGCGCTATGTTTATTTTGTGTGTTGTGACATTAACGTTCGAGCAACATTATGTTGCTATTGCTCTGCACTATTTTGAATTTTACTATGTTTGTGATTGCACATTTGCGTACATTTTGGGAGTGAACAGAGTTGTTAGAACGCTGGTTTTTAATATATTATTAAAGTTTGACTGACCTATCTGACTGTTTTTTTGACATTCCCTTTAGCGCAGCGTAGGCGCGGCTTATAGTCCGGGGCGGCTTATTGGTGGACAAAGTTATGAAATATGCCATTCATTGAAGGTGCGGCTAATAATCCGGTGCGCCTTATAGTGCGGAAAATACGGTAAGCTAGTCAACTAACTGTGATCACGGCGCCGCCTACTAAAAGCAGTCCCTTGGCGTTGGCGCTTATAATAACAATATTGCTAATACTTGGTTAATATTCAGGTCAGGACATGTAAATGGAGTATTGTTAGCGGTTTTTAGAGGGCTTTATGGGTGCAATAGATTACTCCCTTAATCTGCATTATCTGCATCTCATACTTGCCCTATATTATAAATTACTAGGGCTGCGAATCTTTGAGTGTCCCACGATTCGATTCAATATCGATTCTTGGGGTCACGATTTGATTATAAATCGATTTTTTCGATTCAACGCGATTCTCAATTCAAAAACGATATTTTTCCGATTCAAAACAATTCTCTATTCATTCAATACATAGGATTTTAGCAGGATCTACCCCAGTCTGCTGACATGCAAGCACAGTAGTAGATTTTAAATTTTAACTATTAAATGAACCAAAAATATGACTTATTTTATCTTTGTGGAAAATATTGGACACAGTGTGTTGTCACGCTTATGAGATGCGATGCAAGTGTAAGCCACTGTGACGCTATTGTTCCTTTATTTTTATTTTTTATAAATGTCTAATGATAATGTCAATGAGGGATTTTTAATCAATGCTATGTTGAAATTGTAACTAATATTGATACTGTTATTGATAATATTCATTTTTGTTTCACTACCGGTACTTTTGGATTGTTCTGTGTCATGTTTGTGTGTCCTCTCTATTGCTCTGTTTATTGCTGTTCTGAGTGTTGCTTGGTCAGGTTTGGTTTTGGAACTGGATTGCATTGTTATGGTATTGCTGTGTATTGTTTTGTTGGATTGATTAATAAAAAAAATAAAAAAATAAATAAAATTAAAATAAAATTGATTTTTCAAAAATGAGAATCGATACTGAATCATACAACGTGAGAATGGCGATTTGAATTCGAATCGATTTTTTTCCACACCCCTATAAATTACAATGCATAAAAAAGAAAAACATTTTCTTGTCTTACATAGGGATTGTGAATTAAAAAGGCAATATACCAACAAAAAAAGTGCAGTTCCCCTTTAGGATTGCATAAACATTCTGTCGTGCCCTCCAACATCCTTTCAAAACTCGTCTGGGTTGTGGCGCAATTCTCTACCAATGTAGCGTAAAACGGCTCATCGTCGTGGGCGCATAATCCAGACTATAGTTACACCTGTAGCAATAACAAAACAGTGTGCATGCACTTCGTCTGCGGACTCTGAATTGACGGTATTAACGACGTCCTATGTCACCATCAAGCCAAGTTTAAACGTTTGCATGAATGACGGGTCCTGGGTCCTCACCTCAGACACCACCTCGTGAGACATGAGCCTCTGAATGGCAGCCAGACACAGCTGGGTGATCTTGGGCTCTTTGGTGCCGCAGCCCATCAGGAAAGGCTGCACCACTTCAGAGCTATTCTCCTTTAGAGCTGCAAGAGGAGAATAGGAAGACAAGGAAAATCGTTATTATTATTACTCCAACACAAATGCGGGATGTAATCGTACAATTACCAGCACCTTTAACATGTGGTAATAACAAATATCATTATATTTCATTGCACAGTTCTTGAAAAAGCTGCTTTAACCCAAGCACCAAGTGTGTTGTCACTTGAATACACACAGAAGTTCAAATAGGCCTAATTTTTTGCCAGACGGCTGTAATTATTATCTTTATCACAGACATGGTATCTGTAAAGCTTAAGTAGAATTGAAATACAAAGTGTTGCTAAATGCTCAGGATATTATACATTTATCATGCTATTTAATCCTTTAAAAAAATAGTATAACAGAATTAGATATAAGTACAGTCCACAGGACTGCAATCTATCTGTGGATATGACAGCATCATCTAATTTGCATGAATGTGTGCATGTATTTTTTATGGATGCTGTGGGAGACATAGAAAGTAAGCAAAAAATATGAAAATGAAATATGTTTGGAAATACAGGTGAACTTTTTTCTGATGCTTCTTTTTGTGGTTAGGGTGGGGGGGGGGACACGCACATACATACATACATACATAAATATATATATATATATATTTTTCTTTTGGTTGGAAGAAACCCGAAAAGAATCAAGCATGGTTTGGTGCATGAACACACGCACTCGCTGTCTCAAGTAAACAGGAAGTGGTCAGTATGCAAAAGAAAGGACATGCTGAACAGCCAATTGCGTAACAGTATCAACTATCAAGTTTGGTTGCGCCATTTTTCGGTCTCGGAGTTGATTCTTTGCATGGAGTGAGAAGAAATTGTGGATAAAACAGGAAAAGTCACCTCGACAATATGGCAGTTTTTTTTGGCTTTTTTAAAAAACAGACCGCAGTCCTTCGCCGCGCTCATCTTTTCTTTTCAACCCTTGCCCTTTCCCTATTCGGATGTATAGAAACAACAGGTAAGAACTAAAGTGCAGGACTGCATAAATAAAATAAATAACAAAATATGACAAATGTGCTACTTTAAAATAAAAATTTGGCCCAAGTATATTCAAATAATAATTGCTGCATGACATAAATTAATTTCCATATTTGAATACCGTATTTTCCGCACCATTAGCCGCACCTAAAAACCACAAATTTACTCAAAAGCTGACAGTGCGGCTTTTAACCCGGTGCGCTTTATATATGGATTAATATTAAGATTCATTTTCATAAAGTTTCGGTCTCGTAACTACGGTAAACAGCCGCCATCTTTTTTCCCGGTAGAACAGGAAGCGCTTCTTCTTCTACGCAAGCAACCGCCAAGGTAAGCACCCGCCCCCATAGAACAGGAAGCGCTTCTTCTTCTACTGTAAGCAACCACCCGCCCGCGTAGAAGAAGAAAAAGCGCGCGGATATTACCGTACGTTTCATTTCCTGTTTACATCTGTAAAGACCACAAAATGGCTCCTACTAAGCGACAAGGATCCGGTTCATGAAAAGACGCAATCTCTCCATCCGCACACGGATTACTATTTCACAGCAACTGATATTCCTGTGAACCGCACTGTGGATACTGTGGATACAACGGGAGCACGTACGGTGAATATTCGCACCACAGGGAATGAGAAGTCGTCCTTCACTGTGGTTCTAGCTTGCCATGCTAATGGCCTGAAACTTCCACCCATGGTGATATTCAAAAGGAAGACCTTGCCAAAGGAGACCTTTCCAGCCGGCGTCATCATAAAAGCTAACTCGAAGGGATGGATGGATGAAGAAAAGATGAGCGAGTGGTTAAGGGAAGTTTACGCGAAGAGGCCGGGTGGCTTTTTTCACACAGCTCCGTCCATGTTGATATACGACTCTATGCGCGCCCACATCACAGATGGTGTCAAAAAACAAGTGAAGCACACAAATACAACACTCGCCGTCATTCCGGGTGGATTAACCAAAGAACTCCAACCGCTGGATATTGGTGTCAACAGGGCATTCAAATCACGACTGCGAACGGCGTGGGAACAATGGATGACCGAAGGCAAACACACCTTCACTAAGACAGGCAGACAGCGCCGGACGACATACGCCAACATTTGCCAGTGGATCGAAAATGCCTGGGCAGATATTTCGGTCACAACTGTGGTCCGAGCTTTCCGGAAGGCAGGATTCACAGAACTGCTGAACAGTGACACTGACTCCGATGACTTTGACGAGACGGAACCGGCCATTTTGGATCCCACATTTGCCCAACTTTTCAATTCGGACACCGAAGACGAAGAATTCGAAGGATTTACGAATGAAGAATAACTTCAGAAGGTGAGCGCTATGTTTATTTTGTGTGTTGTGACATTAACGTTCGAGCAACATTATGTTGCTATTGCTCTGCACTATTTTGAATTTTACTATGTTTGTGATTGCACATTTGCGTACATTTTGGGACAGAGTTGTTAGAACACTGGTTTTTAATATATTATTAAAGTTTGACTGACCTATCTGACTGTTTTTTTGACATTCCCTTTAGCGCAGCGTAGGCGCGGCTTATAGTCCGGGGCGGCTTATAGGTGGACAAAGTTTTGAAATATGCCATTCATTGAAGGTGCGGCTAATAATCCGGTGCGCCTTATAGTGCGGAAAATACGGTAAGATTAAAATACCAAATTAAATGTTACACAGCCGTAACTTCCTGGCATTAAACCTGCAAAAAAAATTTTATGTTTACATTTGCACACTTTGCACTACTTTATTACACTTTATTAAGCATTTCTTACATATTCCTTATTTTATTCTTTTAATTTAAAAGAGGTTATTGTGAATCGTTCAATGTGCTTTTACAGTTTTGTTTACATTGTTTGAGTGTTTTCCGTGCTTGTGTTGACATTTCCTTTCCTTTCTGCCTTGATTAGCTGAGATGATTATAAACAGAGGAAGGTTACATTTGAAATAATAATGTTACTTTTATATATTTTTTTCCAGGTCCATATTATCCACGGGTCATAAAAGAATGTCAAAAATTAACGATATCGACCGATATAAAACACTTGTTGTATCGTGATACAGTTTTCAGCAATATCGTCCAGTATGCTCTAAACATATCAAATTCCTGATTTTATTTGTAGATCCAACAAGCAGAATATTCAGTCAGATTGCTAAATATGAGAGAATTTGTTGAATCATTTGCATCTTTCATAAAAAAAGATTAGTAATGGCAGTGACTTTTGAAGCGCGTGGATGTTCAATCAGAGGGAGAGCCTTGTGCTGGAAATATCACAACCAAGAACATCCCTTTACGTGCTCTGCTCTATTTATTCCCACTCTGTTTTAGATCCTGCATCCACCTTCATCTGCGACTGGGTCCTGAGATTTGTCTGTTGTTGTTTTTATCCTTGCATGCAAGTTCCACTGAGAATAAAAAAGTGTGAGTCAGTTCGGCACTCACCTGCCAGTATGTCGGTATTCCTGGCTGCGATTGTCTTAATCTTCACAATGCCAGACTCTGCGGCCTGAGGGGGAAACACAAAGAAAAGCATTTGGGTGAATGCTAGTCGTGTTAGGTTTAATAAACAACAGTAACATGTTGTACAGCTTGAGATGCAAAGAAATGGACAGGACAAGGAGGAGGTGTTGATAAATAAGGAAACAGATCATTTGCCATTCCTAACAGAGGTTTTTCGTCCAACAGCAACCACTGCAAGAATCATTCTCTTTTCTTTTCTATGTAAATATAATTTCTATCTCAAGAATGACATGGTAGCTTGCATAATGTAATTCAGTGTAGTAGAATCACGGCCATGGAATAACATGCATTTCTGAGCGCACGTTCCGCTTCCTTATTGGAAAAGCAAACAGTAGTGAAGCTCAACAGATGTTTTTTTGTTAAAAAAAAATGAGGCAAGTCTAAATTTGGCGAATTCCTGGAACTGACGCATCAAATTGTGAAAGCGCTGCTTGTTTGAAGGCTGGGGTGGAAAACTGCACTATGAGTAAACTAAAAGCATCAGTGAAGTATTTATTGAGAAATGTGTCATTTGCATTTAGTGGCAGAAATGATTAGGCAGAGCAATAACAAAATGTCGCGCAGCTGCGCAGATTTTGCAATGGCAGATAAGGAAATTAGGTTTCACTCAGCGCTTTCACTTCCATATTTACAAATATCCGACAATGTGAAGGACTGGTAGACAGCAGTGGCATCTACAGCGCAATGAACCAGCACATGCGGTTTGAGTTAGACTATCTAAAAAAATGTCCGTCTGTTGTCTTTGAGTTATGCATTAAATACTGTCACAATAAGCGCTATCTAATTATAGCATTTTTTACCTTAATAATTTGGAGTGCATGATAAAGTGGAAAGGAAAATGTAGCTCTCTTTGACTACATGGTCATTTATTAACAAGTAGAGTATACTGAGCAACACAACCAATGCTGTAACAGCGGTGAGGAGCATATACCGTAATAGCGCTGATGCATTAACCATACTTGCCAACCTTGAGACCTCCGATTTCGGGAGGTGGTGGGGGGGCGGGGGGTCGTGTTTGGGGTGGGGGCATGGTTAAGAGGGGAGGAGTATAGTTACAGCTAGAATTCACCAAGTATATATAAGAAATACTTGACTTTCAGTGAATTCCAGCTATATATATATTTATTTTATTATATATATATATATATATATATATATATATATATATATATATATATATATATATATATATATATATAAGAGAAATACTTGAATTTCAGTGTTCATTTATTTACACATATACACACACATAACACTCATCTACTCATTGTTGAGTTAAGGGTTGAATTGTCCATCCTTGTTCTATTCTCTGTCACTATTTTTCTAACCATGCTGAACACCCTCTCTGATGATGCATTCTGCTTCGTCTCCTTGTTGTGTGCGCAGTTGTGCACTGCACCCTCTAAAAGCCATAGATGTTATTGTCACATATGCATGTACAGTAGATGGCAGTATTGTCCTGTTTAAGAGTGTCACAACATTGCTGTTTACGGCAGACGAACTGCTTTACGGTAGACGAAAACATGACTGCTGTTGTGTGTTGTTGCCGCGCTGGGAGGACGTCAATGAAACTGCCTAACAATAAACCCACATAAGAAACCAAGAACTCGCCCTCCATCATTCTACAGTTATAATGTGATTGGGCAGGCATGCTGTTTATATTTTGGGAAAGCGGACGTGAAAACAGGCTGTCGACACGTCACTCAGGTCCGCATGGAGCTGGAGGGGGCGTGGCCTCCAGCTCCGCCTGAATTTCGGGAGATTTTCGGGAGAAAATTTGTCCCGGGAGGTTTTCGGGAGAGGCGCTGAATTTCGGGAGTCTCCCGGAAAATCCGGGAGGGTTGGCAAGTATGGCATTAACTATAAACAACAGTGCGCCAAGTGTAACCAGCGTGACTTTCACACAAACAGCTGAGTAGGAATGGGTACCGTTCACATTTGACCCGATACGGTACAAATTACCGGCACCAATTTTTGGTACTTTTGTGTGTGTTGATAAATACTAATGGTTTTTGATGATGAAATCACATTTTTATTGCAATATTTAAGAATGAGCTGATTATGATAACTGCTGTCCAGTTGTTATATCTTGTTTTATTATAGCAGTTCTATGTCAAGACGAGGGTTTTTTCGAAACTTACTGCGGGGTCGTTCTCCCAGAAAGGCAGACGGACTACTCGGGACAAGACGTGTAGGTAAAAACATAATTTATTCTTAACCTGACTACACCGGAAAAGACAGGAACTAAAACAAAAGAAAAGCGTGCCGGTCGCACGAGAGGCTAAGGAACATAAAACTTAATGCAGGAAACATAGACGTAAACACTTAGCCTGAACTATGGACATAAACAAACAAGACTTACTGGACACGGCATGAATCAAACAGCATGAACTATGGCAAGAAACGAGCCAGAACAGAGCAACCACAAGCTTAAATAATAATCTCCTGATTAAAGCAGGTGCGTGTCCCGAACAAATGAGGCAGGTGAAACTAATGAGTCGCCATGGTGACAAAACAAACAAGGGTGCACAAGAACAGGGACTAATTGGAGTCCAAAACTAACAGAACATAACTAAACAAAACATGGACCACGGATCATGACATTCTAAATCTCATTTGCAAGTATAACGAAAAGTAGCAATAATAACAGTCGCAAGTCCAAGACGTTAGATGGCAGAACTGTATAGTTTATGGTGTTTGGCTAGTCAGTTCAGTGTTTGATAAGTCTAGTCTTTTGTTGCGCCCTAAAAAGTGTTAATAATGTAAGTATTGTACTTAATACGCACCACCTGTTTGATTATAACGTGCATTTTAATTGTATTTTCATGAACAAATTTGGAGGTGTTGAAACCGCCATGTAAAATCGCTAATGCTAATCAGTAGCATGTCAATAGAAAAGCTAATGTATATTAACATCAAGCTAGCGTATTCTTAGAAAAGTAGAGCCTTGCTTTATTTACATTTGATTGTTTTTTGAGTCAATTGCTTTGTTGCAAATAAATGACGTTAGATACATTTTAAAAGTGATTCAGAGGCAGAATGGATTGCTCCTGTTAGCTGCATTGCTAGCTACCTAGAAAAAACGATTATTACATGTTAGAATGGGAAAAAAAAAAAACTTTTGTCTTCTTGTCTCCCATAATGATTGACGCTAGGCTAAATTCCCAAAAGAGTGCAGTTCCCCTTTAAAACGCATGCGGAGGTAGATGTTGACTGTTTGTGATACTTTAAATACAACTAACTCAATCCTGTGTAGAGGTAGGAATATTTGGGCACCTCACGATTCGATTAAAATTCGATTATTGATACATCTTTAATTTATGTATATTGATGCAGTTTTAAATGTATTTTTGCTACGCTAAATAAGCGTTTATCACTTGCAACTTAAAAAAAAAATCATTTGGAAAAATAAACAGTTATATTAATTTCCACATTTATTAAATTAATGAAAATGTGGGCAAAACTGCACCATAAGTGCCTGATAATAAAGGAGCTAGTCGGCTCTCTCGCCAAATTTTAAAACTGTCTGCATTACTTTATTTACAATAAATAAAGCGATTATCGATTATTGACGTTTACTAATCGATTCTATAATCGTCCATGTCCGAATTGCGACGCATCTAAAAATTGATTAATTCCCCCACCTCTAATCCTGTGTCATGAATTAAAAATAAAATACATCAAGGGGTTGCCTACAGCCACTTCAATTAGAGGTTATTTGCTTTTATGGACAGGAATCCTTATTACGGTAGGATAAATTACAGTATTTGTATTTTATGGTATTTTTTTAAATGGAAAACTCGTTCCTATAATACAAATAAAGCAAAGGACAGCCAGAGTCCTGCCACTAACTGTGTTTGTCCTTGCAGTATTTATTGATACTAAGCATGCACAGTCTCTCTTCCCTGTGATTACATCTGGTTTGACAAATCACGTCGACAGAGATGATGTACATATTTTCGCATCTGTATTGTTTATGCCTCTGGTCGGGTAAAATTGACTTCTCAATTAGCGGGAGGAGCTCAGAGTGATGCGATAACAGGGAAATCAATAAAACTGTTGCTGAACCTTCTTAACCTCGGTTAGATTGGGGAAACGCGGGAGGAAGTGAGAAAAACGAGTGTGGGTTCTGGTGAGACATTTGTTCAACTGTTCAGTGCATTGAATTTGGCCAATGATGGATGAATACTTGAAGAGACGGGAGAGCAAAATGGATGTGTGGCATTTGCGCTGTGGGGACGTCTCCTTGACTATGTTTACACTGCGGCCAAAGTGGCCCAAATCTGATTTTTTTCAGATCAGATTTTTTTCCAGCTGACTGTTTACGCTGCAAGTAAAATGAGATTTTTATCAAACTCCAGTGAAATAAAAGTCGCAACACCTTAAAAACGAGAGTTTTTTACGTGAAAGTAAATTGAAGTAACATACAGTATGAGTGAATGTATATAGTGTAATATATTTGGGATCTACAGGAGCTCAAGTCACAGGTAAGCAAATGTGCCATAGTGTTAATTCGCTATTTCTTCGGAATCAAAATATTCTATATTATAATATTCTTATATTACCGTATTTTTCGGAGTATAAATCGCACCGGCCGAAAATGCATAATAAAGAAGGAAAAAACATATATAAGTCGCACTGGAGTATAAGTCGCATTTTTTGGGGACATTTTTTGATAAAACCCAACACCAAGAATAGACATTTGAAAGGCAATTTAAAATAAATAAAGAATAGTGAACAACAGGCTGAATAAGTGTACGTTATATGAGGCATAAATAACCAACTGAGAACGTGCCTGGTATGTTAACGTAACATATTATGGTAAGAGTCATTCAAATAACTATAACATATAGAACATGCTATATGTTTACCAAACAATCTGTCACTCCTAATCGCTAAATCCCATGAAATCTTATACGTCTAGTCCAGGGGTCGGCAACCTTTACTAGTCAAAGAGCCATTTTGACCAGTTTCACAAATTAAAGATAACAATGGGAGCCACAAACATTTTTTGAAATTTAAATTGAAATAACAATGCATAATAAGTTTTTGTTTTTTTTGCTTTGTGCTATGTATAAACCAGGGGTCTCAGACACGCTGCCCATACCTTAATATGGAATTTGAATGCTGGTGCGGTACGCGGGTTTTATATGAATGGGGTTTATCAGCGTCATGCGTGCCGTGATGGTACAGCATATAGCACCCACTACAACCAGCGTGCCTGATCAGCCACACCTTGTATGGAGTTTTCGCTTGCTCACGTAGGTGACATCAAAGCATTCTTGGTCAACAACCACACAGGTTACACTGACGGTGTCGGTATAAAAAAAAACAACTTTAACACTCTTACTAATAATGCGCCACACTGTGAACCCACACTAAACAAGAATGACAAACACATTTCGGGAGAACATCTGCACCGTAACACAACATAAACACAACAGGACAAATACCCAGAATCCCATGCAGCCCTAACTCTTTCAGGATACATTATACACCCTCGCTACCAAACCCCGCCCACCTCAACGGACGCACAGAGGGGGGGGGGTTGATGTGTGAGGGAGCAGGGTTGGGGTGGGGGCGAGGTTTGGTGGTAGCAGGGGTGTATAATGTAGCCCGGAAGAGTCAGGGCTGCATGGGATTCTGGGTATTTATTCTGTTGTGTTTATGTTGTGTTAAGGTGCAGATGTTCTCTCGAAATGTGTTTGTCATTCTTGTTTGGTTTGGGTTCAAAGCGTGGTGCATTATTAGTAAGAGTGTTAAAGTTGTTTTATATGGTCACCGTCAGTGTAACCTGTGTGGCTGTTGAGCAAGTATGCCTTGCTGTCACTTGCGTGTGCAAGCAGAAGATGCATATATCAGGAGGCTGGACTTGCACGCTGTTAATACAGATTGTAGAGGGTGCTAAATACTGTACCATCATGGTACGCCCTTATTATTATTGTAAGGGTGAAAATCTGAGAATACTAATCCCGAGAGTTTTCTGCAAGAGGCACTGAAATCCGGAAGTCTCCCGGGAAAATCGGGGGGGTCGGCAAGTTAGCTGCTGAGCCGCATCAGAGTGATCAAAGAGCCGCATGCGGCTCCGGAGCCGCGGGTTGCCGACCCCTGGTCTAGTCTCTTACGTGAATGAGCTAAATAATATTATTTGATATTTTACGGTAATGTGTTAATAATTTCACACATAAGTCGCTCCTGAGTATAAGTCGCACCCCCGGCTAAACTATGAAAAAAACTGCGACTTATAGTCCGAAAAATACGGTACATATAGCCTATTATTTGCGCACTATTGACCAACGATGCACCGAAAAGTTGGTCATCTTAAATAAAAACCGAAACCGGATGTTTGGATGAAATATCTCGTCCAAAGCTGACGAAAAAAAACACATTCTGATTCATTGCGTTTAGACTGCAGTCACATTTTAAAAGATCAGATTCCAAATCGGATTCAGGACGACCTCCTGATGTGGCCTGAATCTGATGTCAAAAGATCAGAATTGAAGCACTTTTGAGCGTTTAGATTGGCAAAAAAAAAATCTGATCTGTGTCACTTGAGGGCAAAATAAATCAGATTTGGTGTGCAGTGTAAACAGGGCTCTTGTTCTTTGTTGTTTTGATCAGAGGGAAAACACATTACCCGAGTTCAGCCTGAAACTAAACTTGCTGGATGATACCTTGCGACCCGGAACAAGCTCATCCGGTGCCGTTTCTTATCAAGTGACCTGTGTGAGAAGTTCTTCGCATGAATAAACAACAGCAGGCTTTCTAAGATAGAGAGAATTAGAGTACCAGGGCACCGACTGAACTCCGTTACACAAGCGAACAATAGCTCATCTGTCTGGCAAATGTTTGGCGTGTGAGGTTGTACTTATTCGGGGGCATTGCTTTTTGGTTTTGAATGTTCTCAACTTTTCTTTCCAGGACAGCAATATACTGTATTAGGAAGATAAATGCTGCCTAGAGGAGTTTCCAAAGTGTAGATGCAGCTCAACTTCCCACAGCGAGCTTCATGTCATCCTTCTCTAGAGAACTCTATTTTTACTATTACCAAGTGCCAGATGTTCCACAATAGTCGATTGGAAAAGTGCTGGACAAAATCTAGCCTGAGTTTACTTGGACTACATTTACACTGCAGGCCAAAGAGGCCCAAATCAGATTTTTCCCAGCTAGTATGGCCATGTCCACACGAACACAGATAGTTCCAAAAACGCATATCCGGGGTTAAAACGATCTCAGTCCACACAAGAGTAGTTTCAAAACAGTCTATGTCTACACACAAACGCATACATTTTGTCCAATCAGAAGCCTGGAGAAGCAACAACAGCTGACTTCGTGGCATCATGTTTATTTTGATATACCAGCTAACAATGCCATGTACATTATCGTTACTGCAATTACACAGAGCCTTGAACACTTGTGGAATTGTAAGACATTTAATCAGCAACATTGTGATATATTACAAGTGAGGTGAAGTGTCCATTATTTCTAAAATCAGCGCACACTAACAAATTCAAAAAAGGGAAACCTCTCGACAGGTTCAGTGCTTAAAGCTGATGGAATTATAAAGCATTTAATCATCAAAAAAGTGATATCTTACATGTGCAATGACATGTACATTGTTTTTAACACCAGTACACACTAACAAGGAAGAAGGCTACATCATGTTTTTTTTAGTCACTCAGGTGCGTTATATGCGCGTGCACAAATGGAAACAACACACGGATGTTAACTTCGTGATCCGTCGCTAAATAATTACTAAAAACAGAACTTTGTTATGACACACAGCAAAAAGTATTGCTTGTCAAAGTTGTCCCATCGGGTGGAGGTCCGACAGCGATCGTATCCAAAACAGCTGACTGTCATTAGCGCTGGCGGTAGTGTCGCAAAGCAAATTTTGATGCGTCTTTAGTATTTCTGTTGAGTGAAAATAGCAGCATGTTTACGTTCAAACCATTGGCGTTGTTAGGCCTATTTTAGGGGGGGCTCAAGCCCCCCTAAAATATTCTTAAGCCCCCCCCTAAATAATTTGGTGTTTTTTTGGGGGGTTTTTTTACAATTAAATGCCGACATATTCATTATAAAGTGGCCCAAATATGAGTTTAAATAAATAATCATATAACCTGTTATTATTCACTCAGTTTCCCCTCACTTCGTAGCGTAAGGTAGAGAGCCCCTTTCGTGCGTCGGTATCCAATCCATTCCACTTGTTCATATAGAAAATGCCCACATCACTCAAATTCCAGCCCGCATTTTCTCTGCGACCTTGCTTGCGGTCCTGCAGGTGTACGAAGCACATAATCTTCCTTTACAATGAGTGAAGCTGCACAAAACCTTGTGTGTGCAATTGTAAATCATTTATTTTTTTAAGTTTTGTGTTTCTTGTAGAATCTATATAAAGTAATATACATAAGCCTATTGTTAAAATAATGAAAAAAACATCATTAAATATATTTGTTTTATTGTATTGTTACATTAATAGCTGTTTTATTATTATAGGATGGCTTGTTAAACATTTAATATGATTTTCAGAGGGAGGAAAAACCAAGACATTTAATATAAAATGTAAAATGAATAAATACATAAAAAGAAAAAGAAAATATATGGTTAAAAGCCATCGTCCCGGGGAGCATTTCATTTCGTCCCGTGCATTTTAAAAAAATAATAATAATAACAATGAATAATTTCTAAGTCTTTGTTAGCCGTTTGTGAAGTTTTGTGCTCGTGCGTAACATTCACTCGCATCCTGTGCATCTCCTGGGGGCAAAGCCCCCCCTGTCCTTAAAAGCTAGTGACGCCCCTGGTTCAAACATACAGTAAGTCCTCTTATAGTGTGTTTAAAGCCAGCAAGACAGTGTTGTTGAGCTTTGGAAATGACAGTCATCACAAGTCTCCCTTTGTGCCGTCTACACGGATACGCTAAATCAGGGGTGTCAAACTCATTTTCATTGAGGGCCACATCCCAGTAATGGTTGCCCTCAGAGGGCCGAATTTAACAATGAGTAATATATGAATATACATGTATGTATATAATACATTAACAATATATTTTTTTACATGAGCTGCAAACATTTTTTTTTTATTTTACTTAAAAAACTAGCAACTCAATCACCAGAATTTTGCAGTAAAAGCAGTGGGGTTTTTTTTTACAGCAAATAAAAAAATGGAAAAACAATACCACTGTTTTTAGCATTAACATTCAAGCAACATAGCTGCCAGTTTGTTTGTTTTTTCCCGTAAAATGTTGTTGTTTTAATGTTTTTTGTTAGTTTTTCTTGTTTTAGTGTCTTACTGTATATAGAAAAAAACAGTACCAAAGTTGATTTTACGGTAAAAAACGTGTAAAATCTTTTGTCAATTTTATAGTCTACAATTTGATTGATAATTTGTTTTGAAATCATAAGTCAAGCAGATGTTTAACAAAAAATATTTTTGGAGTACATGATAATATAACATTTTGATGATGTTTAATGTCAAAAGGGAAAGAACAAATATATTTAGTAAGAAAAGATTAAGTATTTTATTAACGCATATTATTTCCAGGCTTTCACGGGCCACATAAAATAATGTGGCGGGCCATATTTGGCCCCCGAGCCTTGAGTTTGACACCTGTGCGCTAATTGGAGAGTTTTGGAACTTTGACCAACGTTATCAAAGGTCTGTATTTTTAAAGACTAAAGTATGCGTTTGCATGTGGACAAGAGGCCTAATCGCAGAGATAAGTATGCGTTTAATAAGTATTCGTTTTCGTGTGGACATGGCCTAAAATGTGATCTTTATCAGACTCCAGTATAAACGCGCACAGGTCCCAATGTGGCCCCAATGTGGCCTCGACATCCCTTGCATGCGCAGTTTGATAAAATGAAAACAAAGGAAGTTGACCGGATTACGAGAACAAAGAAATCGCTACTACTATTACAAAATAAAATAAGTTGCCACACCTTAAAAAATTGTGTTTCTACGTGAAAATAAATTAAAGTAATATAATGTATAAATGGATGTATATAATTGTATATACTTGGAAGGGTTCTAATTAGAGATGTCCGATAATATCGGGCTGCCGATATTATCGGCCGATAAATGCTTTAAAATGTAATATCGGAAATTATCGGTATTGTTTCGGAAATTATCGGTATCGCTTTCAAAAAGTAAAATTTATGACTTTTTAAAACGCCGCTGTACGAAGTGGTACACGGACGTAGGGAGAAGTACAGAGCGCCAAAAACCTTAAAGGCACTGCGCCTTTGCGTGCCGGTCCAATCACATAATACCTATGGCTTTTCACACACACAAGTGAATGCAAGGCATACTTGGTCAACAGCCATACAGGTCACACTGAGGGTGGCCGTATAAACAACTTTAACACTGTTACAAATATGCGCCACACTGTGAACCCACACCAAACAAGAATGACAAACACATTTCGGGAAAACATCCGCACCGTAACACAACATAAACACAACAGAACAAATACCCAGAAACCCTTATTTTGGAAAACCTTGTTATGTTGTTTAATGTATCCAGCGGGGCATCACAACAAAATTAGGAATAATAATGTGTTAATTCCATGACTGTATATATCGGTATCGCTTGATATCAGAATCGGTAATTAAGAGTTGGAATATCGGATATCGGCAAAAAAGCCATTATCATACATCTCTAGTTCTAATCTTTTTACGGCTGTTAGTAGAGGCAACACGGACATCAGCGTGGACCAACGTTAGCTTTTTTTCCAACTTACATGTAAGCAAATAAGCCACAGCGTCAATTCCGGTCTTTCAGCAATCGCAAATTCTTCGGAATCAAAATATATATTCATATATTACATATAGCCTATTATTTGCGCACTATTGACTAGTGATGCACCGAAAATTCGGTTGTCGAAAATCGACTTTGCTCGCCGAAACCGGATGTTGTGTTGAAGTATCCACTTCCACTGGCGGGCTGCGTCTTTCCTTCGTGCACACGAGTGACATAACTCGCCCGAAGCTTGATGAAAAAGTCACATAGTGGTCGCATTTAAGTCGCATTGCGTTTAGACTGAAGTCACATTTGAAAAGATCAGATTTCAATCGGATTCGGACTACCTCCTGATGTGGCCTGAATCTGATGCGAAAAGATCAGCTTTAAAGCACTTTGGAGCATTGGCCAAAAAAGATCTGATCTGTGTCAGTTGAGGGCAAAAAAATCTGATTTGGTGTGCAGTGTAAACGGTGCCATTGTGAGATTCCAGGAGTAGGACAGGAGGACACACATTTTAGCAACACTAGCATAGCTATGTGAGCTACAGTTCTAGCATTACACTCACATTTCAACAGCAACACCATTGGTAGGTTAGTCTACTCGCTGAAGAAAAACAAAACATTCAAACTTAAAGCTCCCACATCTGTAGCTGACTGACGATCGGCAGACCTCCGGGTTTTGTTCTAAGATGTGTAGCAAAGCCTACTTTTCATCAATCAGCGCACCTCTGTTGGTTGCAGCCAAGTAGGACACGGCACATCCACACAATGTCAATCGTTAAATGATGTCATGTCTTCCTTGTGGTCTTTGCTCAAATTGTTGCATAGATTTTGCTGTAAAAACATAATCTTCCAAGACTTTTTTGGATTTAAGTTTGTTCTTTTCTCCTAACTCTACAAACTAGAGCTCCATCTAGTGGTGCGCCAAAGAATCACTTGATTAAAGTTTTATGTTACTATATTCAACACAGTGTTACTGTTCAAACTGAGTGTAATGTTACAGTGGCCAAAAATGTTAAAAATACTTGTTAAATAAAACCTCTGCCCTGTTTTTAATGAATACTTGGGTACCTACGGTAGCTATCACGTCCATCACTTAACGGCGTACGTGTGCAACATAAACAACGATAACAGTTCTTATTGTTACGCGACGGAGAAGCCGACAAAGGAGACACCACATTAGTAAATTATGAACAATATTTTTGAATTTTTTCATAAAACTACTGTTGTGTTCTTACAACTTCTCGAGTGAAAACAGACTCCACCTAGCTTCAGCCCAGTTTGTTTACTATAGAGCACAGCCATATTAAACAGAGTGCCATTTATATAACACAGCACAAAGCTGCTTCACAGGCAGTATATGGTATTACGCCGCAAGGAAAAATAGGTCCATACACTACAACTACTGTAGTTGTTTGTGGTAAATGTCTATTGTAATGAATTTCAAGCAGGTAGACAAATGTGACAATAATAAAAAGAGGGATGTGTTGTTTTGGGGGAGAGGAGGATCATTGTGAAGTCATTAAAAGGCTGGTTTGTCTGCTGTGTGACTCACACAACAACAACAACACGACTCATCAGTTGGAGGAACAATCAAGCTAGATAAAGAGCTTCACATTTGGAAACAATATTGTTTATTTTATTTAATATTAGAGATAGGCTCCAGCAGCACCCCCCGCGCGACCCCGAAAGGGACAAGCGGTAGAAAATGGATGGATGGATGGATTAATATTAGGGATGGGTACCGAATTTGTTATGTTTACAGGCCCTGACTGAATTCCGTCGATACTTCCACCGGGTAATAGGGGTGTAACGGTACACCAAAATTTCGGTTCGGTACGTACCTCGGCTTGGATGTCACGGTTCGGTTCATTTTCGGCACAGTAAGAAAACAACAAAATATAAATTTTTGGGTTATTTATTTACCAAATTTGTAAACAATGGCTTTATCCTTTTAACATTGGGAACACTATAATAATTCTGCCCACGTTAATCAACATTAAACTGCCTCAAGTTGTTGCTCAGATTAAATAAAATGACAAAACTCTTCTACATATAAAAAGTGCAACATTAAACAGTTTCAAGTCAACTCAGCATTTGGGAAGCTTGTAGTAGATTTTTATTATGAAAATGTTAGATTTTTATCAACATGTGATAGCAGGGACCCTGCCATTCAAAACTAGGCTGCTGCATTACTAATGATTAATTTAACTATAGCTGAAAAAAATGGTACAATAGCAATAGGAGAGACTATTCATCCCTGAACACCATGGAGTTCATGTAGGCTTAATGATGCATTTACATTATTATATCAACTATCAGAGACAGAAACTCTTCATTTAACATAATGTCCTGCTTCAACACAGAAAAAGGTAAAGTGAAATAACAGACAGACAGGGCTTTGCTGTCCATAACACACACACACACACACACACACACACACCGCAAAATGAGCCAACGTTACGCTAAAAGCGAATTAGCCTTCACCTCAAGTCAGGACTGCGAGCGAGCAGAGCTGCCGTTTAGGTTTCTAGAATGTCAACGGGCTCATAGTGATGTTACTAGTAGTTGACTGGGAGGTGTTTATTATAATTTGGGGAGAGCCCGCTCCGTGATGCTTACCTGCTAAACGCAAAGCACTGACTACATGCACTCTGAATACGCACTGCTGATTGGCTGTTACCGCTCTGAATACGCACTGCTGATTAGCTGTTACCGCTCTGTTTGTAACCAATCAGATGGTTGTGTGGGTGGGACAATGCTGGGTGCTGTGTAGAGTCCTGACAGAAACAGAGGCAGAAGGAAGCGGAGGCGGCTACTTAATATGTTCGTGTGGAAACTCGTTCGGTACACCTCCGAACCGAATCGAAACCCCCGTACCGAAACGGTTCAATACAAATACACGTACCGTTACACCCCTACCGGGTATTGATTCACGTAAAATCAAACTCTGCCATATTTCGATAACTACGTTACATCCTGTTGCAGACTCGTCACGTCCGGTTGCAGACTAAATACTGGCTCATGCAAAAAAATCAGTCAAGCAGCACTCAGGGCGGACTCAGCCAAACCCTCTTTAAGTAATGTTGCAACTTTCAACTTGTAACTCGGCCTGTCGCCATCACGTCTCTACCTCATCGCTGCCACCACAGCCTGGGGGGGCAATAGACTACAGACTCTGATTATATTGAACACATATTTATTAAAAAAATAACCAATTAACAATATTGTGAAGACAGGTAGTCTTAATTTTAACAATCTTAAATTTGCTCACACACACAGCAAGAATGACCGGTGATTAGATGATCAGCCCCAGCTGGAGCAATCCAATCACCTGACAGCTGTGCTTCGAAGCCGATCCCCCACACACACCCCTCCGCAGCAGGTGCGCAAACCACGCCCTCCTCCACAAATATCTTATAATAAATAAAAATATTTAGCATTTCAAAATAACATCTGGTACAACAACACAAATATACCATAAAAACATACAGCAAAGTGTGCAAAAAAGGCGGGCTTAGTCACGTAAAGAAGCCTACAATCTTTGGTTGTGTTTTCCGCTCCATTTGCTGAATGGCGATATACGATATATATCTCTATATTTTTTTCGTAAAGTAAAAACGAAACACAAAACAATCCTAGTTACCTGAGATGCTAAGTACGTCATTATTATGACTTAGTAAGTCAATATTTTGACTTAGTAATTTACTAAGTCAAAATAATGACAAAATAATGACTTACTAAGTCAATCAATCAATCAATCAATCAATCAAAGTTTACTTGTGGGACAAAGGAGTTGTATAGTCTATTAGTCCTGCACTTGGGATGAAGCAGTCTAGCAATGAACAGGCTCCCCTGGCTACTGATAATGGTATGCAGAGGGTGACTGTCATTATCCATGATGCTCAGTAGTTTTTCCACAGTCCTCTTCTCTGCCACCATCACCAGTGAGTCCAGATGGACATCATTCAACTACAGTAGTTAGTAGTACATTATATTGTATTGTTTTTAATTTGATATGTAGTTTGCATGTACTCCCCGTGACTGCGTGGGTTCCCTCCTACCTCCAAAGACATGCACCTGGGGATAGGTTGATTGGCAACACTAAATTGTGAATTAGTGAAGTGAATTATATTTATATAGCGCTTTTCTCTAGTGACTCAAAGCGCTTTTACGTAGTGAAACCCAATATCTAAGTTACATTTAAACCAGTGTGGGTGGCACTGGGAGAAGGTGGGTAAAGTGTCTTTCCCAAGGACAAAAAGGCAGTGACTAGGATGGCGGAGGAGGGGATCGAACCTGGAACCCTCAAGTTGCTGGCACGGCCACCCTACCAACCGAGCTATACCTTGGCCCTAGTGTGTGAATGTGAGTGTGAATTTTGTCTGTCTGTCTGTGTTGGCCCTGCGATGAGGCGGCGACTTATCCAGGGTGTACCCCGAAATTCAAGTATTTCTTATATATATATATATATATATATATATATATATATATATATATATATATATATATATATATATATATATATATTATATATATAAAATAAATACTTGAATTTCAGTGTTCATTTATTTACACATATACACACACACATAACACTCTTCTACTCATTGTTGTATTTGAAAGTGCAATGCTTTGTAGCCAGTAGCACAGCCTAGGTATGGGCAGCATCTGTGGAATTTAATTTGCATGAAAGGAGTGAGTTTAGGGTTGAATTGTCCATCCTCGTTCTATTCTCTGTCACTATCTTTCTAACCATGCCGAACACCCTCTCTGATGATGCATTGCTGTGTGGCACGCACAAAAGTGCCTTCATCAAATGCACCAGAGTCTGGAATCTTCCATCTCTCCCTTGCATACCCCTTCCCCTTCAAGCTGTCGTGGATGAACTGAAATTCTTGTGTCCAATCATTTTGGAACCTGCAAGCGTAATTCTTCTTCCTACTCGTCGTCGCCATGACTGTCTCTTCTTCATTCTTCTGCTTCGTCTCTGTTATGTTTTTGGACATTACTACTTGCCGTAGTTTTGAAGCAATGCAAGATGGGAATCCGGATGTTGTGTGTCAGTGTATTAACGTGCCGGCTGGAATGCACACACGCTGAGCAATAGCTCCGTGCCTGCCTACTTTATGGGTTATAGATAAACCTATGGATAACGGACACATATATAATAGTACATAAAGTGTCATTCCAGGTCGTTACACTATGATTTACCAATCAAATGTGTGCTTATTCTAGTGTCATTTATTAGGAATTTTAATTTATAAATATTAATCATGAAATGCTGTTAGTATATTAAATAAATACTAATAAAAAAATGTTTTTTACAAACAGGAAGTTGCAGGAATGTACACATGATCCCCTGCTTACATCTCATTGTGCAACATGTGAATGTTTTAATGGAGGGGTGTCAAACTCAAATACAGAGTGGGCCAAAATTTAAAAGTGAACAAAGCCGCGGGCCAAGGTTGAACAAATGAACCTTTGAATAGGGACCCAAACAAGTGTTGCATTGACTATTGAACAAGCAAGGCTTATATAACTTTATAGTGACATGCAAAATCGAGTTTCAAATAATAATAATAAAAAAATATCAATGGCATATCAAATACAATTTAAATAAAAATGGAATGCCTCTTTTCTATTTGCAGCCTTCTGAGGTAAATATCAACAGTAACTTTTTCCACAGGCTAATAAATTAGAAAATAAAACAACAATTAATAAACCAATCATTCAGGACTTTAAACGGCTCAGTTTGCAACACACTGATCTAATCTGATGTGCCCAACCCAGATACCTGCCATCTTTTCTTGGATGCTAGTTCATTAATGTCGGGGCTCAGGCTTTGAGCTGAGGAATCTTTCATTATCGAACGAAGTTGTTCATCAGTCATTAAATCTCGTCCACCCGAACCACAGTCTTGGGGGCGTGCCTTAACTGCACTGCATTTATCGTCCTCCACGAGCTGACGTCACGTCTGCTTTTCATCCATTCCAACAACGTGCCGGCCCGATCACAAAAATCAGCACGCACACACACGTAAATGCAACGCATACTTGGCCAACAGCGATACAGGTTACACTGACAGTGCCCGTATAAATAACTTTAACATTGTTAGAAATATACACCACACTGCGAATCCACACCAAACAAGAATGACAAACACATTTCGGGAGAACATCCGCACAGTAACACAACATAAACACAACAGAACAAATACCCAGAATCCTTTGCAGCACTAACTCTTCCGGGCTGCAATATACAACCCCGACGCTGAATATAATCGGCGGGCCAGCTCTAGTGTTAATTTGATATCGCCACAATGGCCAAGCGAAATCACACGGCGGGCCAAATTTGAGTTTGACACCCATGTTTTAATGGGGACTAAATGCAATGTCTGAAAGGGGTACAAATGATTTCCAAAGCAGGACCTCCACCCAGACAAACAATATTAGTACACAGTTCATGGAAAACAACATTTTTTGTTATTGTCATTGTAAGTGGGCCTAAACACTTATATTAGAAAATAACCTCATGGAAATGACTGTCATTTGATTATAACATACTTGCCAACCCTCCCGAATTTTCCGGGAGACTCCCGAAATTCATCGCCTCTCTTGAAAACCTCCCGGGACACATATTCTCCCGAAAATCTCCCGATTTTCAGCCGGAGTTGGAGGCCACGCCCCCTCCAGCTCCATGCGACCGAGTGAGGACAGCCTTTTTTCAGGACGGGAGGACAACAGGATGACAAGAACTAAATCATCCAGCCTAGAGATAAATTGTATTATTATGTTTATCTTACCTAAAAATAAATATATTTATTAATAAAAAATTTAAAAAAACGAAATACATTTTTACTATATTTTGCTAAAAACATCAAAATTAATTTTATTTTATTTGTATTTTTTCTGACTCCTTATTTCATCCAGCCATAGAATTATACATTAAAATAAACATATTTGAAATAATTAATTTTAAATCATCATAATAATTCATTTAAAATGACCAAATTTAATTATTAAAATAATTGCTTGTTTATCAACAATTTTAGCATTTTATTCATTACATATCGAAGCTCTCAGAAGCCAAGTTATGTTATCCATCCATCCATTTTCTACCGCTTATTCCCTTTGGGGTCGCGGGGGGCGCTGGAGCCTATCTCAGCTATGTTATATTCCTTAATATTTATTTATGCAAGTTTGAAGTATCAATTATCTAAACACAGTTTTGTTTGCATATTTTCAGGATGTAGATATATATATATATATATATATATATATATATATATATATATATATATATATATATATATATATATATATGTATGAAATACTTGACTTGGTGAATTCTAGCTGCCAATATACTCCTCCCCTCTTAACTACGCCCCCAACCACGCCCCGCCCCACCCCTGACCACGCCCCCCACCTCCCGAAATCGGAGGTCTCAAGGTTGGTAAATATGGATTATAATAATAAGAGAATGTTGTCTATCTGTGTTGGCCCTGCGATGAGGTGGGACTTGTCCAGCTGAGCTCCAGCACCCCCCGCGACCCCGAAAGGGACAAGCGGTAGAAAATGGATGGACGGATGGAGATTGAACTTGTTATGTAGTCAGGTTTGGGACAGGTGTGCTGCTGGTGTAGCCACAATGTGCATGTCTGATATTGCACACATGGGCTCCACTGAATGCTCAGGGAGTTTTTGCCTTTGCTCACACACATGAAAAATTAGTGGGAACATTGGTTCAATCGATATGTTAGCAACAGTGTCAATTAAAAAGTGAATGTTCTAATATTTGTACAGACAAGACTGCGATTGCTTAAGTGTACCTAATGGTGTGTCTCTAACGACGTGGCAGGAGCCACCGCTGGTGTCAACAAGCGGCGTGTTCACTTAGGAGGGGCGGGTGGAACTTTTACACGAACCAAGTCCAGTAATGCCAGGGTCGGCAGGTTATGTCGTGGTCGCGTTGGCGGAGCATGACAAACACAACAAAGCCAGCATTTGGGTGGGGGGGTACATGTTTGGCTAAATGCTAATGCTAACCAGTAGGCTAGCAAGCTAGCTAGCAGACTGACCTCTTTGACTGGGGGGAATTTCTTCTTACACTCCATGGAGAGAGAGCGCAGGTCCGTCTGCATGTTCTCCAGCAATTTCTTCACCGCCTCGGGACTGCTGGTTGACATGTTGGCCCAAAAAGAAAGTGTCTTTCGACGGAGAAACTACAAAAAGAAAAAAAAAAGAAAACAGCCGCGGTTTTATTTGCGTCCCCGGGAGAAGAGCACCGAAACCCCGCCGTCCATCAACACCGTAGTCCCCGTCTTCTCCTCAGCTTGGAGCGCCGGTGCGCAACACAGCAGCGATGGCGCCGACATATGTCCGCTGTCCTCTCACAGGGCGGACATGGACTTGATGAAAAACATGACCTCCCTTTTGACTGTGTGTTACTTATGCGTGTTCATTCATCAAAGGCGGTTGTCAAAGTACGGCTAAGTGGGCAGCAACCAGCGGCCGTTAGCTTGGCTTCTTTTACCCACAATGCATCGGTGCTTCTTAGGTGACACGTCACACCCACTTCCGTCAACAGTGAGTGATTCGTCATGGAGAGCGATAGCGACCTCTGCCGGACGAATATCATAAACGTTAAAGCTTGTGAAGCTTTTATTGGCACACGAAACCACATGCTGACTGAATTAATAATCCATCCATCCATCCATCCATCTTCTTCCGCTTATCCGAGGTCGGGTTACGGGGGCAGCAGCCTAAGCAGGGAAGCCCAGACTTCCCTCTCCCCAGCCACTTCGTCCAGCTCTTCCTGTGGGACCCCGAGGCGTTCCCAGGCCAGCCGGGAGACATAGTCTTCCCAACGTGTCCTGGGTCTTCCCCGCGGCCTCCTACCGGTCGGACGTGCCCTAAACACCTCCCTAGGGAGGCGTTCGGGTGGCATCCTGACCAGATGCCCGAACCACCTCATCTGGCTCCTCTCGAATTAATAATCACACATTTTAATTTTTTAATACCTTGCATTATTGCGTTGTTTGTAGTGAAGTGAAGTGAAGTGAATTATATTTATTCTAAGCGCTTTACATAGTGAAACCCAATATCTAAGTTACATTTAAACCAGTGTGGGTGGCACTGGGAGCAGGTCGGTAAAGTGTCTTGCCCAAGGACTAGGATGGCGTAAGCGGGGTTCAAACCTGGAACCCTCAAGTTGCTGGCACGGCCACTCTACCAACCGGGCTATACAGCCATTTGTATTATTAAATGTTGGATAACACTAAATTCAGATTCAGATATAGGTCTTTATTGTCATTGCACAAGTACAACAAAACTTTGTTTTGAGCACAAACCCGTTCAAGATTAGACAAAACAAACAGTGTACAGGGTTACAGAACAGGAACGCTGATGGGTCACCATTTTAAGGCGCCCCATAAAAGATGGGAAAAAGGTAGAACGCTGGGGAAAAAGATGAGTAAAAAAATACAATCTAGACAGGGCTCCTAAGGGGGCCCAGTCTGGAGTGGGAAAAAAACTTCATGCAATGTACACATACACATGCTACATTTAATCACGACACACTCGCAACAGAGGGGCGGGGAGTTGGGGCCCTGGAAGGCGACCGCTGCCATGAAGCGCTGCCATCCGACCATCACTCCGAGAAAGAAGCGGTGGTGAAGGCGTGGGATGGGGGAGGTGGGGTGTGTGCATGTGTGCCCAATTGTCTTGGGTGTGATGATGTAATGTTTTTTATAGACTGGGGCCGATCTGCAAAAGTTTGACTCCAGGTGTCGTTGAAGAGGGCGGGAGGTCAAAAGCGTCCATTGTTGAGGTGTCCTCGGGGGTGTTTTTCAGAACAGCCTGTTCCTGTTGTTCACAGCATCAAGGCCATTCGAGGGAGTCAAATCGTAGATTAGGATGTTTGTTTTCCGCGAACAGACAAAAAACAATGACTTGTCTGTTCTATTTGTCCATGCTGGCTTCTCTCAAATTCAATTACATTTTCCTTTTCAGCAAGCTTCTCCATGATGTGATCCATCTTGCGATTCAGTTCAGAAATCGCCGCAGTCTGTGTTCCCACAGCCCTGCCCAAACCTTCCATTGCAATGAACAGCCTTTGGGCTCCTTGAGTGGCTGCCATCGTCTTACGGTCTTACTAAATGGTCCCTAGAGTGTGAATGTTGTATGTCTATCTGTGTTGGCCCTGTGATGAGGTGGCGACTTGTCCAGGGTGTACACCGCCTTCCGCCCGCATGCAGCTGAGATAGGCTCCAGCACCCCCCGCGACCCCAAAAGGGACAAGCGGTAGAAAATGGATGGATGGATGGCATTTAAACCAGTGTGGGTGGCACTGGTAAAGCGTCTTGCCCAAGGACTATAGGATGGCGTAAGCGGGGATCGAACCTGGAACCCTCAAGTTGCTGGCACGGCCACTCTACCAACCGGGCTATACCACCATTTGTATAATTAAATGTTGGACAACACTAAATGGTTCCTAGTGTGTGAATGTGAGTGTGAATGTTGTCTGTCTATCTGTGTTGGCCCTGCGATGAGGTTGCGACTTGTCCAGGGTGCACCCCGTCTTCCGCCCGAATGCAGCTGAGATAGGCTCCAGCACCCCCCGCGACCCCAAAAGGGACAAGCGGTAGAAAATGGATGGATGGATGGCATTTAAACCAGTGTGGGTGGCACTGAGAGCAAGTCGGTAAAGTGTCTTGCCCAAGGACTAGGATGGCGTAAGCAGGGATCGAACCTGGAACCGTCAAGTTGCTGGCACGGCCACTCTACCAACCGGGCTATACCGCCGTTTGTATTATTAAATGTTGGATAACACTAAATGGTCCCTAGAGTGTGAATGTTGTCTGTCTATCTGTATTGGCCTTGTGATGAGGTGGAGACTTGTCCAGGGTGTACGCCGCCTTCCGCCCGAATGCAGCTGAGATAGGCTCCAGCACCCCCCGCAACCCCAAAAGGGACAAGCGGTAGAAAATGGCATTTAAACCAGTGTGGGTGACACTGGTAAAGCGTCTTGCCCAAGGACTATAGGATGGCGTAAGCGGGGATCGAACCTGGAACCCTCAAGTTGCTGGCACGGCCACTTTACCAACCGGGCTATACCACCATTTGTATTATTAAATGTTGGACAACACTAAATGGTTCCTAGTGTGTGAATGTGAGTGTGATGTTGTCTGTCTATCTGTGTTGGCCCTGTGATGAGGTTGCGACTTGTCCTGGGTGCACCCCGCCTTCCGCCCGAATGCAGCTGAGATAGGCTCCAGCACCCCCCGCGACCCCCAAAAAGGGACAGGCAGTAGAAAATGGATGGATGGATATTTGGTGTTAACTACTGTAAATCAGCAGATACAGTACCCACTAATATGGTATCAGAATAGAATAGAATGCCTTTTATTGTCACTATACACAGGTACAATGGGATTAAAAGCGACTCCAGTATCAGTGCGACAGTCTGTAAATATGCAAAATTTAGGAATAAAATAAAATAAAAATAGTGCAAAAGGAGGTAAGGTGCACAGTCCAGTCCTGAGAACGAATGTTCTGAATGTGTTGTTTAAATATTAAATATTATACTATAGAGGGCAGCACGGTGTCATAGGGGTTAGTGCATGTGCCTCACAATACGAAGGTCCCGGGCTCGGGATCTTTCTGTGTGGAGTTTGCATGTTCTCCCCGTGACTGCGTGGGTTCCCTCCGGGTACTCCGGCTTCCTCCCACCTCCAAAGGGGATAGGTTGATTGGCAACACTAAATGGTCCCTAGTGTGTGAATGTGAGTGTGAATGTTGTCTGTCTATCTGTGTTGGCCCTGCGATGAGGTGGCGACTCGTCCAGGGTGTACAAGAGACAAGCGGTAGAAAATGGATGGATGGTGTCGGAGGCAGATATTTACATATATCCGAAATTAAGTGTTACTTCTTTTGATTTCATAATCATATTACAAAACAGCTAGTGTTTTTCTTCCAATTGTGGTCTTTTGGTTGTCTGCAAAACTGTGTGCTTAACCTTGAATGAGGAATGTTAGAAAGAGAGATAATGAACATTTGTTTTGGCTAGAGAGACATGACTGCCAGGGACTTAAGAGGGGAGAGGGTTTTTCGGGGGGGGCAGACCATCTTAGCGGGGCGATTGAATGTTCTATGCTGGACTGGTAATGATCATTGCTACACTATAATCTTACTCTTTAAAGAGTAATACTATGTATATATTATAACCCTTATCTCCTATGATCACACTGTTTTGTCAATTGTGGCCTTGGGAATGACTATGAAATACAAAAAATGTATGACCAAATATTTTTTCTACAAAATAGTTTGTATAGTAAAATATCGTGTGTGTATATTTTCACAAAATGGCAGTGTCATGTGCTATGATAGCTATATTGTGCTATAATATACAATGCTATTATTATGTTTTTCTGTGAGTTTAGGACGAGGGAACCATGTATGCTTGTGTAACATGAACAGAGGGGCACAGGACGAATGAGAACGTATTCATTTTTATTCAGAAATAACAGTTTTGCAAAATTTTTGGTTTTAAGTATTTCCTTTTTTTCTTTTTTTAAATCAACCTCTCCGTCATAAAAAAGAATGAGCAAAAAAGAAGTAGCAAAAAAACAACAACAGACGTCTGATTGTGATATTAGCAAAAACAGGAATGTTTTGGTTAGATCTTGAGATAGGCAGTAATACAGCATCAATCCCAAAACTTACTCAGTGGCCTAATGGTTAGAGTGTCCGCCCTGAGATCGGTAGGTTGTGAGTTCAAACCCCGGCCGAGTCATACCAAAGACTATATAAATGGGACCCATTACCTCTGTGACGATCTGTCACTTAATTTCGGTTTGTTTCCATGTTTTTGTATTTACTTCCTGTCAGTGCTCTTATTTTGTTATATTTCCTGTTTGTTCCGCTGAGCACTGTTTTCTCCTCACCTGCCGTTGATTGGCAGCCGGTCCACACCTGCTGCCAATCAGCAATATGTCTATTTATGTTTTCTCTCGAGCACTCCTCAGTGCTCGATGAAAGACTCTTTATGTTTGGAACTGTTGTATGCAAGACTGCTACTTTTCTTTGTTGATGATCATTAAAATCATCTTACCTTCTCATCCTCCTCCTGGTTCTTGCATCTTGGGGTCACACAAACGGCAGCCATGCGAGTTCCTCACAACCTCCCTGCTTGGCACTCAGCATCAAGGGTTGGAATTGGGGGTTAAATCACCAAAAATGATTCCCGGGCGCGGCACCGCTGCTGCCCACTGCTCCCCTCACCTCCCAGGGGGTGAACAAGGGGATGGGTCAAATTTCACCACACCTAGTGTGTGACAATCGTTGGTACTTTAACTTTAACTTTAAAATAAACTCATTTGGAGAGCAACCTTTGACCAAAAGAATAAGCAACAGGCATAATGTAGCTAAAAAGGCTGAATGTTGATACTAATAATTAATAACTACACAACAATAACAACTTGTCCAGGGTGTACCCTGCCTGCCGCCCGAGTCCACCTGGGATAGACTGCATGGATGAATGGATCTTAACTTTTTTTTTTAAATACGTGAAAACAAAATACAAGTGTATTAGAAAGGATCCTGTAACAAATGTGTCCGCATCACTCAATTTAGTGCAAAATGACCGTGGCATAATGAGTTGTTGCGGCCACTAGGTGTAGCCGAAAAAACAATTACCACTCCACTTGCATTATCTTTGCTAATATTGTGCTCCTATTCCTATTCTATGGTTATCATCGCACTTTTCCGTCTTTGCCATCACTGATCGGCATGACATTTGCGGGCGTTCCACAACAAAGGGTAGAGATTCAGGGCGCCGAGGACTGACCAAACTGCTGAGTCAGGCTGTGGCCAACGAGGAAAGATCACGCTCGGACGTCAGCTCAGGTGTCGCGTGTGTCGGGTTTCTCCTCGCCTGTTGTCACCTGCCTCGCCACTTCCTTTGTCTCCTTTTGGCAGCTGAGATGGGAAGCGGCGCGTCGACCGTGGAGGGATCCCGTCCGGATCCGGCTGAGGTGGTGCAGCCTGAGCCGATCCGGGCCTTGACGCCTGCGAGCGAGACTCACGACAGCCTGCAGGTAGCAGCAAGATGATTGATTGATTGATTGATTGACAGATTGATTGATTTGTGACAGGATGATGAAGTACATCCGGACGCTGCGGACATCTTGTCGATCACAAGTGAAGACAGTCACGCCAAAGAAGACGAGCAGCAAGACGACGCGCCGCAAAGCGTCACGCAGCCACTTGTGACGGTGAGCAGCTCTTTTATTTTGAAAGAGCGGCCAAAGCAGTGAATGACGGCGTGTTTCAAACAAACAGGAAGTGGCCGCAGAGGGGGAGGAAGTGTCCGTGAACTTTGAGAGTTTTCTCCACAACAACGGGACGCTCTACAGCTGCTTCAACCATGACGGGAACAGAGTCTACGTGGACGAGGCGCAGGTGAGCCCGGTGATGTCGATGCGGTCTCCTAATGACGCTGACTTGACTCTGTTGAGCAGAACCTGCAGCCTTTTCCCAACGACTGGTACAATCTGGGACGCTTCATCCCTGCCAGCCATGAGGTGAGCGTGTTCTTGGAGCCGCCACGAAGTCAGAACGGATAGTAAACCAAGAACTACTGTTGTCAGGTCGCCACCCAGCCGCCGCCGCCCTCCAACAGCCATCCGGCGGTTGCCGAGGACGACCGAACAGGAAGTCTCTTCATCCAAGGGAAAGGAAGCGTCATGACGTACATGTTTGAGGTGAGAGGTTACATCAAAAGGTTGACGGTCACCTGATGTGATGACATCGTCACCATCTGTCACATGACTCCACAGTGAACTAGAAGTCCCACAGTATTGGATGCGTTTTGTCCAAACTTGAGCCTCCATAGTGGTATTGAAACAGATTTGACACTTTCTACATTAACGCTGTAACTTTGCACTTGTCCGACATAAAAGATGCCAAAATAAAAGTCTATCCTATCCTATACATCAGTGTTTCTCAACCTTTTTTGAGCCAAGGCACATTTTTTGCGTTGAAAAAATCTGGAGGCACACCACCAGCAGAAATCATAAAAAAACTAAACTCAGTTGACAGTAAAAAGTCGTTGGATATGACTTTAAAGCATAACCAAGCATGCATCAATATAGCTCTTGTCTCAAAGTAGATGTACTATCACGACCTGTCACATCACACCGTGACTTATTTTGACTTTTTGCTGTTTTCCTGTGTTTTAGTTATTGTCTTGCGCTCCTATTTTGGTGGCTTTTTGTCTTTTTTTGGTATTTTCCTGTAGCAGTTTCATGTCTTCCTTTAAGCGATATTTCCTGCATCTACTTTGTTTTTAGCAATCAAGAATATTTCAGTTGTTTTTATCCTTCTTTGTGGGGACATTGTTGATTGTCATGTCATGTTCGGATGTACTTTGTAGACGCTGTCTTTGCTCCACAGTAAGTCTTTGCTGTCGTCCAGCATTCTGTTTTTGTTTACTTTGTAGCCAGTTCAGTTTTAGTCTCGTTCTGCATAGCCTTCCCTAAGCTTCAATGCCTTTTCTTAGGGGCACTCACCTTTTGTTTAATTTCGGTTTAATCACTAGACACCTTTTTACATGCACTCTGCTTCCGACATCTACAAAGCAATTAGCTACCTGCTGCCACCTACTGATATGGAAGAGTATTACACGGTTACTCTGCCGAGCTCTAGACAGTACAGACACTCAACAACAACACATAATTGGCAGACTATAATTACTGGTTTGCAAAAAATATTTTTAACCCAAATAGGTGAAATTAGATAATGTCCCACGGCACACCAGACTGTATCTCCGCGGCACAGTGGTTGAAAAACACTGCAATACATCACATACAAAAATGTATCATTAAGAAAGGGGACAGGTTAGCGTTAGCAATGCCAGTATAGCTATTGTTTTGGAATTTTACCTATTCAATAAAGAAATATCCTGAGAAAGCTAAGGTATTTTAATTATTTATTTGAGATCTCAAATAACTTCAGTAAATTAAAGACTCCGATTGTGATAATAGCAAAAACAGGAATATTTTGGTTAAACATTCGAAAAGGCAGTAATACAGCATCAATCACAAAATAATCCCAATTAGAGAGTAATGTTTTGACCAACAGACAAATACAATACAAATGAATGATCTTCGTAATCACAACAGTTCTTGTTGCATGTGCGGGGGGGCACATGCAACAAGCGGCACTAGCAGCGCTAGTGCCGCAGGGTCCGAGAAAATTTAGCAGGGGGCTATAAAAGGGTCTTCTCTAAAAGACAGGCCAATGCAGGGAAGAGAAGCAATACAACATAAATCCCATGAGGACTGTTACTTCGACTAAAATATTTGTGGGCTACATGCCAACCTTGCATTCAGGTTTTAACAGCATGCTAGGTTAGCATATTCACTGAAGGACAAAATTGTCAAATCCGGACACGACTGATGGCTTTATATTAAGATTTGTAGCGAATAAGGATGTTCTGATTAACATTTCTGGCCTCCGATCCCAATCCGAATTTTTGGCCTCAAATCCGATCCGATTTTGATTTCCGATCAGATACTTTGACCATAGCTTATAGATCCAAAGATATTATATAGCAAGTAACTAAAGTAAACATAATTTTATTTATCTTAAGATGTAGTTTCCTGGTATTGTTGTAAATCAGATAATGTATCACATTTGTGGTATTGAATGCTACATTCGACATTTTGAACAAAATAAAAACAAACAAAAACTACTACACTAGTGCCTTTTTAAATAATAATCTTCCTGTATCCGGAAATGTACTCCTTGAGTTTGTAAACAACAACAAAAAAGACCCCCAAAAATATTTTGCAATAATCAATTTTATATCGTTTATATACTGATAGAATACTAGGTATAGATAGTATCGACATCTGGATCGATCACCCCTACTTAAATTAGCCTCTTGTGTCGTCTGCGTTTGTGTGTAGCATGCTAAGCTATTCCTTATAGTCCTTGGGAAAAATAGTTCATTTTCCGCCGGGGGGGGCGAGGATTAGCCGCTAGCTTGCTAGCAAGGACGCTACATTATGTTTTCCAACATGGTGGTGAGGATTAGTATCTTAGAAGCGTCTTTGCACTGTGGATAGACCATGCATTCGTTGCAGCTTGCTTTCAAATTCTAGCCGGTGTTCTGGCAAGACATGCACCCTTCCTGGATTTCATGCAAATCCTGCTTGTGTGTACGAAGGAAAATGGAAATGTAGTTCAATATTTCACGTGAGTCTAATTGTTAGCCAAGCTGACACTGGAACACAGCTGCGGTAAAGAAAGGGTTTTTCCTTCATGACGCTATAGTTTGATAGCCTTGTCGCTCAAAAGCGGAACAGAAAAAGTGAAGGATAGGATCGATTTTTCCCCAGTTTGGTGCTCATTAACAGGTTTTAGGGGCACATATTACTATTTAGCATTTAAAAGTCCCTTTTACCGCCTCCCAGGAGAAGATGAACGTGTGCAGGTTCTGGGATCCTCAGTCTGGCGTCTGGCTTCTCGTGCCGCTCCAGTGGGAGATGAATGTGGAGTTTGTCCAGAACAGAATCCAAACAGTCATGGTGAGTAAGACTCCACTCTTGATCTTCATATGGTCAAAGTGGAGAATGGTTGTGGTCCTAGTGAGGGTCCCCGTGGAACTACACTGATTAAAGCTAGTAGAAGTTTCTTGAATGCGCCTGACTGCGTTTGCTGTCTCAGTCCACCCTGCCAGGCCTGGTGGACCAGAAGGAGATCACGGCAGCACTACGTCAGTGTAACTACGATGCAGAGGAGGTGGTGTCCGTCTACCTCACCATGTTCGGAGAGATCCTCCTGCAGCCTTCAGCTGGGGGAGACCGCGGCTACAGCGACCTCAACTCCTTCAGGTCAGAGAGTTCGAAGTCCCGGCGTTGCTACGTCACATAATTCCTTGAAGTTAGTCGAAGATCTGACTGTGATCAAACCATCTGAGAGCCGTTTGTTGCTACGTCAGAGCTCTTCTGGAGAGGGATCGGGTTATCGAGGACCTGAAGCAGCAGCTCCAGGCCAAGGACAAGGAGATGGACAATCTCTTCCAGAAGAACACCTACCTGAAGAGAGAAGCCCGCTACCTGAGTGACGTGGTCCAGCACCTCAACCACAAGGTGGCTGAGCTGGAGGCCGACCAGCAGGAAGCGCGGCAGAAGATCAGGTCCCTCCAGAGCCGCCGCTTGCCCGCGGTTCCGCCCGCAAAAACTATCAGCAAACATGTGGTGGATCCTGAGCAACTGCGGCAGGTGAGCCGACTGACCCGAGAGCTAAACGTTTCCAACAAGCAGCTCGGCTCCACAGTCCGCCTGGCGCTGAGCGACATGAAGAACCACGTCCAGCAGCTGAAGGACGTTTTGAGCAAGTTGGCTCAGGTGGACCAGGAGGCAGCCGGGGAGGTGGAGGAGCTGCGTTCTCTCTACAGGAGGGAGGTGGTGGAGAGGCGGAGCCTGTACAACAAGCTGCTGGAACTGCAAGGAAATGTTCGAGTGTTTTGCCGCTGCAGGAAAGGCTCCGCGTCAACGTCGTGTCTGGACAAGACTGACGAGCAGGAAGTGGTGGTGGTCCAGAAGTCCAACAAGAAGAAGTTCCAATTTGACAAGGTCTACGCTACCAGCAGCACTCAGGTAAATCACACGACTACTTTGTTGACCAACAATACGATGAATCACTTCCTGCTTCCTGTCTGTAGGAGGAAGTGTTTGCAGGAACTGTGCCACTCATAACTTCCTGCGCAGACGGATACAACGTGTGCATCCTGGCGTATGGACAGACGGGCTCGGGCAAGACCTTCACCATGATGGGCACCAAGCAGAACCCTGGAGTTAACATCAGGTCCCTCAGAACCAGTTTCAGTGTTCACATTAAAATAAGCAGTGTGCGCTAGTAGTGTCCATCAATACTTCATCACTAAGTCAGGTCTGGTTACCTGCAATGTTCTCTTGTTACCAAGAGGTTCTGATAGCTGTGCTGCCCCCTGCAGGTCCATACGGGAACTTCTACGTGTCTGTGCAGAGAAAGAAAAGGTGTCTTACGTTCTGAAGGTACCGCTGCTGCTGCCACTATTATTGTGTTGGCTCCCCCTTGTGGTATCCCACCAAACATACAACTCATCGCTCAGATTTCCATGCTGGAGATTTACAACGACGCTCTCAACGACCTGTTGGCCAAAAGCCCTGGCGCTGCCTTGGAAATCCGAGTCCAGGGGAAGTCGGTGTCCGTCCCAGGACTGACCCAGGTGCAGGTGCGGACCGAGGCCGACATCCTTAGCGTCATGGAGACCGGAGTGAAGAACAGAAAGATGGCCTCCACCAAGATGAACATACACAGGTGCACTGGTCTTCTTCCGCTTCTTGATTCAGTCCATGTTTGCTGCCCCCAAGTAGCCACAAAATGAAGGAAACCTCAATAAACATCCATAAAGCTTCTTCTCCTTGAGAAGACTCTGTGATGTCTCTGGCCTGCCTCCTTCTCCAAGATGGAAGGGCGTGGGTGTGTGAAGGATCAAGGATGACGCCGGTGATTGTTGAACAAAGACCAATTTATTTATTAAGCAAGCGTCACTACAGGTCCTGAAGGTTCTCTCCTCTTGGTACAGCCAGACAACCAGTTCTTATGGACCGATATGATGTCATCTCGGTCGGTCAGTTCGTTAGGTCCATGGTACTGGAGTTGACTTCACCATGGCCATGTATAGGCATTGTTATGTATGCATTTGAGAAACCAAGGGTTCCGTAAGCCTTGGGCCGGGGCCATAAGTAACCTCTGGCGTTATCTAAACATACCAGCGACAGATTTACGCGGCACCTCAAACATGTTACCCTACAGTCCAGTAGGCACTACAACTCAAAATGAGGAGCGGGACTTGAGTGCCATTTTTTTGGGGTGTTTTTGCTCAGCTCCCGCTCTCACCTGCTGGTGGCGCTGGAGGTGGAGGGCTCGGATGAGGTTTCGGGGTTGACCACTCGAGGGACGCTGACTTTGGGTGACCTGGCCGGATCCGAGCGCATTTCCAGAACGGAGGCGGAGGGTCAGAGGCTGGTGGAGGCGGCCGCCATCAACAAGTCGCTGACGGCACTGGGACAGGTGATGATGTCTCTCGCACACCATCGATTGCACTTGGTTCAAGGATCCCGTGGTCTCTCTTCCAGGTGTTTGCCGCCCTTAAGTGTAACGCGCTTCACGTGCCCTTCAGGAACTGCAAACTGACCCACCTGCTGCAGCCCAGCCTGAGCGGAGACGCTAAGGTCAGCGGCCCCAAACACACCACGTGTCTCTTCCACCCCGTTTATGATGCCTTGTGGTTCTGTGTGCAGTGCTGCGTGTTTGTCAACGTGAGTCCGGACGCGAAGGACGTGGTGGAGACGCTGAGCACGCTCCACTTTGGCGCCGCCATCCGTACCGTCTCCTTGGGTAAAGCTACCCAGAACGTGGTGCCGACTAAAGGCAGCAAAACGGCAAAACCGGCAACGCAGTAGAAGTTTTTGTGTTCTTGGGGCGGTATGGCTCGGTTGGTAGAGTGGCCGTGCCAGCAACTTGAGGGTTCCAGGTTCGATCCCCGCTTCCGCCATCCTTGTCACTGCCGTTGTGTCCTTTGGCAAGACACTTTCCCCACCTGCTCCCAGTGCCACCCACACTGGTTTAAATGTAACTTAGATATTGGGTTTCACTATGTAAAAGTGCTTTGAGTCACTAGAGAAAAGCACTATATAAATATAATTCACTTCACTTCTTCCGCAAACTTCTTCTTCTTTTCAGTGATGTGTTCTTGTTGTGTTTTCTAACGACATCACTTGTTGGAACTAAACAATGCGGCACTACACGGACGTGAATTAAGAAAATCAAACTAAACATGAAAGCAAATCATGAACGTAACACCATAAAAGTAACTCCAGATTAAAGATGAAAGCATACAGATGTACATATATACTGTACTGCAGGGGTGTACAATATTTTTCCACACTGAAAGATTAAAGCATGCGGGGGCTATTTTGATATTCTTCATTTTAAAACCAAATATAAAATTTTGTGTATCCCTCAATTTTGTTGTATGTTTAAAGCTTCTGGGGACCCAAAAGGGTCCCAGTCAATAAAGTGTTAAAATATATATATATTTTTTTCTTTTAACACTTAAATATCTATAAATCAACTTCAAATCTATGCGTTGCCTTTAAGTTGTTTTTTTTAAGTTTAATGTTCCATGCCCCCAAAAACACAAAATATACAACATTTTCCCAAAAACATTTTTACAAAAAAATGGAATATCTGATGTGAATTATCTGGAGCCTTAAATAGGTAAATAATTCACAGCAACATTGCTTTAGATTCATTATTGTTTTTTGAACAATGACAGTTGAAAAAAAATCACACTAAAGATGTCGGGGATATATTATCTTTACTTTCACGCTTAAATCTCTAGAAAGATCAACTACAGATTTAGCCGCAGATTATAAATTGTCATTATTTTTTGAGCAATGACAGTTTAAAAAAAACAAACAGACTAAAGGTCTCAAAGATCATTAAAGTGTTACAAATAAATCACATTTTAATATATAATATTTTAACTTTCAACGCTTAAATCTCTATACCAACTACAGTTTTATTCGTTGATTACAAGTTTTGATTATTCTTTGAGCAATGGCAGTTTTGAAGTAAAAAACTGTGTTATTAATGTCAATGTTGCAACATTTTCTCATTACATTTGACCTGTTTGCGTTTTTATGGGGGGTTTTCTGTAACAGTATTTTAAGAATCAAAAATAGCTGTGGGCTACAAATGGACCTTGGGCCAGACTTTGGACACTCCTGCTGTGTTGTATGTGTAATTGCTTGATGACAGCTAAAATACCAATCACACAGCATTAATCAATCAAATAAGTGACTTACGCATGTAGAGATAAATCCAATATGGCCGTAATGCACAATTCATGGTCCCAAGAAGATGTAGAGAAATGATGTGCTTCCATACTTTTGTGCTACTTACTACTCTTAGCTATCTTAAAAAGAAGTGTAAACGAACCGTTTGAAAAATCTTCTATAAAATATTTCTTAGAGTGTATGAATCCATCACATTCGCATTTTTTTTAATGAGTACATTTTCCTCTAGACCCTTTATAATACTCTGACATCTGCGCAGTTGCTATGGAATCCTGTTTACGCCATTCAGAAAAAAAAAATACCGCAATGCTAAAGTCATAATTATGAGATAAAAATTAGAAAATATGAAATAAAAACTCAAAATTATGAGAAAGTCAAAATAAGATTTAAAAAAAGACATTTTAAAAGATAAAAAGTCATAATTTTAAGTTAGTCAAAATTATGAGATACAAAAGTCGAATTTCTGAGATAAAAAAAAAAAATCATAATTATGAGATTAAAAAAAATGAAAATTATGAGATAAGAAAGCCATAATGACGAGATAAAAAGTCGGGATTATGAGATAAAAAGTCGAAATTATGAGATAAGAATGTTGAAATTATGGATAAAAAGTCACATTTATAAGACAAAAGTCGAAATTATTAAATACAAAGTCGAAATTAAAAGATAAAAACGTATGATTATGAGATAAGAAGTCGAAATTATGAGATAGTCATAACTATGTAATATATATTTTCCACTTTTTATTTCATATTTTCAACTCACTTTGTACATCATAGTTATGGCTTTCTTATCTCACAAATTCGATTTTGTATCATAATTATGACTTTTTATTTCATTATGTTGAATTGATATCTCATGTTGAATTTGTATCTGATAATTATGACTTAAAATCATAATTTCGATTTATCATTTCATAAATAGGACTTAATGTCTCATAATTATGGCTTTATTATCTCATAATTTCAACGTTCTTATCTTATAAATATAACTATTATTTTTTTAAACAGGCTTCCATAAGTTGCTGCTAAATTAATTGTTTGCCTCCCCCTTACAATAAATGCAGAAGTGCCTCGAGGTCACGTGATTTGTACACCAAGCAATTGAGATATTCGATCTTCTGCACCAATCAATAATAATATTTGGCGAAAATAACAAATATCAAGTAAAAGTAGTGTTTCATACAAAATAAAAAGAACTACTACGGAGAAAGGTAGAGAAAATGAAGCAGCAGTGGAACTTTTATGCAAATGTGCTCACGTTGCTCCCCGGAAGCAAAATACACGACATTTCGGCGCGCTCGCTTAAAGGTCTACTAGACAGCTAAATATTGTTAAAAACGTTGTTGACACATCACAAAGGTTAAGATCATCTTTAATATAATATCGCACTGTGATTTTGTTTCGAAAATGACACCTTTAATTTTATCTGAATACACCTTAAGTGCTCGCGAGCTGTTCTTTTAGTTACAGCATTCTTATTCTTTAAAAGATAGCGTTTATAAACTTGTGTCATTACACTTACTATTTTGGAGTGTGTATGGATATTTATACAGTAAAGTTGTATCGATAAGCATATTTATGTGTTTAATGTGTGTGTACAAATCCAAAAGCCTCATGAAAATGTTCAAATAAATATTTACAAGCACAACTGACATTGGGTGAAATGATTGCCCTGAGTTTAGACTGACAGGCTCACTTTGCCTACGTAGCAAAAGTATTATGTCAAAATGCACAAAAACACTTACAATTAGAAAATGTATTTATACTGAGTGAATGTATGTTTTTTTATGGCAGCACGACTGTCAGGGTGAGGCCAGAGGAAATTACAACATTTAAGTTCAGGGGGCTAGTTCTTTTTATATGGCCCACAAAAGCCTAGAAATAGTATGCATCAATAAAGTGCTTTATCTTTTCTTACTAAATGTATTAGTTTTTTTCTAATTTAACAGAAAAAATATGTGTATTGCAAGCAACTGCATATGTTTGAATTCGATATTATCTATTAATCTAACAAATATATTACCATACGTAACTAAAAAAAAAATACAGTATCTGGCTGCCTTATCTGTAAAAATAATGTTGTTCATGTTGATAATGTAATCTAAGTTACATTTGTATACATTTAGGTTGTAAATAGGCTGTAGTAGTAGTGAAATAATAATGTAACAAATATATGACCACACAAACTTTTTAGTTAAAATAAAAATAAATATCTGATTGATTTAGGATTTCAAAGAAAGTCATCCTTTAAATTGTACATTGTAAATATGACAACAGATTTTACGGTAAAAGAAAACCAACTGGCTGCTCATATGTCAGAATTTTTTTACAAAAAGTTATAAGCTCGAAAAAACACTGTAAATTCTACGATACAATTCAGGGGACTGAGCTGCTCCTCTACAACTTTTTTCCCACCGTACAAAAAAAATATACATTGATCAAATGCATAGGGCAGTGGTTCTCAAACTTTTTTTTTCCAGTACCACCTCAGAAAAAACTTGGCTCTCCAAGTATCACCATAATGACCAGCATTAAAATACAGTAGCGTAGTAGGCCTAAATATTCATTAAAACAAGGCAGAGGTTTTATTTAACAAGTATATTTAATATTTTGGCCACTGTATCCTTACACACGATTTGAACAGCCACACTGTGTCTGAATATTTAGTTAAGAGACACTTTTGCATAGGCAATTTTCTAACAATATTATGAGGTTGGGTCATAGAAGTAAATGCTGTGTGCTATGTACACTTCAAACCACAATTCATGGTCATTGAGCTGATTTACTCACATTCATTGTCCATAAGATGGCGTCGAATTTGCAGCAATCAGATTGTCAGACACCTCTGATCTAGTGTGACGTAGTCGTGTTCTTGAGCAGCTGACTGAGGACGCTCTTCTCCTTCGCACGCCTCAGCTCCAAGTCGTCCTCAGCGATGACAGGAACGCCGTCGTCCTGATTGTTTTCTTCACTTTGATCGCCGTCGCTGTCGCATAACGTGCACAGGAGGGCGTCGTTCTCGTAGGTGGGGAAGTAGTACCTGAGGAGGTTCGAGGTGAGGGGCGTTCCAAAAGCATCAGCACGCGCTGGACTCACTGTGGTTGGTTCCACGCCGACACGGGCGGCAGATCCATCACGTGACCTTCGTCCACGATGTGGCGCAACACGTCGCCTCTGGACTGGAACTTGCCCTGACAGGCGTAGCAGCGGTTCTGGTGGATCTGCCGGCGGATGAAGTTGACTAGTTTGACCTGCTGGTAGAACCCGAGGTCTGGGGAGGTCGGGGGAAGACGCGGCGTTGGCGTGTGGGAGACAAGTGCATTGTGGGTAGTCGCGTTAAGTCCTACACTGAAATCTAAGTAAGATTAAATATCTCAAATAAGGGTGATATTTGCTTATTTTCTGTCTGATAAGATAATTCTTCTCACTAAGCAGATTTTATGTTAGAGTGTTTTACTTGTTTTAAGGGTTTTGGTCCTAAATGATCTCAGTATGATATTACAGCTTGTTGCTGAGATTTTATGACCTATATTGAGTAAAACATGCTTGAAACTAGAATATCAACTGATGCAAAGCTGTGTCATTAGCACTCACAAGTATAAAACTACTTTTTTAAAGTAATAATTTCTTACTTCAAGCATGAAAAAAAAAATCATGATGCCGAGCGCATATCATTATGTCAGGATAATGGCACTACCATTTACTTAATTTAAGAATATTTTTCAACATATTGAGCAAAAAGGTCTCTTTTTTTTCTACCAAGAAAAGTGCACTTGTTATTAGTGAGAATGTACTTATTTTAAGGTATTTTTGGGTTAATTGAGGTGAGCTAATTTTACTTGTTTTGGAAAATCTTGACAAGCTTCATAGCAGCAGTCGACCTCCAGGGCCCCAACTCTCCGCCCCTCTGTTGCGAGTTGTCGTGATTAAATGTAACGTGTTTATGTGTGCATTGCATGGAGGTTTTTTCCCACTCCAGACTAGGCCCCCTTAGGAGCCCAGTCTTGATTGTATTTTTTGCCTCATCTTCTTCCCCAGCGTTTTACCTTTTTCTTATCTTTTGGCGACCCATCAGCGTTCCTGTTCTGTAACCCTGTACACTGTTTGTTTGTCTAATCTTGAACGGGTTTTTGCTGAAAACATAGTTTCGTCGTACTTGTGCAATGACAATAAAGTCCTATCCTATCTCGAATTTTCTTGTTCTATTGGCATATAATTTTGCTTAGTTCAAATAAAATACCCCAAATTTTTTTTCTTGTTTTTGAACACTGACTTTTTGCGGTGTACTTACTGAGCTGAGTCCTCAGCTGATGGAGATCAAAGCTGTGTACTTCCTGAGTAGAAAACAGAAGGTGAAGAACATTTGTATCAGTTCCCTGCGCTTTAGGACTTGTTGGACACGATGAATGTCCTGCTGGGTACCTTCATGTGGGCGCATATCTGCTGCATGGTCTCTGACTGATGGGCGCAGAACAAACACACAACCGAGACCGGATGAGACCGCCAGTCGGACCAGTCGCTGCCGGTACACGTGGACACCGTGAGACACCGTAAAAAAAACGTCAAATGAGCTCTTGGGGACTTACTCGTCTTCGTCATCCACGAGCTCACGGTCGTCCTCGCTCTGCACTTGCTCCCAGGTCTTCCCGAGTTCCTGATGGGACGTCACATGGTTAGTGGGGATCCAGGTGTCAGTTACGTACTAACATTTACCGTATTTTTCGGACTATAAGTCGCTCCAGAGTATAAGTCGCACCGGCCGAAAATGCATAATAAAGAAGGGAAAAAAACATATAAGTCGCATTTTTGTGGGAAATTTATTTGATAAAACCCAACACCAAGAATAGACATTTGAAAGGCAATTTAAAATAAATAAAGAATAGTGAACTACAGGCTGAATAAGTGTACGTTATATGACGCATAAATAACCAACTGAGAACGTGCCTGGTATGTTAACAAAACATATTATGGTAAGAGTCATTCAAACAACTATAACATATAGAACATGCTATACGTTTACCAAACAATCTGTCACTCCTAATCATTAAATCCGATGAAATCTTATACATCTAGTCTCTTACGTGAATGAGCTAAATAATATTATTTGATATTTTACGGTAATGTGTTAATAATTTCACACATAAGTCGCTCCTGAGTATAAGTCGCACCCCTGGCCAAACTATGGAAAAAAAACTGCGACTTATAGTCAGAAAAATACGGTAAATGTTTTCCAATAAGCACAAAAGGTTGGTCTTTTCCTCTAGTTTAGTCAAGTCATTTACGTAAGGTAAACAAACATCTTTTAGGCGAGTAGAAGCTAGCAGCTACACAACAGCTAAGCTCACAATAGCACACAAGCTCGACATACATAAAAAGTGTCCTTCATTAAACAATACTGCAGTCTAAAAAAGCAAATTTGTCAATATAAACAAGTATCAAATCATTATAGGGGTTGTTCGGTATACCGGTACTAATAAAGTACCGTGATACTAATTGATTGAAATCGGTACTATACTGCCTTTGAAAAATACCGGTACCGTTCTTTCATCTGAGTGCAGCTGTGTGGCGGTGACTACAGAGCCGAGGCACATGATGTTGAGTGTGTCAAAACGCACACACGCTGATTTTGTGTCAGCTCAATATCGGTATCTGCCAATAATCAAGGCTCCACACCTGGTCTTTATTTGTATGCACCATTGGTGCAGGAAGAAACCGACAATGAAACATGACACCAGCTTCCAATGTGTGGGGAAAAACGGTTTGCCATCAATTCGCCGGAGATTTGGTTGTAGAGGGAAAAGGGGAAGGTAAGCCAACAGTGCCATTCAGTGGCCAACTGACACAGACAAGCACATCATGGCTTTGAAATAACTGTTCATTAGTGATGTGCGGGTTGATACTGAAATATCGATACCACCAATACCAGATCTTTATGCTCTAATATCGATTCTCAAATCAAAATATCGATACTTTTGATGCTTTAGTTCAGGGGTGTCCAAACTTTTTCCACCAAGACCGCATACTGAGAAGTCAAAGTATGCAGGGGCCACATTGATATTTTCTTATTTAAATAAAAAAAGCTATAAACAGATATCGCGTCAGCTTTGTATAATTAGTGACTAAGTATATTATTATTAATTATTAGCTTTTTCTCATTACATACCGATTTGTTTGTACTTATTTTATTAAATTTTTACAGTTTTTTCCCCCGTGTAAAAATAGAATAAAAATAATAACAATTATATGATTACATAACTGCATAACCTGCATAATATAGTTACATATTAGTGTTTATTTTGGTTGTTGTCATTATTTTTAATTGAATAATTCATAAGTTAGTTAGTTTTTTATTAACTATCTGAACTTTGTTTATATTTTAAGTATATTTCATTTTTATTTTAAGAGCTTTTAAAAATTTTAGATCAGGGGTGTCTCAACTTTTTACACCAAGGGGCACACACTGAAAAGTCAAGTGTGGGGGAGCCATTCTGATATTTTTTATAAAAACAAAATGTTAATGCTAAAATATAAAATATGTATATATTCAGATTTATATTGAATATATTTAAAGAAAAAACTCTGTATTATAGGTGATTAAGTATATTATTTTTAATTGTTAGTTTAAAGTTTTCAGCTTTTTCTCATTACATTTAGATTTTTTGCTATTTTTTCTGACATTTTTACAGTTGTTGTTTTTAGATAGATATCCATCCATCCATCTTCTTCCGCTTATCCGAGGTCGGGTCGCGGGGGCAGCTGAATCCCAGACTTCCCCCTTCCCAGCCACTTGGTCCAGTTCCTCCCGGGGGATCCCGAGGCGTTCCCAGGCCAGCCGGGAGACATAGTCTTCCCAACGTGTCCTGGGTCTTCCCCGTGGCCTCCTACCGGTTGGACGTGCCCGAAACACCTCCCTAAGGAGGCGTTCGGGTGGCATCCTGACCAGATGCCCGAACCACTTCATCTGGCTCCTCTCGATGTGGAGGAGCAGCGGCTTTACTTTGAGCTCCTCCCGGATGACAGAGCTTCTCACCCTATCTCTAAGGGAGAGTCCCGCCACCCGGCGGAGGAAGCTCATTTCGGCCGCTTGTACCCGTGATCTTGTCCTTTCAGTCATAACCCAAAGCTCATGATCATAGGTGAGGATGGGAACGTAGATCGACCGGTAAATTGAGAGCTTTGCCTTCCGGCTCAGCTCCTTCTTCACCACAACGGATCGATGCAGCGTCTGCATTATTGAAGACGCCGCACCGATCCGCCTGTCGACCTCACGATCCACTCTTCCCTCACTCGTAAACAAGACTCCGAGGTACTTGAACTCCTCCATTTTTGCAGACACATTAGGTATATTTGCACAAAGTATCGGATCGATATTGCCGATACCAGCCTCAATTTTACTCGGTGTCGCATCAGAAAGAAAGTCAGGTGTATCGCACATTACTACTGTTGACATTCAGGAATCGATCACCTGCTTCCAATGACCTCATATTTCCAAAAAGAATAAAGATGTAGACATTCCTACCAGATAGTTTAAGTATGCAGGGGCCATATTGATATTTTTATATTTAAATAAAAAAGCTAAAAACAGATATTGTGTCAGCTTGGTATTATTGGTAACGAAATGTATTATTATTAATTATTAGTTGGAATATTTTAGCTTTTGCTCATTACATACCGATTTTTTGGTACTTTTTCTTACATTTTTACTGTTGTTTTTCCCATGTGAGAATAGAATTAAAATAATAATAAATAATAATGAACTCCATAACCTAGTGTGTCAGAAATTCTGCCAGTTTAAAAATATTAATATACAGTTACACAGTGTTTATTTTGGTTGTTGTAATTTTTTTAATTGATTAATTCATAGGTTAGTATTCTTTTTTATTAAGTATTTAAACATTGTTTATATTTTAAATGTATGTATATATATATATATATATATATATATATATATATATATATATATATATATATATATACACATTTAAAAAAAAAAATTTTTTAAGAGCTTTTAATATTTTAGATCAGGGGTGTCTCAACTTTTTTCACCAAGGGTCGCACACTGAAAAATGCTAAAAACAGATAATAAATATATTTAAAGACAAAACTCTGTGTTATAGGTGACTAAGTATATTATTTATAATTGTTAGTTTAAAACTTTCAGCTTTTTCTCATTACATTTAGATTTTTTGCTCTTTTTTCTTACATTTTCATTTTTGTTTTTTTTAGATAGATATGTTATTATTTAAAAATACACAACTTTTTTAACTTTACCAGACACATTAGGTATATTTGCACAAAATATTGCCGATACCAGCCTCAATTTTACTCGGTGTCGCATCAGAAAGAAAATCAGGGGTATCGCACATCACTAAAGGTGACATTCAGGAATCGATCGCCTGCTTCCAATGACCTCATATTTCTAGTAAGAATAAAGATGTAGATGTTCCTACCAGATAGTTGATGACATAGAAACGGTCATACTGCTGGTTGTTGCAGTTGATGCGGCGATGAGCTTTTTTCCTCATGTGGTCCTTCAGCGTGACTTTGTCTCGGAAGGTTTTCTCACAGTACAAACACTGCAGGCTTGGCACACAATCGAGATGATTCCAGTGAACAAAAAGCCATGAAAGAAAGACGTGGTGAAAACTGACTTGTCCACTTTGCTCTGCAATGTGTCCAGCAGCTCGTCGCAGTACACGATGTTGTCGGGCAGCCCGATGCTGAAGGCGTGTTCTCTGGCCATGTGGTTGAGCAGCGACGACCTGAGGAACATCACGCCGCGTCAGTCCGCCTCCGCTATTTAAACACGTTCTTGTGGCACCCACCTGTTTCCGGTGAACTCGTCATTGCAGAACATGCAGACGCGACGGAAGCTGCAGTCTTCTCGCTCCTTCTGCTGCTGCTCCAGGACCTCCACCTGTGGACCAGTCGCACCTTCATACGAGCAGCCCCAAAAAACTGCACCTTCCCAGTTTTTACCAGTCGTTTCTGCTGCAGCTTCTCTCGCAGGTTTCGGTCTTCCGGAAGGACGTCACACAGCAGGAAGTAGTGCTCCTGTTGTTCTGCAGGTCAGGCACACACACTTGGGTATTAATGAACAAATTGGAGAAGGCTTATTAATAAAACATCAAGCAGGCCCTAAAAGCAGTAATATATATATATATATATATATATATATATATATATATATATACAGTGAAATTTGTGGACCAATGACCTCAACCAACTCACCAATGGGCCCGGTGGAGTTGGTCTTTATCACGCTGCAGAAATCAGTGATGGGCTGCTCCAAAAATCTACCTTTCCAGTACAGCAGGTACCTGCAAGACATTAAACCAGGGATGTCAAACATGCGGCCCGCGGGCCGGAACAGGTTAAATCCGGCCCGCGAGATGAGTATGCTAAGTGTAAGATTGAGCTGCATTTTTAAACTAAAGAAACTGCTGTTCTAAATGTGTCCACTGCGTGTCGCAATAGCATTTCTAGTATGGTTATACCACGGCGAGCAAGTATACCAAGCAAGAGGTACAAAGTAAAGCGGGCTTCGACTTCTACCCCTCAACCCAACGTAAAACCACAGGAGTACAATAAACAATTGGTAATCCCACTTAAAAAGCTGCATGAGACACTGCACATTGATATAGTTCTTTGAAAATGATTGTCTTCTTTGCAAATTTAAAGAAATTGAACAGTGGAAATCACAAATGAGGTAGTTGATACATAGAAGCGTTTTTATTTATGCTTTACTTTGTTTTTGTTCAATCCTAGACGGGCTGTGACTTGCTTTGTAGATACACTGCGATTAAGGCCATGTCTACACTAAGTCATTTAACCCCTTAAACGAATAATTATTTAGACTAAGCCCTGTTTCAGCCACACTAAACCATCGTTTAAAGGCCTCCTGAAATGCGATTTTCTTATTTAAACGAGAATAGCAGGTCCATTCTATGTGCCATACTTGATCATTTTGCGATATTGCCATATTTTTGCTGAAAGGATTTAGTTGAGAACATCGACGATAAAGTTCGCAACTTTTGGTCGCTGATAAAAAAGCCTTGCCTGTACCGGAAGTAGCAGACGAGTAGCGTGACGTCACAGGTTGTGGAGCTCCTCACATCTGCACATTGTTTACAATCACGGCCACCAGCAGGGAGAGCTATTCGGACCGAGAAAGCGACGATTTCCCCATTAATTTGAGCGAGGATGAAAGATTTGTGGATGAGGAAAGTGAGAGTGAAGGACTAGAGGGCAGTGGGAGCGATTCAGATAGGGAAGATGCTGTGAGAGGCGGGTGGGACCTGATATTCAGCTGGGAATGACTAAAACAGTAAATAAACACAGGACATATATATACTCTATTAGCCACAACACAACCAGGCTTATATTTAATATGCCACAAATTAATACCGCATAACAAACACCTCCCCCCTCCCGTCCATATAACCCGCCAATACAACTCAAACACCTGCACAACACACTCAATCCCACAGCCCAAAGTACCGTTCACCTCCCCGAAGTTCATACAGCACATATATTTCACCAAAGTCCACAAAGTTACGTACGTGACATGCACATAGCGGCACGCACGTACGGGCAAGCGATCAAATGTTTGGAAGCCGCAGCTGCATGCGTACTCACTGTACCGCGTCTGCGCATCCAACTCAAAGTCCTTCTGGTAAGAGTCTCTGTTGTCCCAGTTCTCCACAGGCCAATGGTAAAGCTTGATTGTCATCTTCCGGGAATGTAAACAATGAAACATCGGCTGTGTTTGTGTTGCTGCAGTCGGCCGCAATACACCGCTTCCCACCTACAGCTTTCTTCTTTGCTGTCTCCATTGTTCATTGAACAAATTGCAAAAGATTCACCAACACAGATGTCCAAAATACTGTGGAATTTTGCGATGAAAACAGACGACTTAATAGCTGGCCACCATGCTGTCCCAAAATGTACTCTACAATCCGTGATGTCACGCGCTGAAGTCATCATACCGAGACGTTTTCAGCAGGATATTTCGCGCGAAATTTAAAATTGCACTTTAGTAAGCTAACCCGGCCATATTGGCATGTGTTGCAATGTTAAGATTTCATCATTGATATATAAACTATCAGACTGCGTGGTCGGTAGTAGTGGGTTTCAGTAGGCCTTTAAGGTCCCGCTCCTCGGACAAATTTTTACACGGGTAAGTCAGCCGTGTATTTCTTGAATCTCCGGCACTTAGCTTTGTATGGACCCATTGATCGTTTACAAATTGAGTTCGGAGAGGAAGTGATGCCAGAAAGACCGCGCCCACACAGGAAGTGACGTCAGAAGGAACGTGCCACAGCCAGCTTCATAATAAAGCGGTTTCGTAACTTGGAGCTAACCGCTGGAAATATGGAGGCGAGTCATCCAGACATGCCCGTGTTTCTCCTTCCGTCTGTACAGACCCTTGTGGAAATCACACATCAATACCTTAAGAGAAAGCGATTGCAGCTATTTCGGATACAACACTTTTCAGACGGCTAGAAAACTTTCCAATGTCTGGTCGGGTCAGCTGATTCTACTTACTGAAAAACTTTGTCCATTTGTCGAAGGAGAGACAACGAGAATGCGGGCTCCCGTGGATGTGACAAAAATGGTAGCGTGTGCTTTGTATTACCTGGCCGTCAAGGAAAACGGCGAATGCATTTGGACTGGCAAAGCAGACTGGATCAGTTATTGTTCGCCATGTATGTCGCTGACTCAACGTCTAGGTCCAGTGTACATAAAGTCACCAAAAACGAATGGACAATGAAGGTGAAGGCAAAAGAGTGAGGAGTGTCCTGACCAGATATCTAGATCCCTAGATTGATTGATTGATGTAAAATGTTCTTTATCACATTGGTTACGTGTCTAATAAAGATTTGATTAATTTACGATGGCTCAGGTGTGATTCACTACAATAGGGCCCCACAGCACACAGGATTCCGGCACTCTTGTCTTGATCTGTATATTGTACAGTATTTTGTATTTCTATAGTTTTTTGTATATTGTACAGGATTACTTATTATTTTTATTGGATAGTAGTCTGTTTATTTCAATTGTTAGTTTTTTCTTTATTACCCGTTGTGTAATTTATTTTTATCCCATATTTGTTCCCACTACCGCACCTTAAGTTGGAGTCCTTAATCTCGTTATATGCAAATATAATGACAATAAAGTCCATTCTATTCTATTCTAATTGAAATACCACAGCACGAGATATTGTTCAGATAAGTTAAATTTAAGAACTTGCACACAAAGCAACACTGGAGATGACTATGACGTGCGCATTTTCCGCGCATGCGTACTAGGTCGCGTTGCGCCGGTGGACGCAGGGGTCTTCAATGGTGGCATTGTTGTGTGTGGACACGGATAAGAATAGGTGTGATTTACCCTGGATAACCGTATCCGGCTTAGTGTAAACGGGGCCTAAGTCTAAGTTGATCCTGTTCTTCATGGTGTTTTTGAAACTGCACCAATGATTTAATGTGATATTTACATTGAATGTGCTTGTTTTATTTTGGGCTGAAGTAAAACAAATAAAACAATCTGATGTTGTCATAGTTGTATTTTTAAGTTATCATGCCATGATTTCCCCCCGTCCGGCCCACCTAGGGATAGATTTTCCTCCATGCGGGCCCCTGAGCTCAAATGAGTTGGACACCCCTGCATTAAACGATGGAGCAACTCAAATATGCTAGGTTAAAGGGGAACATTATCACCAGACCTATGTAAGCGTCAATATATACCTTGATGTTGCAGAAAAAAGACCATATATTTTTTTAACCGATTTCCAAACTCTAAATGGGTGAATTTTGGCGAATTAAACGCCTTTCTAATATTCGCTCTCGGAGCGATGACGTCACAACGTGGCGTCACATCGGGAAGCAATCCGCCAATTTCTCAAACACCGAGTCAAATCAGCTCTGTTATTTTCCGTTTTTTCGACTGTTTTCCATACCTTGGAGACATCATGCCTCGTCGGTGTGTTGTCGGAGGGTGTAACAACACGAACAGGGACGGATTCAAGTTGCACCAGTGGCCCAAAGATGCGAAAGTGGCAAGACATTGGACGTTTACCGACAAAAGCTATGCTACGACAGAGATGGCAAGAATGTGTGGATATCCTGCGACACTCAAAGCAGATGCATTTCCAACGATAAAGTCAAAGAAAACTGCCGCCAGACCCCCATTGAATCTGCCGGAGTGTGTGAGCAATTCAGGGACAAAGGGCCTCGGTAGCACGGCAAGCAATGGCGGCAGTTTGTTCCCGCAGACGAGCGAGCTAAACCCCCTATCGACCCTAGCTTCCCTGGCCTGCTGACATCAACTCCAAAACTGGACAGATCAGCTTTCAGGAAAAGAGCGCGGATGAGGGTATGTCTACAGAATATATTAATTGATGAAAATTGGGCTGTCTGCACTCTCAAAGTGCATGTTGTTGCCAAATGTATTTCATATGCTGTAAACCTAGTTCATAGTTGTTAGTTTCCTTTAATGCCAAACAAACACATACCAATCGTTGGTTAGAAGGCGATCGCCGAATTCGTCCTCGCTTTCTCCCGTGTCGCTGGCTGTCGTGTCGTTTTCGTCGGTTTCGCTTGCATACGGTTCAAACCGATATGGCTCAATAGCTTCAGTTTCTTCTTCAATTTCGTTTTCGCTACCTGCCTCCACACTACAACCATCCGTTTCAATACATTCGTAATCTGTTGAATCGCTTAAGCCGCTGAAATCCGAGTCTGAATCCGAGCTAATGTCGCTATAGCTTGCTGTTCTTTCCGCCATGTTTGTTTGTGTTGGCATCACTATGTGACGTCACAGGAAAATGGACGGGTGTTTATAACGATGGTTAAAATCAGGCACTTTGAAGCTTTTTTTAGGGATATTGCATGATGGGTAAAATTTTGAAAAAAACTTCGAAAAATATAATAAGCCAGTGGGAACTGATTTTTAATGGTTTTAACCATTCTGAAATTGTGATGATGTTCCCCTTTAAATATGATATGTCAGACTTCCAGACGTTACTTTGGGAGGTCGGCGATGAGTTTCACATCGGCAATGACCAACTTGTGCTCCAGCACCAGGTGTTTGAGAAGGCCGTCCTTCTGCGTCCCAGGAAGCGATTCTGAGCAGAAGAGACATGCCAGCGACTGTGGACAATGTGGACTTGGAGCATCAGAACATGCATCTGCTGCTGGCTCCGGTAAACACAACGGCTCCAGGATGTGGTCCAGACCTGAGAAAGCAATAGTAGAAGAATGATTACAAATAGTTGTACACTAACTTTTCTGTATCCGTAAGTCCATATTTGGACTGATGGGGACAAGTGTCATTTTACACACGTTCAACAGCTAGCTTAGCAGCATTAGCATTAACAGATATTCCTAAGAAAATCAGCCCGGGCAGGTGTCTCTTAAGTGTTTTATACACAACCCGTAGAAAATTTCACATTCTTGTTAGTAAGTAAAACAAACTGAATAACCTACATTTTCAAAAAACATTTAAAACGTCAACGTACTATCTTCGCTTCTTTCTCTGGCAGCCATCTTTCTGCATCACATGATCACAACAGCTGTGAATTGACCAATCATTAGCTGACGCTCTCATGACGTCACTGCGTAGTTCATGTTCACCCGGTGTGTGGGGTAATCCACATATATTCGCACACACACACAGTAAATTTAGTTTATGTAATCCAATTCTGGTTGTATGTGTATATATGAACTTAGGGTATAGTACAGTGATATACCCAAATTAAAGGTAGAAATTCCGAATTAGAGCCGCAATCTGCTGCACTTTTTATCATCGGCTATCAAAGTTTCCCATTTCCATTTGGTGAAAACGCATCACAAGGACCCGGGAGTGACGTAGAAGGGCAACAGGAAGTTGGAGCACATATGCTGGTATGTAATAGCATGGCCGTGTATGTCAAATTTTGTTCCAAATTGTCCTTATTGGGTATTGACAAATAATTTTGAATACAATAAAAAAAAGACTCTCTAAGGCGCGTTTCGCTGACGTATTTGGGGTTTCGTTTGTAATAGTCAGGCTTGGCGCCGGGGTTTGCCTTGTGGCTAGCAGTTAGCAATGGACGGGGGTGTTACTGCGAAATGTGTCCGGTTGGTTTTGGCGGTACGCAAAATAGTTAGTGTGAAGATACAAACAATAAATGTATGCATATTAAAAAGTTACATTGAAATAAACAAGACGACTTTATTATTGTTATATTATTACATATTGTGAGAAGACGACTGTAAACATTTATTATACCATGAATTTATTTACGTGGACCTCGACTTATTCGGGTGTTATCATTTAGTGGTCAATTGTACGGAATATGTACTGTACTGTGCAATCTACTAATAAAAGTTTCAAAAAAAAAAAAAAAAAAGTAAAAACACAACCTAATTTTCTGAGTGTTTTGTCTGCATGAAGTAGAATAATATGGACAAGTGAGTGCCTGCAGGTTGCCTACGGAGGTTCATTTGTGTCTTTATTACAAAATAATAGAATTTATGTCACTGAATTGTTGCGTTTGAATTTCATAAACTGACCTTTTTTACTTCAAAATTATGCTGACAAATGTATTGAATAAAATATGTGTTTAAAAATTCAGCTTGTTAAAATACAGCGTTTTATAATCCAATGTGTACAAATTCAGTGTGAAAAAAACGGTGTTTAAAAAATGGTGCAGAAAATTCAGTGTGAAAATAGATTTTTTTCTTCTTCAAAATTCAAGACCCAATCGAATTTGGCATATTTGTGAAATATAGCGACCTAAAGATGATCGTCAATGTCATGTTGCAAGCTACAACATGTTTATACACAAAAGTCAATATCTTAAAGGGAAACCTACATTTTTCCCATTTGATTAATGGTTTCACATTATTAATAAAATCTTGGAACATGGTTAAAAAAAAAAAATATATATATATATATTGTTGTTATTGGAGAAATTGAAGTAGTTTTTTTGTATTTTTATTTATTAATTAGTTTTGTTTTGTGTTGTATTTCTTTTTGTCTTATCTGTTTATTTTGTCTCTTACCTTTTTTTTGTATATAAATAATTGTGAATGTTTGGAATAATGTAAAGAATTGGATGTCCCTTTATTTGTTTGTATATTGTTACTGCTTGTGTATTGTATTAAACATATATATACATACAATAAAAACAATTCAAGACCTATTTCTGGTCAATTAAGACTGAAAAACTAAACCAGGGGTGTCAAACTCATTTTAGATCGGGGGCCCACATGGAGAAAAATCTACTCCCAAGTGGGCCGAACTGGTAAAATCACGGCACGATAACCTAAAAATAAAGACAACTTAAGATTGTCTTCTTTGTTTAAAAATAGAACAAGTACATTCTGAAAATGCACAAATCATAATGTTGTTGGGTTTTTTACATTTATATGTTGTGGTTAATAATATTCTGTCTTTATTTGTCGCTATTTATATTTTCTGAATAAAGTATGTGATAATGTTCATCAGTCAACTCATTGGTGTTCATTTTCAATCTATTAAGATAAAAGCAATTACCGGTATATCAAAATCAAATTACAGGATGTTATTTATGTAGTTTGATCATTTTCCTCGACTGATGTACTAACATCATGTGGTTTATTTTGTACATATGTAGCATCATCTACAAAGATACAAATAATTGCTATTGCGACATCTAGTGGACACTTTTAGAACAGCTGTTTCTTTCATTCAAAAATTTCAGGTTCATTTTTATACTTAGCAAACTCATCCCGCGGGCCTGATTCGAAAGTTTGACACCCCTGACCGAGAGGGTCATTTCACCACACCTCGTGTGTGTGTGACTATCAGTGGTACTTTAACTTAACTTTTTGGCTGGTTCTGAGACGGGATCGATTACTTGAGAGTTTGGAATATTTCTTCACTGAATTTTTATACAATAGTTTTTTTTACGCACTGACTTTCAATTTCAACAAACTGAATATTTAAACACCCATTTTGCTCACAATTTTTTGTTTTTAAATGAAATCATCAGCATAATTTAATGTAAACAAAAAAAATTCAAATGCTAAAAATTCAGATGTGAAATAAATTCAGTGTAAAAAAATAAACATTTAAATAAGTTTTTGTAGTAATAACAGAAATGTACATCCGACGCTTTGCGGGTGTTGCTAATATTCAACGTTTTTCTTTGCATGCTCACCCATCAGGTTCCTTGCTACTCGCGGTGCAGGTGAGCATGGCCCAGCAGGCGTCAGCGGGGCGCCGCTGCCTGCGCGCGTTTGTGAGCGGCTTCTTCGTGGCCGTGCCCGTCACCGTGACCGTCCTGGATCGCGTGGCCTACGTGGCCAGGGTGGAGGGGGAGTCCATGCAGGTGAGACCTTGAAACTGAGCGGAGATGGTGGGAAAAAAAACAAAAAACTCCAAACATGACGTTTACAATGTCCAGCCTTTCTTGAACCCGGACGCGACGTCGGAAGGCGACGTGGTCCTGCTGAACCGCTGGAGCGTGAGGAACAACGAGGTGCAGCGAGGCGACATCGTGTCGGTCATGTGAGTCACGGCGCTTGGCGGGTGGCGGGGCCGGACGTGAGAATGTACTTCCTGTGTCGCCTCAGGTCACCCAGGAACCCTCAGCAGAAGATCATCAAGCGGGTCATCGGCCTGGAGGGCGACTTCATCAGGTGGTTGTCATGGAAACGCTTGGCCGCGCCAGTCGTCTTGACGTCTCCCTGTCCCGCAGGACCTTAGGCTACAAGAAGCGGTACCTGCGCGTCCCCGACGGCCATCTCTGGATCGAGGGGGACCACCGCGGCCACAGCCTGGACAGCAACACTTTCGGCCCGGTAACAGCAACACCCTCCCTGGAGACAGAAACCGGAAGCGGAGAATGAAATGACGTCTTCCCGCCAGGTGTCGGTGGGGCTGCTTCACGGCCGGGCGTCTCACATCATCTGGCCTCCTCGCCGCTGGCAGCGCATCCGAGCCCACCTCCCGCCCAACAGAGCCCCGCTGTACACGGATGAAGACGAGGAGTGAAGACCGGGACGGATGACGGATTTTTTAGTCTCAGTCCTGCTGGCAGGAGACAGCAAAAATGTTCTTTAGATGCAACAATTGACCATTCATGCGTTTATCCGATATGATAAGACTTTATTTGAATATTTACAATTCATATTGTAACCATTAGGACTCCCCTCAATTTTGGTGAATTTTAAAGGTCCTGGGCACCCAAAAGGGTCCCAGTCAAAGTGTTACAAATAAGTCAAATTTTTTTCACTTCAATATCTATATAACAATGTGGAGGGAGGTGTGGCTAGCGCTGCCTGCAGGAGCAAAGGTCACCGCCTCTGTCTATGGTGCTGAGGGCAGACAAGTGCTGACGGCGAGACACAGCTGAACAGGTGATTAGATCTCCCAGGT
>NC_084576.2:18942500-19037500 GCF_033978685.3 Nerophis lumbriciformis
TGGATGGATGGATTGTGAATTTATTTTTTTGTGTTGAATTGTACAATATTACCTTGAACTGTTTTGTATTTTAATTGTTATCCTGTAAAGCGTCTTTGAGCACCCTGAAAAGCGCTATACCAAATAAAATGTATTATTATCATTATTATAAATACATTTAAAAAATAGTTGCTTTCTTGCTGTTCCACTCCGGTTCTGTAGGTGGCGACATAATCTGCTTATCGCAGTTCCCCAAACGAAAAACTCTTATTTTGGTAGGTCACTTCCGCCCCTTACTGGGTCCAGCATGCGCGATGGCTTCATCGCCTGAAGAGTCCACTCTTCTCGGCTTGTGCGATGGAGAGATTGACGAAAACAAGCACCAATCTTCCGTCTTCACCAACAAAATCGGAGGACTTCCGGACTGGCTGCCCGGCCTTCCACGCCAGTCTCCCCTCTGTAGGCGCTGTTCATCCCCGCTAACCCATGTGGTGCAGGCGTACTGTCCCCTGGAGGAATCCTCCTACCACAGGGCCATCCACGTGTTCGCCTGCCCGGCTGTGGAGTGCAGAGGCCGGGCAGAGAGCTGGACGGCGATGCGCTCTCAGAGCCTGGAAGCCGAGGTGAGAGCTCAGCGGACTAGCAGGAAGCTTGAGCCGGCGGAGGAGGCGCCTCTGTCGGCTAGCGACTGGTGTGACTCCGCTGAAGATTGGGGCGTGGAAGAAGAGGATGGTGGAGCTTTGAAGATGGACAAGCATGTCCTGAAGGAGGAACCAGGCAAGAAAAATGTCTTCTAGTTAAAGAAAAAAAAAAGTGGAAGAGGAACACTTCCCTAGAACATTTGGTTGAGTTTTGAATGCTTAGTAACATTTGGCCATTTTTAACTGTCAGACTAGTGTCACGTGATCACAACAGCTGTGAAACCCCGACGCTCTCATGACGTCACTGCGTAGTTCACGTTCACCATGTATACATATATGAACTTACTCTCCAAAAAGTAATTATATAATAGGAACATATTCCTGAAAATTTGGTTGAACACTGAATTATAAATGTTTAGTTCCATTTGACCATTGTAATGGTCATATAAGGTGTTAAATATATCGCAAACTTAATCGTAAAATGCCCCTAAAAATCAGTGGCGCACACTTTTTTTTATAAACATTTGGTTGAAGTCTGAATTTTACTTTTTTTTTAGTACAATGTACCCTGCTTGACCTTCATATTAGTGTAAAAATATGTAGCACGAGTAATCGTAAAATCCCAAAAACAAAACACGCACATTTTTTTCTTAAAATTTGGTTGAGTTTTGAATTCTTAGTAACATTTGGCCATTTTTAACTGTCAGACTAGTGTCACGTGATCATAACAGCTGTGAAACCCCGACGCTCTCATGACGTCACTGCGTAGTTCACGTTCACCCCGTGTGTGTGGGGTAATCTATGTATACATATATGAACTTACTCTCCAAAAAGTAATTATATAAGAGGCACATTTCCCTGAAAATTTGGTTGAACACTGAATTATTAATGTTTAGTTCCATTTGACCATTTTAATGGTCATATAGGTGTTAAATATATCGCAAACTTAATCGTAAAATGCCCCTAAAAATCAATGACACACATTTTTTTTATAAACATTTGGTTGAAGTCTGAATTTTACTTTTTTTAGTACAATGTACCCTGCTTGACCTTCATATTAGTGTAAAAATATGTAGCACAAGTAATCGTAAAATCCAAAAAACAAAACACGCACATTTTTACTTAAAATTTGGTTGAGTTTTGGAATCCTAAGTACCATTTGGCCATTCTTAACTGTAAAACTAGTGTAAAAATGTTAGTGCAAACTTTTGCTCCAAAAACAAATATTAAAGGCACATTTTACCTCAAAATTTGGTTGAACTCTGAATTCTGCATTATTCGTACCAATTTACCTTTAACTGTTGAGATAGGCTCCAGCGACTCCAAAAGGGACAAGCGGTAGAAAATGGATGGATGGATGGATGTCATACTAGTATAAAAATAAGTTGCACACTTAATTGTAAAATGTACACATTGTTTGGGTAGTACATCATGGCAACCACTAGGGGGTGCGAAAACACCAAAAGTCAAGTCAGGTGATGACTTATGTAAATGAGTTAGGTCAGTGGTCCCCAACCTTTTTGTAACTGCGGATCGGTCACCGCTTGAAAATTTGTCCCATTTTTTTGTCATAAAAAAAATACAATCATGTGTGCTTACGGACTGTATCCCTGCAGACTGTATTGATATATAATGTAGAAACCAGAAATATTAATAACAGGAAGAAATAACCCTTTTGTGCGAATTAGTGTGAATGAGTATAAATAGGGGAAAGAGGTTTTTTGGGTTGGTGCACTAATTGTAAGTTGTAAGTGTATCTTGTGTTTTTTATGTTGATTTAATAAAAAAAAAAACTTTTTTTAATTTTATTATTTTATTTTTTTAAATTTTTTGTGCGGCCCGGTACCAATCGATCCGCGGCCCGGTGGTTGGGGACCACTGAGTTAGGTGATATGTTTCATAATTTATACACGTCCGTCTTTACAGGTCCTTATATCTGTCAATTTGTGTCGCATTCGCCACTATTAAAACGTCATTTATCGCTATAACTGGCAAATTAATTTTCCCAAAGTAGGAATTATTCATTATTAATCTTTAATATTTTCATAGCCAGAAAATCTGTCTGACCTAGTACGGTTTAACATTCAATTAAGACCCCTTAGTCACCTAGTAATGCTGTCTAGGGCTGAGCCAATCAGAAGCCACGATACTGAGTAGCACGTTCTGAATGGTTTAGTGTCAATACTACTGTATTATTGATATTTTGAGCTCATTTAGACATTATTATGCTTAAATTTAGGCCAAAAATGTTACTTTTTTTAAACGACAACTAATTGTGTGTTTTTACGTTGCAGAATTTCGCCAAGCGCCTGAAGGGGACGTCGTCAACGGACTCGGCCTCCTCCATCTTGCAGAGGGGCAGGTGGACAGTCCCCTCCTGCGCGCCTTCTTCATCAGCGTGGTGGATGAGTCGGATGTGGCGGCGGAGGAGGAAGACGGGCTGGCGCACGCCGAGGATCTGCTGAGGGACTACGAGAGGAGAGAGGGCATAGCCGTGGGGGGCGGCGGGGACAAAGGCGGCGAGGAGAAGTACGAGAAGAGCCGAGCCCGTCACGGCGACGCCGTCTTCTCCAGGTTCACGAAGAGGATCTCGTCGTGTCCGCAGCAGATCCTGCGGTATTGTCGCGGAGGACCGCCTCTCTTCATCTCGGAGCCGCCGACGGACGCGGGCCAGCTGGTGGCGCCGTGCGGCTCTTGCGGAGGCCCGCGGACCTTGGAGCTGCAGCTGATGCCCGCACTGGTCAGCCTGCTGCGCTGGAAGGACGGCGGGGGTGAGGCCGATCTGGAGTTCGGGACGGTTCTGGTCTACACGTGTACTCGGAGTTGCTGGGAGTCGCCGCGGGCGGTGGAAGAGTTCTGCCTTGTTCAAATGGACCCGGACCAGCAGCTTTTTAAATAAACCGCTGAAAGACGAAGAAGCGACTTCTTGTTGGACTTTCTCTAATTCAGGCTCACAGCACAGCAGTCACATGACTCGGCAAACAGGAAGTATCAAAAATAGATTTCTAACCGACCAATAAAAAGTTTTGTCGCTGAAGCATTGCCTGGCTCCGCCCACTGTAAAAAGAGGCACTTGCGGCGCCGTACTACGGCAAGGCGACGTCGCTGGACTTGTACTCCCAGTTGTACTGGCGGGGCTGGTCCAACGGGTCGGGGCGGGCGCCGCTGAGGCTGCTGACGTCTCTGCCGATGATCTCGTTGACTGCAACACAAGCAAGCGAGAGACGCGGGTGAACCCGACTGGACCGGAAAGCGTTCGCGAAACAGAACCGGGAAGTCGGTTTGTGAGTGCAGTGACACGTGTCTCCAGCAGGGGGTGCACTTGCGGTGCGTTCCATCTGTACTGGGACGTCGGGATTTCCGAGGTCACCGGCGGAATTTCAACTGGAATGCCAATCGAGGTCGGATTTCATTATCAGAAAGTCACAGCATTCTCACCGACCCGGAGTTTGCTTCAAAGATGGCTGCTGTGGATGTAAACAATATAAGCTTCTAGAACACAGGTGTCAAACTCAAGGCCCGGGGGCCAGATCTGGTGCACCACATCAATTTGTGTGGCCCCTGAAAGCGTGGAAATAAAGTACTTTATCTTTTCTTAATAAATGTATTACAAAAATAATTGTACTATGTACAATTACAAACCCCGTTTCCATATGAGTTGGGAAATTGTGTTGGATGTAAATATAAACGGAATATAATGATTTGCAAATCATTTTCAACCCATATTCAATTGAATGCACTACAAAGACAAGATATTTGATGTTCAAACTCATAAACTTAATTTTTTTTTTTGCAAATAATTAACTTAGAATTACGTGGCTGCAACACGTGCCAAAGTAGTTGGGAAAGGGCATGTTCACCACTGTGTTACATGGCCTTTCCTTTTAACAACACTCAGTAAACGTTTGGGAACTGAGGAGACACATTTTTTAAGCTTCTCAGGTGGAATTATTTCCCATTCTTGCTTGATGTACAGCTTATGTTGCTCCAAAACCTGTATGTACCTTTCAGCATTAATGGCGTCTTCACAGATGTGTAAGTTACCCATGTCTTGGGCACTAATACACCCCCATACCATCACAGATGCTGGCTTTTCAACTCTGCGCCTATAACAATCCGGATGGTTCTTTTCCTCTTTGGTCCGGAGGACACGACGTCCACAGTTTCCAAAAACAATTTGAAATGTGGACTCGTCAGACCACAGAACACTTTTCCACTTTGTATCAGTCCATCTTAGATGAGCTCAGGCCCAGCGAAGCCGACGGCGTTTCTGGGTGTTGTTGATCAACGGTTTTCGCCTTGCATAGGAGAGTTTTAACTTGCACTTACAGATGTAGCGACCAACTGTAGTTACTGACAGTGGGTTTCTGAAGTGTTCCTGAGCCCATGTGGTGATATCCTTTACACACTGATGTCGCTTGTTGATGCAGTACAGCCTGAGGGATCGAAGGTCACGGGCTTAGCTCCTTACGTGCAGTGATTTCTCCAGATTCTCTGAACCCTTTGATGATATTACGGACCGTAGATGGTGAAATCCCTAAATTCCTTGCAATAGCTGGTTGAGAAAGGTTTTTTTTAAACTGTGCAACAATTTGCTCACGCATTTGTTGACAAAGTGGTGAGCCTCGCCCCATCCTTGTTTGTGAATCACTGAGCATTTCATGGAATCTACTTTTATACCCAATCATGGCACCCACCTGTTCCCAATTTGCCTGTTCACCTGTGGGATGTTCCAAATAAGTGTTTGATGAGCATTCCTCAACGTTATCAGTATTTATTGCCACCTTTCCCAACTTCTTTGTCACGTGTTGCTGGCATCAAATTCTAAAGTTCAGTTTGAACATCAAATATGTTGTCTTTGTAGCATATTCAACTGAATATGGGTTGAAAATTATTTGCAAATCATTGTATTCCGTTTATATTTACATCTAACACAATTTCCCAACCCCTTATGGAAACAGGGTTTGTAGTTGGGGTGTAACGGTACGTGTATTTGTATTGAACCGTTTCAGTACGGGGGTGTCGGTTTGGTTCAAAGGTGTATCGAACGAGTTTCCACACGGACATATTAAGTAGCGTTACGCACGTTGTGTAAACAATGCACATCGAGGCACAACACACGGCATGCTAGCAGCTAACGGGTTACTATAGACTGACCATACGTCCTCTTTTGCGGAGTTTCTTAAATGCCTCGAATGTCCGGCATTTTGAGTTAGGGTTGCGTGTATTTTCATAGTATGTTCAGGGTTAAGAAGGTTAAAAACAAAACAAATTGTGCGCGCAGCAGCATTGGTGAGGGAGGGGCAGAGACAGAGAGAGAGATAGAGGTATGATAAACGCGCATGCGTCGCCAGGCTCTGCTTTTTATCCATAGATTTAATTTTTTATTATCTATAGCAGGGGTGTCAAAAGTGTGCCCCGGAGGCCATTTGCTAATGTTTTAAAGGCCCACGGCACATTCTAAAAATACTATTAAAATAAACAAAAACATAACAAAAGTTAAATAAAAAAGTTTAAATGTAATTTAGAAAAAGTTGCAATGTTGACTAATAAAACAAAGCTGGTTTTTTTTCTTTCAAACTGTCATTGCTCAAAACATAATATTGAATCAAAATCAATGTTATTATGAATTATTGACCTATCCAAGGTTCCCATTACTTCACATCAAATATTCCAGTAAGAAAAATATTTTTGGTGGAAGATTTTGCAAATTTGGTCAATAAATAACCCAAAAATGTATATTTTGTTGTTTTCTTACTGTACCAAAAATGAACCGAACCGTGACCTCTACACCAAGGTACGTACCGAACCGAAATTTTTGTGTACCGTTACACCCCTAACAATGACATATATTTACACTTTAATCATCTCTAATAATAAAACATTTTATATCATCATACATTTCAAAACAATGTTATTGTTCAAATAAAGGTAAATACTTAAATATCTGCTTGACATATGATTTCAAAGCAAGTAATCCAACGAACTATTCATGTAAAAATGTTACAATAAAGACTTGTACGGTAAAATCCACTTTCAATACAGACTAATAATACACTGTAAAACAACCGTAGATTTTACAGCATAAAACTTGCATGAATTTTCACGTAAAAAAAAAAGTGGTACTGTTTTTCCATTCCATTTAATTTAATTCCATGTATTTTTTTATGCCGTAAAAAAAAAAGCAAATATTACGGTAAAATTGTGGCGACTGAGCTGCCAGTTTTATACAGTACTATCTAAAGATTTGTATTTTTTTACGTATACTGTACAAAACCAGACAATTATACAGATGTTTTATACTAATACACCTTTATATTCATACTGCATATTATTAACTGTTAAACGCGGCCCTCTGAGGGCAACCACAACTGTGATGTGGCCCTCAGAGAAAACAAGTTTGACACTCCTGTTCTAGAACATCCATTATTAGTGTTTGTAGCACTAAATCAGCAAGACTCGATGTAATGTTGATCTATTTATATATGGTAACGTGTAAACTACATTCCATGTGGTTTACACGCTCTACATCGCTATCAATGACGTCCGTGTTCGAAGGTTGCACCAAGAGTTCATATGTTCCAATAAATTGTTTGTATTCAGACAAGGCAAGCGCAAGAATAGCTTTCATGGATGTGGTCATCTTGATTACCTTGCCCAGGTAAATGGAAAGCACCCTAAGAGTGGGTTACCTTTAGCCCCGCCCACCAACAAGTTTCTACTGGGTCACATGACACCATCGCTGCTGCTTCTAACATACCGGTACCTTATTTTATGGAGGTTAATTTGTATTACAAAAGCTTTTTTTTTGGACACTATTTATGTAAATTAATTGTTTTCACATCAATTAAAACAATTCAGTGCAGGAATAGTCAATTGGTTCTGAAACAAGATCGATTGCTTCAGTCTTAATTTAACAGATGCGAGAATTTTTGTGTCTTTGGTACAAAAGTTGGGGTTTCTTGGCACTGTATTTATGTAACATCAAATTATGCTGACAATTTAACTGAATAAAAAAATGGTGGGCAAAATGTGTGTTTAAAAAATGCAGTTTGTTCAAATACTGTGTTTTAAGATTCAGTGTGTAAAAAATTCGGTGGAGAAATATTTGTTGCTTCAAACCTCACTCGATTGGTTGGTTCTGAAACATGATCGATTATTTCAGTCTTAATTTATGAGAAATTACAGAGAGGTTTGTTTTTATTACAAAAGGTTTTTTTGGCACAGAATTTTTGTAAAATGATTTTTGTGCTTTGAAATTTTGTAAACTGAATTTTTAATGCTGACGATTTCATTGATTCAAAATTTGAGAGCAAAACTTGTTTGAAAATTCATTTTTTTCAAATAGTGATTTACAGTCCGGGGCAAATAAATTAATTGTAAACAAATCTGTATAAAAAATTCAGTGCAGAAATATTTGTTGCTTCAAACCTCACCTAATTGGTTTGTTCTAGGATCGATTATATCAGTTTTAATTTACCGGAAGTTATAATGGAGGTAAATTTGTCTTTACTACAAAAGATTATTTTTGCCACTGAATTTAGGGAACTGAATTTTTTTAGATCAAATTATGCTGACAATTTAATTGACTAACCATTTGTGAGCAAAATGTATGTTTCAAAATTCAGTTTGTCAAAACACTATGCGTAAAAATTCTGATTAAAAGACTAGTGCAAAAATATACTTTTTGAAGCTGAAAATACCGAGGATGAAATACTGGTTATAGAAGCGAGCACGAAGGAAGAGTGGGACGTTGGAGTAGACGGAAGCTGAGAGCGACTGGAAGCTGCAAAACATGGAATTTGAAGCCGAGCTATTTTGACATAAATGGAGTGCTTACCCAAATAAACTGGGGAAAAAACTGTCCATCGAGTGAGTCATTTTAATATTGATCATGATACCACGCAGCACGGCATGCGTGTTATTACAACTGCAGTACATACGCTGTCTGGCAAACTGTGTACAAACAAAACATGAAATAATACTTTACAGCTACTGTAATATGAGTATTCATGTTTGTACCCAGTAAATATTGGTGTCCTATAGCAGTGTTGTGCATTACTAACTCAAACGTGTTTCGTGCTAACATAAAGCTAGCTTATCTCTTTCCGTAGTTAGTTTTTACGGCTAATACTGAAGCACGCCGATGTGTTACTACACGAGCAAAAGAGTTCTTCAGCGTTCGGGCTTACAATAATGTCACTACAGCTTGGTTATTATACAGGCTGTGGAACGTAAATGAAGTATTAATGATGGTTTTTGAATGCATTTTAAAGTGATTTAGAGGTAGAATTGATTGCTCCGATTAGCTGCATTGCTTGTCACCAAGAACGAGGCGATTTTTACATGTTGGAATGCAAAAAACAAAAACAAAAAAAACTTTTGTCTTCTTGTCTTTCATAATCAATGGTCCCTTTAATTTGCCATGTGTGTGAGCAAACGCACAAACGCCCTGACTCATCAGACGTGCACACTGTGGCCACACCTGTCCCAAACCTCACATAACAATTTAAATGTTTTATTAGTACAATAAAATGACAGGAGTCATTTTCATGAGATTATTTTCTGATATAAGTGATTTGGCCCTCTTATGATGAAAATAACAACAAAAAAAGTTATTCATGAGCTATGTGCTCGTATTGTATGTCTGGCTGGAGGTGCTGCCTTGAAAATAAATGTTGCCCTTTTCGAGACCACATTTAGTTTCTGTCTGTAACGTCTTTCTATTAGCATTCATGAAATCTGGTGACAACATTTCATGAATAATATCCTTACATTAATATTCTTAATAAATGGCAGCCATATATTAAGGAGTCATAGCGTTACAATCTGGCATTGTGTGTTGTTGGAGTTGTCCGACTTTTTGTGTGGCCATAAACGCAGCATCGGCTAAGTGCCATGAGTGCGTGTGTTGGTGCAGGTGAGAGTGAGCGAGCGGCTTCTGTTGACATGACAGATGACGAAGAGTTGGTTTAAGCCTGGTTTGTATGGCAGAAAATGACCAATTTTTCTTGATAACATTTTTTTACTAAAGTTTTTGGTGTGGTTACAAACAGTTTTGCTCAATAAAGTGATTGGAGAAATTCCTGCCCTTAAAACGTCTTGACAGACGATAGTTGAACAGTGTTGACAAACATTATTTTTTTTCCGTTAGGACAAGGGATGTCCGATAATGGCTTTTTGCCCATATCCGATATTGTCCAACTCTTTAATTACCGATACCGATATCAACCGATATATACAGTCGTGGAATTAACACATTATTATGCCTAATTTGGACAACCAGGTATGGTGAAGATAAGGTACTTTAAAAAATAAAATAAAATAAAAAATAAGATAAATAAATTAAACACATTTTCTTGAATAAAAAATAAAGTAAAACAATATAAAAACAGTTACATTGAAACTAGTAATTAATGAAAATTAGTAAAATTAACTGTTAAAGGTTAGTACTATTAGTGGACCAATCATGTGTGCTTACGGACTGTATCCCTTGCAGACTGTATTGATATATATTGATATATAATGTAGGAACCAGAATATTAATAACAGAAAGAAACAACCCTTTTGTGTGAATGAGTGTGAATGAGTGTAAATGGGGGAGGAAGGTTTTTTTGGTTGGTGCACTAATTGTAAGTGTATCTTGTGTTTTTTATGTTGATTTAATTAAAAAAAAAAACGATACCGATAAAAAACGATACCGATAATTTCCGATATTACATTTTAACGCATTTATCGGCCGATATCATCAGACATCTCTAGTTAGGACCACTCTTGCTGTCACCTGTCACTCACAGAGTTGCATTGCAAAATCATACAGAATAAATTGTAATGTGTTTATTTTGTTTAGAGTTCAGATGGGATTTTGTGGGACCCCAAAAATATGACTTGGGACCCCATTTGTATGACTTGATGGGGTCCCTGGGACCCCATTTTGAAAATTCCTAGCACCAACACTGATGGACTATTGGTGCGTGCAAAACAGCAGCAGGTGGCTGTGGCCTGCGGGCCGGTTCAAATACTAATCAAATATCATCCCGAGGGCCATAGAGGGAACGTTGCTCATAATGATTGTGAAAGATAGGTAACATTCCAAAAAAAGTGCAGTTCCCCTTTAAGTTTTAAAGCAACAAATATTTCTGCTAGGGATGTCCGATAAATGCTTTAAAAACGTAATATCGGAAATTATCGGTATCGGTTTCCAAAAGTAAAATGTATGACTTTTTAAAACGCCGCTGTGTACACGGACGTAGGAAGGAGTACAGAGCGCCAATAAACCTTAAAAGCACTGCCTTTGCGTGCCGGCCCAGTCACTTAATACCTACAGCTGTTTAAACACGCTAGTGAATGCAATGCATACTTGATCAACAGCCATAAAGGTCACACTGAGGGTGGCCGTATAAACAACTTTAACACTGTTACAAATATGCGCCACACTGTGAACACACACCAAACAAGAATGACAAACACATTTCGGGAGAACATCCACACTGTAACACAACATAAACACAACAGAACAAATACCCAGAACCCCTTGCAGATGCTCGTTTTCATTCAAAAAAATCTACCTCTCACACGTGATGACAAGGAGAAAAAGAATTAGCCCACTCTTTGAGCTTCATCTGTTGCACAAATAGACTAATAGTCTGGACTGAGTGAAGCTCTTTTATTTATGTTTTGTGCCTTTTTTCCCCATGCACTTTAATGGATGGCTGTGTTTTCTACTAGTCTAGACTGAAGCAGTTTTTTATTTTTGTGCCTTTCTTGTTTTTATTTGCACATTTTTGTTACTCATACAAATGTATAGTATATTCTGGACTGAAGCTGTGTGCCTTCATTGTTTTTGTAGCTGTTGTTTTGAGGCATGTTTAAACAATTTTTTTTTTAAATGCACTTTGTGAAAGTCAAAGTACAGTGTTTCCCATAGTTGTAGTGGGTATCAGGATTATCTCAGGGAGAGCATGTCCCAAATTCCAAGCTGATGTTTTGAGGCATGTTAAAAAAAAAAAAATTCACTTTGTGACTTCAATAATAAATATGGCAGTGCCATGTTGGCACTTTTTTCCATAACTTAAGTTGTTCTCTTATTTTGGAAATCCTTGTTACATTGTTTAATGCATCCAGCGGGGCATCACAACAAAAATTAGGCATAATAATGTGTTAATTCCACGACTGTATATATCGGTATCGGTAATTAAGAGTTGGACAATATCGGAATATCAGACATCGGCAAAAAAGCCATTATCAGACATCCCTATATTCTGCACTAAAATGTATACACTTAATTTTTTTGCACTGAATTTGTTACACAGTATATTTTTAATCACACACATTTTGATAAAAAATTCCATTTAAATTTTCAGCATAATTTACTGAAAAAAACAAAAAAACAATTCCGTGCCAAAAAAAAAAATATTGTAACAAAGTCACAAATTAACCTTCATAATGTTAAGTATTTTTAAAGTGATCATTTTTAAAGGAAGGAAGGCGTTAGAAGAGTTCGAGGTCAAATAACAGGTGTGCATGTTAACCCCCGCCCCCCCACACACACACACAGTTATTATTAACACACTGGACGGTGGGGGTCACAGTTGTTTCTTACTCAAAGTGACCACTGGGGGGCGCACTGACTAACCATGCAATAGATTGCCAACAAGATGGAGTCTTACCGTCATCCAGCGTGATCTCTTGTAGGCCCAGTGAGGCCGCAGGGGGCGTGTTCTCAGGCTCCTGTTTGATGCTGAGCCCGCCGCCCGGCTCCCACAACCAGGCGTCCTTGTGGGCGGTGACGTCGAGGGCGGCGTGCAGGGGGGGAGGAGGTGGAGGATGGTGCAGCCGAGCGCCGCTATGAGGAGGCGGACCGCAATGCACCGCCAGCTCGCCGGGGGCGTAACGGACCGCCTCCCCGTCGTGAAGGCCGGGTGCATTGTGGGACACAGCGTTCGCCTCCCAGCGCTCTTGTTTGACCACCTGGCCGGCGGCGAGGGGGAGCAGCTTGGCGTCAGCCGGCAGGTACGTGAAGCTCTGACCCGGGCTCCTCCTCCTCTTGCCATTCGAGACGTAGAACAGGACTTGGGCGGGAGTGCCGGTGGTGCCGCCGTACGCCGGGATTTCCACCGCGATGCCGGACTGGTCAGGACAAGACAAGAGCGGTCACATGATCACGCCGTCCCTCGACATTGTCCATGACACTCGGACTTACGCCGCTGCTTTTGTCGGGCAAGACCATGGCGTCCGTCTCCCACAGGACTCGTCCATCTGAGAGGACATCAAGGTTGAAAGTGTGACGACGTGCTGCAGACGACTTGAACTCACCAGGACTTTTCTCCATGAAGACAACTCTGGACTGAGCGGACATGTTGGCGCCGATGATGCAAAGCTCTTCTCCCCCCCGCCACCCACAGCTGCGCGGGCTGAAGCTCTCCACGTGAGGAAGCTCCTGACCGGAGCGCTGGGCTGAAACATGCCAACACAGCCTGATGATGATGATGGTAGTGAAGACCTTGCCGGAGAACGTTCTGGGTCGCACTCACAGCACTCGACGGGGATCGACGCCGTCTGCAGCCACAGCGTCCAGCCGTCCGACTGCTGGATGGCGACCCTGAACACGACGCGCACCCTGGTGTTCTTCCTGCCGATGTCCGTCTCGCCTTTTCTTAGCTCGATGTCGGCGTTGCGCAGCTTCAGGATTCCCGCGCAGTCGATGCTGACGCGGCAAAAAAGATGCAATTAGTAGTGGCAGCTCAAGTCATACTGAAGCATCGACGCATTAGGAGACATAAGCAGAGATACTGTGTCCCCTCGATGTGTGTGTCACTTTAAGAAATGCAATAATGTATCACATTAAGTGTTTCATATCAGCCGATATTGATCATTCTTGATAGTTTTCTGACCTATCGAAAATAAGGACCAAGAAGGAATATACAGTACAGAGCTAGTGTTGTCCCGATACCAATATTTAGGTACCGGTATCAAATTATTTCGATACTTTTCGGTACTTTTCTAAATAAAGGGGACCACAAAAAATGTCATTATTGGCTTTATTTTAACAAAAAATCTTAGGGTACATTAAACATATGTTTCTTATTGCAAGTTTGTCCTTAAATAAAATAGTGAACATACAAGACAACTTGTCTTTTATTAGAAGGTAAGTAAAGAAAGGCTCATAATTTAGCTGCTGATGTATGCAGTTCTATTATTTTGTCAAAATTATTAAGGACAAGTGGTAGAAAATTAATTGTTAATCAATTTGTTCATTTACCTTCTCTTTTAACATGTTCTATCTACACCATCCATCCATCCATTTTCTACCGCTTGTCCCTTTTGGGGTCGCGGGGGGTGCTGGAGCCTATCTCAGCTGCATTCGGGCGGAAGGCATGGTACACCCTGGACAAGTCGCCACCTCATCACAGGGCCAACACAGATAGACAGACAACATTCACACTCACATTCACACACTAGGGACCATTTAGTGTTGCCAATCAACCTATCCCCAGGTGCATGTTTTTGGCGGTGGGAGGAAGCCGGAGTACCCGGAGGGAACCCACGCAGTCACGGGGAGGACATGCAAACTCCACACAGAAAGATCCCGAGCCCGGGATTGAACCCAAGACTATACAGGACCTTCGTATTGTGAGGCAGATGCACTAACCCCTCTTCCACCGTGCTGCCTATAATGTATCACATTAAGTGTTTTATATCAGCCGATATTGATCATTCTTGATAGTTTTCTGACCTATCAAAAATAAGGACCAGGAAGGAATATACAGTACAGGACTAGTGTTGTCCTGATACCAATATTTTGGTACTGGTACCAAAATTATTTCGATACTTTTCTGTACTTTTCTAAATAAAGGGGACCACAAAAAATTTCATTATTGGCTTTATTTAAAAAAAAAAATCTTAGGGTACTCTTATTGCAAGTTTGTCCTTAAATAAAATAGTGAACATACAAGACAACTTGTCTTTTAGTAGTAAGTAAGTAAACAAAGGCTCCTAATTTATCTGCTGACATATGCAGTTCTATTATTTTGTCAAAATTATTAAGGACAAGTGGTAGAAAATGAATTATTAATCAATTTGTTCATTTACTTTCTCTTTTAACATGTTCCATCTACACTTTTGTTAAAATGTAATAATCACTTATTCTTCTGTTGTTTGATACTTGACATTAGTTTTGGATAATACCACGAATTTGGGTATCAATCCGATACCAAGTAGTTACAGGATCGTACATTTGTCATATTCAAAGTCCTCATGTGTCCAGGGACATTTCTCCTGAGTTTATAAACATAATATACATTTAAAAAAAACGAAAGAAGATGTGATGGCAAAAAATATCGACGTAATCATAGTAGTATCGACTAGACACGCTACTGTACTTGGTATCATTACAGTGGATGTCAGGTGTAGATCCACCAATGGCGTTTGGTTACATTTTGACGTCGGTGAGCTACGGCGTGTAGTGAAGCATGTTTAGCTATTCCTCGTCCTGCAGGGATGATACTTGTAAGAAACTCACTTTATTTGTCGCCATGGAGACGAGGATTAGTGATTTAGAAGTAGCTAAAACACGGCAGACTGGGGCTGGACTTTAGCCGCTAGCTAGTTAGCCATGTCTTAAAGCACCTCTTCCTGAGGGCGTTGCAGTGTTATAACGTCACCTTTATCGTTAGTTTTTAAGCCAAAATGCGTCCATTCTCACTTTTTTGTTTACAAACCGAGTCTGCTTGTAAGTACTCTGTGATTGTGCGCTGCCGAACATGCTCGTCTGCATGACGACGACTGAAGATTATTTTCTGATATACAGCACAGGCCAAAAGTTTGGACACACCTTCTCCTCATTCAATGCCTTTTCTTTATTTTCATAACTATTTACATTGTAGATTGTCACTAAAGGCATCAAAACTATGAATGAGCACATGTGGAGTTATGTACTTGACAAAAAAAAGGTGACATAACTGAAAACATGTTTTATATTCTGGTTTCTTTAAAATAGCCACCCTTTGCTCTGATTGCTGCTTTGCACACTCATGGCATTCTCTCGATGAGCTTCAAGCACACCTGTGAAGTGAAAACCATTTCAGGTGACTACATCTTGAAGCTCATCGAGAGAATGCCAAGAGTGTGCGAAAAAGTAATCAGAGCAAAGGGTGGCTATAAAGGGTGGGAAACTAGAGTATAAAACATGTTTTCAGTTATTTCACCTTTTTTTGTTAAGTACATAACTCCACATGTGTTCATTCATAGTTTTGATGCCTTCAGTGACAATCTACAATGTCATGAAAATAAAGAAAACGCATTGAATGAGAAGGTGTGTCCAAACTTCTGGCCTGTACTGTATATTGTTATATTCCTGTGATTATATTATAAAGGAAAGGAAATGTCAACACAAGCATGGAAAACAATGTCAACAAAATTCTAAAATCACATTGAACACGTAACAATAGCCTCTTGGGTCGAATGCAGAGAATAATTTTGCCACACCTAGTGTGTGTGTGACAATCATTGGTACTTTAACTTTTAAGGGGAAGTGCACTTAAAAAACAAAAATGTCTATCATTCACAATCCTTATGTAAGGCCATGTCAACACGAACACAGAGTTTCAAAAACGCATATTTGGTAGTTTCAAAACTAGGGATTTTTGCCGATATCCGATATTGTCTAACTCTTTAATTACTGATACCGATATCAACCAATATATACAGTCGTGGAATTAACACATTATTGTGCCTAATTTGGACAACCAGGTATGGTGAAGATAAGGTACTTTAAAAAAAATAAAAATAAAATAAAATAAGATAAATAAATTAAAAACATTTTCTTGAATAAAAAAGAAAGTAAAACAGTATAAAAACAGTTACATAGAAACTAGTAATTAATGAAAATGAGTAAAAATTAACTGTTAAAGGTTAGTACTATTAGTGGACCAGTAGCATGCACAATCATGTGTGCTTACGGACTGTATCCCTTGCAGACTGTATTGATATATATTGATATATAATGTAGGAACCAGAATATTAATAACAGAAAGAAACAACCCTTTTGTGTGAATGAGTGTGAATGGGGGAGGGAGGTTTTTTGGGTTGGTGCACTAATTGTAAGTGTATCTTGTGTTTTTAGAATAAAATAAAATAAAATGAAAATAAAATCGATACCGATTTATCTTTATTCAAAACTGTATGTCTACACACAAACGCATACACCTTCTGTTATGCACATTTTGTCCAATCAGAAGCCTGGAAAAAGCAGCAATAGCTGACTTGGTGGCTTTATAACCTATTATTATAAGGTTTATTTTGATATACTAGACATACAGCAACATGTACATTATCTTTACAACCAGCCTGCACTTACACAGGAGCCCTGGGAACATTAGCAATCTCTTTTTTTTTTACTCTTAAAGCTAGCATTCACGCCTGTGCTGCTGAAACCCAAATTATAACATCTTTAATCAGCAACATGGTGATATATTACCAGTGACGTGCGGTCACTGGAGGCAGGTGAGGCCTCACCTGCCATCATGGAAAGAAAAAAATGTAAAAAGAAAAAAAATTAATTAAATTGTTATATGTATTCAGTGATTATACTATAAAGTTATTTTCCATTTAACTTCACCAGTTTTAGATTATTTTTATTCAAAATCGCTGAATTTTCACATTTGCCGTTCAAATACTGAGAAGAGACGGTGCGGTGATCAGCAGCCAGTTGAGGCACGTCACTGCGTTGTGCCTCAACATGGATTGCGGACTCTGCTAACTGCTGGCCTGCTGTGCAGTGAGACTGTATTGCTATATGAATTATATTATACATTTCCATAGTTTAGTTAGCTGAGGTATATAATGTACAGTGTATTTTGTCAACAACTGTATGTGTGTAAAGTATTTCTTGTGCTGAGCAATCATAAAACTGCTGCGAAGACGCACTGTGTGAGGCTCGCAGTAATCCCGCCTCCTGGTGCCGGTTAATGCACCCCCGCTGCAGAATGCACCCCCCGACGGGAGCGCCACACCAACCAGAGCCCACACCCAAACCCTCCACGTGCAAGACCGAATCCACCCAAAAAAAGTCACTTAACAAGAAGCCAAAAAGTGCAAAAACAACAATGCTCGCGCCGGAGGAGCCGTGAACGACTGCGGGGACACAACATTAGGTACACCTGCAGACTGCAGCATGGATTTCATATTTCATTCATTCACAACTCCTCCAACACGAACACCACTGTTCCCGCACTTATAAGTAAAGGTAAGACCATAATAACGTATTTTTAATTAAATGTGCTTTTTTGTGTGCTACAGTTTGTATGTGTAAAGTTAAAGTTTAGTTAAAGTACCAATGACTGTCACACACACACTAGGTGTGTGTGAAATTTGTCCTCTGCATTTGACCCATCCCTTGATCACCCCCTGGGAGGTGAGGGGAGCAGTGGGCAGCAGCGGCGCCGCGCCCGGGAATAATGTTTGGTGATTTAACCCCCAATTCCAACCCTTGATGCTGAGTGCCAAGCAGGGAAGAATGCTGGTATGAGCTTTTAAACATAACCCGTTAACTGCTGCCAATCAAATGGTGAATAAGATACTCTTTAGGGTTCATATGTTTGTAAATCTGACTGTGATGAAGTCAGTGCCTCACCAGCCATCAACCTCACCGCACGTCACTGTATATTACATGTGCAGTTAAGTGTACATTATTTCTAAAATTAGCACGCAAAGGAAACCCTGTTGCATGTTTAAAGTGCAAAGTTTTGCAGCGTGTGCCGCTGCAAAACTCTAGTAGAATAATAACCCATTAAATGATCAATATATGCAATTAAGAGTATATTGTATTTAACATTAACAAGAAGGAAGGGGATATCATGTTTTTTTTTTTAACGTTCGGGCGCGCTCGACTCCGACACAAAGTGAAGCAACACACGCAAGTTAACTTAATGATCTGTCATTAAATAAGGATTAAAACATGAGCTAATGTTGCACTTTTCTTATGACACAAAGCAATAAGTCTTGCTTGTCAAAGTTGTCCCATCAGTTGGAGGTGCGACAGCGATCGTATCCAAAACAGCTCACTGTCATTTGCGCTGGTGGGAGTGTCTTATTTGTCAACGTTGAGTGAAAATAGAAGCATAATTACATTCAAACACACAGTAAATCTGCTTATAGTGTGTTTGAAGGCAGCAAGGCAGTGTTGAGCTCTTTTTTATTGGGTTTTATGGGAGGGATAGAGGACCACCCATTGGCCCCGCTGTAAGCACACTTTTATTTACAAGTTAAAATGCATTAAAAAAAAATACTTCCGTCTTGTCTTTCATAATGATTGTGAACGATAAGCAACATTAAAAAAAGAAAAAAAAGTGCAGTTCCCCTTCAAAATGAAGGTGCAAAAATAAGGAAAATGTAAGAAATGCTTATCCAACAAAATAGTTCAAAGTGTGAAAATGTAAACATAGATCAATTTGAGAAGATTTTTTTCCCCGCAGGTTTAGTGCCAGGAAGTTACAACCATTTTCTACCGCTTGTCCCTTTCGGGGTGAAGGGGGGGGAGGGTGCTGGAGCCTATCTCAGCTGCATTAGGGCGCTAGGCAGGGTACACCCTGAACAAGTCGCCACCTCATCGCAGGGTCAACACAGATACAGCCATGCTCTAAAGAGTGAGCGCGTGGTGTGGTATTAGTGTTCTTGGTGGGGAAGAGCGCCTTGCACCATTTACAGACCACATCAGTGACGTGCGGTGAGGTTGATGGCTGGTGAGGCACTGACTTCATCACAGTCAGATTTACAAACATATGAACCCTAAAGAGTATCTTATTCACCATTTGATTGGCAGCAGTTAACGGGTTATGTTTAAAAGCTCATATCAGCATTCTTCCCTGCTTGGCACTCAGCATCAAGGGTTGGAATTGGGGGTTAAATCACCAAAAATGATTCCCGGGCGCGGCACCGCTGCTGCCCACTGCTCCCTTCACCTCCCAGGGTGTGAACAAGGGGATGGGTCAAATGCAGAGGACAAATTTCATTACACCTAGTGTGTGTGTGACAATCTTTACTTTAACTTAACTTTAACTTTACACATACAAACTGTAGCACACAAAAAAGCACATTTAATAAAAAAAACTTTATTATGGTCTTACTTTTACTTAGAAATTAAGTCCATGCGCCGCAACTAAAGCCCTCATTTAAACTTTCCACGTGCAAGATTGAATCTATTTAAAAAAGTGTAACCGAGGGTTTATAAATGTCGCCTATACTGTATGAAACTACAAAATAACAAACACGGAGGCTCCAGTTTACACGAGGACCACTTTATTTACCTTCTTTCAAAAACCTCCGCAACGTGACATCACTTCTGCTCTTAGCGCCTTCAAAATAAGAGCTCAAGGCATATACTGTACAACAGCGCATAACAGGAACTTAACATCACAAAGAGGAAAGCCCATGAAAATAGGTTACAAAAGTTATTTAATAAGAAGCCAAAAAGTGCAAAAACAATAATGTTCGTGTTGGAGGAGTTGTGAATTAGGTACACCTGCAGTCTGCAGGTGTATCTAATGTTGTGTCCCTGCAGTCATTCACAACTCCTCCAACACCAACATTATTGTTTTTGCACTTTTTGGCTTCTTATGAAATAATTTTTTTAAATAGATTCAATCTTGCACGTGGAAAGTTTAAGTGTGGGCTTCAGTTGATATAACAATTCTACGGCGGGGGTGCAGGAGGCGAGCCTCAGCCAGTGCGTCTTTTGCAGCCGTTTTATGATCGCTCAGCACAAGAAATACCTTACACACATACAGTTGTTGACAAAATACACTGTACATTATATACCTCAGCTAACTAAACTATGGAAATGTATAATATAGTTCATATAGCACGTCACTGGACCACATTGGTCTGACTACGGTCCCTTTGAAAGAGTCCAAAAAACTGTTAGTATCGAATGTAATGACTTTTTCAATCCAGCTGACGGCGCCATTATGAAACAGCAGTGTCAATACAGCCAGTGTGTGTGCCACACAATCACCGAGGGGTCATTTACCAGTGACTACTAATTACTGCAGACTTTTTTATTTTTTGGACCAACAGAACGCAAAAGCTAGCCTCGCTCATGCTGACCGTAAACCCATCTGTCGCCATGGTTACCTGGCGGACATGTTCTCCGGAAGCAGCGGGACCTCCAGGACGTTGGTGCCGTCCACCAGCTTCTCCTGGCAGGCGGTGGTCACCGTCTTGCCCGTCACGCGGTGGACCTGATAGAAGGAGTGAGGACGGAGGTGGCGCTCGTCCGCCGTGCCGATGAAGAGCTGCAAGGTGGCGGGGCGCTCGCAGGGACCGCTCACCTGCGACACACACACACACACACACACACACACACACACACACGCACACGCACACGCACACGCACACGTTTACGGCAACAGGTAAAAATATTCAAGTTGGTGAGGAGTCACACGACTGAACGAGAACAAAACGGCAGAAGACCACGTAGCCTTATTTTCATAAATGCTCCAGTCTACTGATATCAAAAGCAAATAACTGCAACATTCTCTTCTGAGCAACATCGGCATCAACAACTGTGGCTGTAGGCAACCTCTTGATGTCGTTTTTTTTTGTTTTATTAACTCCACAAAATGTAATCACGACAGTCAGCATCGAGTAGGCCTGGGCAATATGACTGAAAACTGTATCACAATATAAGTGTTTTATGTCGGTCGATATTGATATTTTTATGACCTATAAAAAATAAGGACCATGATAAAAATACATATCAAATGTTAACATTTTAATTTCAAATGTAACCTTCCTCTGATTATAATCCCCTCAACTATCAAGGCAGAAAGGAAATGTCAACACAAGCATGGAAAACACTCAAACAATGTAAACAAAATTGTAAAATCACATTGAACACTTAATAGGCTCTTAAAACGAAGGTGTAAAAATAAGAAATATGTCATAAACATACTTGCCAACCCTCCCGGTTTTCCCGGGAGACTACCGAATTGCAGTGCCCCTCCCGAAAATCTCCCGATTTTCACCCGGACAACAATGTTGGGGGCGTGCCTTAAAGACACTGCCTTTAGCGTCCTCTCTCACCTGAAACCTTCACCCCTTAACAGCCGCATGCTGTCCAGGCTTCCGCTTTTCCTCCATATAAACAGCGTGCCGGCCCAGTCACATAATAATGTAGCGTTGGACGGGTTTAACAATGGCCTTTACTCGAAGATGTCTAGAAATGCTGACACGTTGTATGATCTTTAAACTGGTGTAATAATAACGCAAGGCATACTTTGTCAACAGCCATACATGTCACACTGAGGGTGGCCGTATAAACAACTTTAACACTGTTACAAATATGCGCCACACTGTGAACCCACACCAAACAAGAATGACAAACACATTTCGGGAGAACGTCCGCACCGTAACACAACATAAACACAACAGAACAAATACCCAGAACCCCTTGCAGCACTAAGTCTTCCGGGACGCTACAATAACATCTACGGCTTTTGGAGCTCAGTGCACAACTGCACACACAACGAGAAGGAGACGAAGCAGAAGAACGAAGAAGAGACATGGCGACGACGAGTAAGAAGAAGAAATACGCTTGCAAGTTCCAAAATGATTGGAAAATAGAATTTCATTTCATCCAGAAAAGCTCAACTCCCCCACCCCCAACCACGCCCCCAACACCCCCCGAGCTCCCATCTCCCGAATTCGGAGGTCTCAAGCTTGGCAAGTATGGTCATAAATGTTTATTAAAGTGTTACAGAATAGTGCAAAATGTGAAAATGTAAACATAAAGAAACCTGAGAAGAACTATTTTCTGCAGGTTTAGTGCCAGGAGGTTACAGCTGTTCTCTAAAAGGTGAGCATGGATAAAGTGGTGTGGTATTACTGGTCTTGGTGGGTACGATCGCCTCGCATCATTTACAAACCACATTGGTCCGACTACGGTCCCTTTGAAAAATCCAAAAAACTGCCATACTGTCGAGGTGACTTTTCCGGTTTTATCCACAATTTCTTATTTTTTACTTTCTCTTCTCACTCCATGCAAGGAATCAACTACCAGACAACGAGATGGACAAACCAAACTTGATACTAAGGCTGCACGATATGGCAAAAAAAATTATTGCGATTATTTTTTTTCATATTATCTGATCTTGTTTAAAATATATATATATTTTTTAAATTAAAGCGGATTGTCCCTTGCAGGATTACAGCAAGTACCACATCTCTACTGTTTACTACTGCGGTATCTTGTATCAGACATTTCCACCATGTTTGATTGAGGTAATAAATACATACAGAGTATGCGGTGTGTATATTTACATAAATACTGTATGATAAAGTGTAAATACTTACAGAGTTTGGGGCGTGTATATTTACATAAATACTATATGATAATGTGTAAATACATACAGAGTATGCGGCGAGTACATTTACATAAATACTGTATGATAATGTGTAAATACATAGAGTATGCGGCGAGTACATTTACATAAATACTGTATGATAATGTGTAAATACTTACAGAGTATGGGGCGTGTATATTTACATAATACTGTATGATAATGTGTAAATACATACATAGTATGGGGCATGTATATTTACATAAATACTGTATGAAAATGTGTAAATACATACAGAGTATGCGGTGTGTATATTTACATAAATACTGTATGATAATGTGTAAATACTTACAGAGGATGGGGCGTGTATATTTACATAAGTACTGTATGATAATGTGTAAATACATAGAGTATGCGGCGTGTACATTTACATAAATACTGTATGATAATGTGTAAATACTTACAGAGTATGGGGCGTGTATATTTACATAAATACTGTATGATAATGTCTAAATCCTTGCCCTTATGTGGGCTCTGTACCAAGGATGTCGTTGTGGCTTGTGCAGCCCTTTGAGACACTTGTGATTTAGGGCTATATAAATAAACATTGATTGATTGATTGATTGATTGAATAGAGTATGAGGCGTGTACATTTACATAAATACTGTATGATAATGTGTAAATACATACAGAGTATGGGGCGTGTACATTTACATAAATACTATATGATAATGTGTAAATACATACAGAGTATGGGGCGTGTATATTTACATAAATACTGTATGATAATGTGTAAATACTTACAGAGTATGGGGTGTGTATATTTACATAAATACTATATGATAATGTGTAAATACATAGAGTATGCGGCGTGTACATTTACATAAATACTGTATGATAATGTGTAAATACTTAGAGTATGGGGTGTGTATATTTACATAAATACTGTATGATAATGTGTAAATACATACAGAGTTTGCGGCGTGTATATTTACATAAATACTGTATGATAATGTGTAAATACATAGAGTATGCGGAGTGTACATTTACATAAATACTGTATGATAATGTGTAAATACTTACAGAGTATGGGGCGTGTATATTTACATAAATACTGTATGATAATGTGTAAATCCTTGCCTTTATGTGGGCTCTGTACCAAGGATGTTGTTGTGGCTTGTGCAGCCCTTTGAGACACTTGTGATTTAGGGCTATATAAATAAACATTGATTGATTGATTGATTGAATAGAGTATGAGGCGTGTACATTTACATAAATACTGTATGATAATGTGTAAATACATACAGAGTATGGGGCGTGTACATTTACATAAATACTATATGATAATGTGTAAATACATATAGAGTATGCAGTGTGTATATTTATACGAGGTGTGTGCGTACAGCTGTTGTGCAAACATTGTCCACGTGTCCTTGTGTGCTCGCCACACGTGTTGCAACAAAGTCACGCCCAGAATAGAGCAGCCGGTATCAGTTACACGCTGACCACCAAGCCCCCCCCCGACCCTCCAGAGGTGAGCGCGAGTGTGGGCAATGTGTGACACCGTGGACAGGAAGTGGGGTTATTATAGGATGTTTGACGCCGACGTGCACTCGCCTTGACGAAGGGGTGTCCTCCGTTCGCCGCCTTGATGGCGCCGCGGCTGCCCTCCGTCCCGTAGTGCGCCCTGTGGTATGGGCGGGGCTGCACCTCCAGCCTCAGCTCGTTGTGCTCAAAGTGGCACGGCAGCGGCGAGTCCAGAGGCGGCGGCGATGCGTTTCTGGTGGAAGGACGGTTCAGAACAAACCGGAGCAGATATCGTCGATGTTTTGGTACCTGAAAAGGGGAGGGGCCCCGGGTTTGGGCGTGGTCCAGCTGAAGTGCGACGGCACCTGCAGGAAAAGGTCCGCCAGGCCGTCGCGGTCACCTGACTCCTCCCCTGGGGGCGCCACGGCCCTCAGCTCCTCCAGAACCGGATCGCCTGGACCCGCCAGGAGGGTCAGCTGAGTCCCGGACGTCCGTCTGGTCTTGGACGGGACGTCCAGCTCCTGGAATCCACACGCCAGTGAGGGTGCGAGGGCGGGGGGCCAGATGTCGTCTGTCACGCTGCCGTGCGGGGAGGTGCCCGACGTGACGCTGGGAGAGTGCTGAGGAGAAGGCGAGCGAGCGAAGGGTTCGGCGTTGGCGTGACGCCTCTTCCCACAGGGGGACGTTGGTCTGGATGAGGGCCTGCAGAGGAAGCACGGAGGGGGCCGGGTTAGTACTGCACTCCTCAATGTGATTTCATTGGTTAAGCAGTAACCATGGCGACCTGGAGGCGGGGCGGCGACTCAGCCAGTTGTCCTCTGTGACGCTGGCGCGCGGCGAATGACTCGGCGACTGGTGAGGCGACAGCGCCGGGCTGAAGGCGGCTGCGTTTTGGTACTTCTGCTGCCACAGCTCCACGCCAAAGGCTCCGCCCCCGCAGCCCGGCGAGCCCAGGGCAAGTAGCGCCGCGTCCCGCAGCTCGCCATCCGCGTCGTCGGACAGGTCTGACACCCAGCTCCGTGAGGACAGGCTGCTGCAGGGGCTCAGGGAGAACGCCGGGTCGCGGTAACACGGGTCCAGGGGGAGGTACAGCTGGTCCCTGGACCAGGACGCCTCCAAGTAGCCGCCCTCGACTCCGCCCGCGGCCCCCGCGTGCTGGGTGGCGTGGTTGTTGGCTGCGATGGCGGTGATCTGGATGCTGGGGCAGTCGAAGGGCCTGTGGTTCCCCGGGACCCTGTACGCAGGCACCTGTGAGGAGCAGCCACCATGTTGGTAGAGGGGCGGGGCGAGCGGCTGATGGATGTCGGCCTGCTGCTGCGTCCCCACACGGACGCCGGCTGTGAGGAGACCATGCAAAACACAACTTTGTCAGCATTTGCAATGCAAACTGTCGGGTTAGCGAGTAGCGACATTTACATACATATTTACATATCGCTGACGTGACATCAGCAGGTGTGATGACGCTAACAACACAAATAACAGCTGCACTAGCGCTCTGTAACTTCACACATGAACTCTTTTTTTTTTAACTGTTCCTGTCTGCTTGAGTGACTCAGACTTTCTACTTCCTGTTTAGTCAAAGTGAGCAAGTTCAATTGAACTTGCATTTCATTGGGACAATATCTACGTGGATTTATAAAGGACATGCATTTCCCCTCACCTATAGAATAGTTGCTTTTAATAAAACAGATTTAGCAATGCGGCAGAAAGTTTAAAGGCAGAATACTTTCCAAAATGAAATACATAATTATTTATTTCCTTAGTTTATTTCGAACATGAACACACTTACAGTATAATTCATCACACAATTTCATATCATTTCACTTTACTTCATGTCCGAAAAGGAGTAGGAAGAAGCAAAGCTTATTTAATCCTACCCCTTTCCCACTTCAGAGCGTTTACAAATATATAGAATAATTTACTGACCTTTTTATATAATAAAATAACTTCTGTGAATTAGTATACACAACAGTTTTGTAATATGTAATAAATTAATTCAGTCATTATTAACATACTGAGATGAAGAATATCTTATTTTCAATAAGGTTGAAAGTATTTCTCATAATTCTTCTTCTTTGTACTTTGTAAGTAATTCAACCGAATCACTTCGGTGTAATTACAAGACGGTCAAAAAATGGACTTCATTCCTTTTGTAAAGTCCACATTTAAAAATGGAGCTGAATTACAACAGCTGACAGCTGGACGTGTCACATCCACAGCACCAGACAAGCACTTCCCGTTCGGGATTTCAAAGTAAGGTAAACGAACATTATCTGGGTGTGACATACTTAAAAAACAAACAGGAAATAAACGGAAAATTACATTTAAGTTCACTGAAATAGCTGAGACAAAAATAATAACTACTCAAACTAATTACTAATTAATTTACTGGTTAAAAAATATATTTTTTACAATAAATATGTTTAACAAAAATTGCGATTCGTCTTTACTTAGCTTTACAAATGTGCGCTAATACTTCCGAATGCAGTCTTTTACTTCTTAAATGTATTCGTTGCACATCCTGTGTAACTTGCAGAAAATGGATCTACAAATCGCCAAAAAAAAAGAAGCTCCACCAACCTGCATTTTGTCTGCCCTCCTCCTCGAAGATGAGTCCAAAGTCCAGCTCCTCCGCGAAGTTTACGGTGGACATCGGAACCTAAAGTCCCCACTCTTCCAAAAAAAAAAGTGTTCTCTTGAGTGCGACCTGTCTGTCTTCAAACTCGACCTGTCTCACTCACTTCCATCCGACTGACAACTCTCAACAATGGCGGCAGACGGTCGACCGTCTCCCCGCCTAACTAAAAGTCGCCCACGCTCACGAAGCTTCGGCGAATTATAACATGTGCTGGCGCTAAAGTGTCATTGTTGTGCTAACTTGCTGCTAGTTTGTGTTCGTCCGCCGCGACTGGGACTCCTCACAGGTTGATCCTTCGCTGCTGCGTTCACGGACACCTCGGCAATGCCAACTTCCTCGGTGTGGTTGTTGCTAAACACACAAAATGGCGACGGCTGCGTTTTAAAAAGTTGAAAGCAATTTGTTCAGAAATCATTTTCTTAGTTCAATTCTCACCATTGACATTTGCAACTTTATTTACTTATTGTCGGTGCCAACATTCTCCTCACATGTATCCCACCGCAACCTAAAATTAATAATTGATATCGGATACGTTTATACCAACTGCTGTATTTAACAGATCTTAAAAATTGCATTTAGTCCATGTTAATGCCACATGTTCCACTTCTTCCAAGATTCACGATGTGCTTGAAAGCACCGCGAAACAGCCCGGCAGTGACGTCAGCAAGTGGGCGTGCCCGCTGTCAACACTTGGGCAAACTTTCTTAGTTAATTTAAAGGCGTAAAAAAATGATTTAACCAGAATTTATTAACATGTTACTTAACTCGTCAAATATCCTCTATTAAACAGGAGTGCTTTGCAGGGCAAACTTTTATAATTAATGTATTTTATTTTTGTTTCATCCATCCATCCATTTTCTTCCACTTATCTGAGGTCGGGTTGCGGGGGCAACAGCCTAAGCAAAGAACCCCAGACTTCCCTCTTCCCAGCTCCCCCCGGGGAATCCCGAGGTGTTCCCAGGCCAGCTGGGAGACAGTCTTCCCAACGTGTCCTGGGTCTTCCCCTTGGCCTCCTGCCGGTCGGACGTGCCCTAAACACATCCCTATTTTTGTTTCATTTTATTTATATTGACATCCAGCATCAGACATTCCTATCCATTACATCATATATCTGTTGTCTGCCCTAAATGTAAAAATATATTATTTTTTTATATCCCAACTTTACTCCCCCCTCCCCATATATATATATATATATATATATATATATATATATATATATATATATAGTTAATTTAAAGGGGTAAAAAATTTATTTTCAAGCAGAAAGTATTAACATGTTACTTAACTCGTGAAATATCCTCTATTAAACAGGAGTGCTTTGCAGTGTTTAAGTGCCCACTGGGGAAAACATACAAAATATTGCCAAATATACACACATTGTTGCCACAAATGAACACAAAGTATTGCGTATTCATGCAGTGGAGTGTCGACTTTGTTATTCAGAATAATTACCAAGAAATAACATAAAATGGATCCACGGCGCCCCCTAGCGGAATCAGCAGTGCAGTTGACCTGTTCCTTCCCCTCTCAGTTGATGCAAATATTAAAATATCACTGCCGTTTGTTTGTGCTATATTTGTGCCGTGATGTTCGTTTGTGCTGTTAAATTTTTTAAGTACAATCATTTAAAAATACATTTGCTCACCAGTGATGTCACTTAGCACCCCCACTTTGTCCAAATATCCCCCTGTGTGAATCATAATAAAACGTTACTGTTTGACAGCGCAAACGTAGCACAAATGTTTGGATTAAGTTTGGAGGGATTTGTAGAAGTTGGGGGGGGTTTGCATGTGAATAATTAAACATAAAAAAAACCAATAAAACCATAACAGCATAAGTGTTGCAAACACGCTTGGAGAAGGTGGGGAGGCTGCATGTGAATAATAAAATAACATTAAAACCAAAGTAGCACAAATTAGTGATGTGCGATACCACTGATTTTGCTTCCGATATATAAAACCAAGTAAAATTCAGGCTGGTCGCTGAGAAACCGACCCAATACTTTGTGCAAATATACCCAACGTGTCTGCTAAAATTGGAAAAATTGGGGATTTTCAAATAACCAAAAAATAACTAATAATAATAATAATATACTTAGTCACCTATAACACAAAGTTTTGTCTTAAAATCTATATATCCGTTTATAGAAACTTTTTTTTATTTAAAAAAATAAAATCAGAATGGACCCCACATTCTTGAATTTTCAGTATGCGACCCTCGGTGGAAAAAGTTTACATAGCCCTGATTTAAAATATTAGAAGCTCTCGAAATAAAATAAAATATATATGTAAAATATGAACAAAGTTCAGTCAATTAAAAATAAAATATTAACTTATGAATTAATTAGAAAAATTACAGCAAACATAGTAAACACTGCTACATTTGTAAATAAACATTAATATTTTCATACAGACAGAATTTTTGCCACACTAGGTTGTGCACTTACACGATTGTATTATTAATATTGTTATTCTATTCCTACATGGGGAAAAACAACAGTAAAAATTAAGAAAAAAAAGAGCAAAAAAATCGGTATGTAATGAGAAAAAGCTGAAATGTTCTAACTAATAATTGACAATAATAAACTTAGTCACCAATAATACAAAGCTGACACAATATCTGTTTTTGGAAGTTTATTTGATAAAAAAAAAAACGATGTGGCCCTCAGTTTTCCTTGGTGGAAACAGTTCACAGACCCCTGAACTTAAGTATCAAAAGTATCAATGTTTTGATTTGAGAATCGACATTAGCGCATAAAGAGCTAGTATCGATCCGCACATCACTAGCACACATGTTTAGGACAAGTTTGGAGAGATTTGGCGAAGATGGGGGATGAATAACAAAACACACATTAAAAAAACAATAAATAGCACAAATGTTCAGAACAAGTTTAAAGAGATTTGGACAAGATGGAGAGTTTGCTTGTGATTTATAAAACGTTAACAATAAACAGTAGTAGCATAAACAATTTTTTAGACAGCACTAATGTTGCACAAAAGATTTGGACAATGTGTGTGTGGGGCAGGGGCTTAATATGAATAATTAAATGTTAACATAATATCATATTAGCACAATTTCTTTTTTAACAGCCCAAATGTTTTGAAACGACTTTAAAGAGATTTGGAGAATAAAACTGTAATAATATTAAAACTATAAAAGCACAAATGTAGCACAAATGTTTATACCAAGTTAAGATTTGGACAATAAAACTAATATTAAAACTATAAACACACAAATATAGTACAAATGTTTATAACAAGTTTAGACAGATTTGTAAAATAAAACTAATAATATTAAAACTATAAAAGCACAAATATAGTACAAATGTTTATAACAAGTTTAGACAGATTTGTAAAATAAAACTAATAATATTAAAACTATAAAAGCACAAATGTAGCACAAATGTTTAACAAGTTTAAAGAGATTTGGACAATAAAACCGTCATAATATTAAAAATATAAAAGCACAAATGTTTATAACAAGTTTAGACAGATTTGTACAATTAAACTGTAATAATATGAAAACTATAAAAGCACAAATGCAACACAAATGTTTCTAACACATTTGGACAATAAAACTAATAATATGAAAACTATAAAAGCACAAATGCAACACAAATGTTTATAACAAGTTTAGAGAGATTTGTACAATAAAACCAATAATATTAAAACTATAAAAGGCACAAAAGTTTATAACAAGTTAAGAGAGATTTTGACAATAAAACTGTAATAATATGAAAACTATAAAAGCACAAATGTTTATAACAAGTTTAGACAGATTTGTACAACACAACTGTAATAATATGAAAACTATAAAAGCACAAATGCAACATAAATGTTTATAACACATTTGGAGAGATTTGGACAATAAAACTAATATTACAACAATAAAAGCACAAACGTAGCACAAATGTTCATAACAAGTTTAGACCGCTTGTACAATAAAACGGTAATAATATTAAAACTATAAAAGCCCACATTTAGCACAACTGTTTGTAACAAGTTTAGAGAGATTTGGACAATAAAACTAATAATACTAAAACTATAAAAGCACAAATGTAGCACACATATTTATACCAAGTTTAGAGAGATTTGGACAATAAAACTAATCATATTAAAACTATAAAAACACATACATAGCACAAATGTTTATACCCAGTTTAAGGAGATTTGGACAATACAACTAATATTAAAACTATAAGAACACAAATGCAACACAAATGTTTATAACACATTTGGAGAGATTTGGACAATAAAACTGTAATTTTACAACAATAAAAGCACAAATGTAGCACAAATGTTCATAACAAGTTTAGACCGCTTGTACAATAAAACGGTAATAATATTAAAACTATAAAAGCACAAATGTACCACACATATTTATACCAAGTTTAGAGAGATTTGGACAATAAAACTAATCATATTAAAACTATAAAAACACAAACATAGCACAAATGTTTATACCCAGTTTAAGGAGATTAGGACAATACAACTAATATTAAAACTATAAGAACACAAATGTAGCACAAATGTTTATACCAAGTTTAGAGAGATTTGGACAATAAAACTAGTATTAAAACTATAGAAACACAAATGTAGCACAAATGTTTATAACACGTTTAGACAAATTTGGACAATAAAACTGTAATAATATTAAAACTATAAAAGCACAAATTTAGCACAACTGTTTATAACAAGTTTAGAGAGATTTGGACAATAAATCAGTAATTATTCTAAAAACTACAAAAGCACAAATGTAGCACACATATTTATACAAAGTTTAGAGAGATTTGGACAATAAAACTAATAATATTAAAACTATAAAAATACAAATGTAGCACAAAAGTTTATAAGACGTTTAGACAGACTTGGACAATAAAACTGTAAAAATACTAGAACTATAAAAGCAAAAATGTGGCACACATTTATACTAAGTTTAGAGAGATTTGGACAATAAAACTAATAATATTAAAACTATAAAAACACAAATGTAGCACAAATGTTTATAACACGTTTAGACAGATTTGGACAATTAAACTAATAATATTACAACTATAAAAACACAAATGTAGCACAAATGGCTATAACACATTAAGACAGATTTGAACAATACAACTGTAATAATATTAAAACTGACAGCACAAGTGTTTAAAACAACTTTACATAGATTTGGACAATACAATTGTAATAATATTACAACTATAAAAGCACAAATGTTTGTACAATACAACTGTAATAATATTAAAATTATAAAAGTACAAATGTAGAACTAATGTTCATGATAAGTTTAGAGAGATTTGGACAATAAAACTAATATTAAAACTATAAAGGCACAGATGTTTATAACAAGTTTAGAGAGATTTGGACAATACAACTAATATCAAAACTATAAAAGGCACAAAAGTTTATAACAAGTTAAGAGAGATTTGAACAATACAACTAAATATTAAAACTATATACCGGTAAACACAAATGTAGCACAAATGTTTATAACACTTAGACAGATTTGGACAATAAAACTGTAATAATATTACAACCATAAAAGCACAAATGTAGCAAAAAAGTTTAACAAGTTTAGACAGATTTGAACAATAAAACTAATATTAAAACCATAAAAGCACAGATGTAGCACAAAAGTTTTAAAACAAGTTTAGAGATTTGGAGTGGTTGGGGGGGGCGTCATGTCAATAATAATACGTTAATAACATTAAAACCATAATAGCATAAATGTTCCTTTGACATTACAAAAACAGCACAAACATTTAGAGTACGTTTGGGGAGATTTGGACAAAGTACTTAAGTATGTGTTGAAGTACAATTGAGAAGAAGAGTCGTAAGACTGTTGCTTTTTATATTTATTTTTTTCATTGTGGATCACATGGAAAACACCTCAAATGAAAGAAGCAGCGAAAAAGAACAGACCAAACAAGACAGCCATGTGACCACAAACATGTACTGTATCTAAACTAATGTACAGTATTTCCCCTCAGTAACTCCTGAATCAAAGCAGAATGAAGGGATTTATATTTATATAGCACTTTTCTCTAGTGACTCAAGACGCTTTACATAGTGAACCCCATTATCTAAGTTACACTTAAACCAGTGTGGGTGGCACTGGTGTTTTGGCCAAGGACACAACGACAGTGACAAGGAAAACGGAAGCGGAGATCGAACCTGGAACCCTTAAGTTGCTGGCACGGCCGCTCTACTAACCGAGCCAAGCCTCCCCAGAGTGAGTGACATGAACATAAATCACTGCCTCTCAAACACATGAGCATCTTAAAAGTGAGAAGGACAAGTATTGAATTTGAACATAATTGCCTGCCAAAGATTAAGCAATGAATAAAGAGGAGTGAAGAAAGGCCTTTGCAAATACAGTCCAGTATTTATCTTAAGAGAGGGTGAAAGACAAAGTAATAAAATAATGATACATTGGGAAAAATAAGTATTTGATTGAGAACCTGAGAAAAGCGGTTGTGTGGCCATAAAGCCCAACACAAATCTATAGTCATTTCAATTGGCAACTTTCTGGCTTTAGCAACACTAAATGAAATCGAGAAAATAAATAACAGGTTGTTGTTTTTTTAAATCAAGCAGCGTGAAAAAAATGATCGAACCACAACTTGGAGAGCTGTTGCAGCAGGTGGATTGACATGAATCATGGCTACAACACGATAGCTGTCAATTGAAACAAAGGAGAGGATTACCAAACTTCTTTGAGAAGGTAAAATGTTGCAAAAGATGTGAATTGTTCACAGTCAGCTTTGTGTAAAATGTGGACCAAGTGCAAACAACGTGGGAAGGTAGTAAAGGGCAATCATACTGGTAGACCAAGGAAAACATCAAAGCATCAAGACAGAACGCTCTATCAGGTTAGGATGGGATGTGTTGGTTTTCATCCAGGATGTCTCTGTGCATTGCTGCATTCATCTTAGTCTAGACAGGAAGGTGACCAAGAATCCGATGGTCAGAGCGCCAGCATTCTTCTGTGGAGAGAGGCGAACCTTTATTTCTGTAGCAATCCACCGATCAGGCCTGTATAGTAGAGTGGCCAGGCCGAAGCCATTTCTTGGTGAAAAGTTTGCCAAAATGCACCTGAAAGACTATCAGGCCATGAGAAACAAAATTCTCTGGTCTGATGAGACAAAGATGGAAGTCTTGGGCGTGAATGCCAGGCGTCATGTTTGGAGGAAACCAGGCACCGCTCATCACCCGGCAAATACCGTCCCTACAGTGAAGCATGGTGGTGGCAGCATCATGCTGTGGTAATGGTTTTCAGCGGCAAGAACTGGGAAACTAGTCAAGATAGAGGGAAAGATGAATGCAGCAACCATCCAACCTGATGGAGCATGAGAGGTGCTGCAGAGAGGAATGAGCGAAAGTGCCCAAAGATAGGTGTGCCAAGCTTGTAGCGTCGTATTCAAAAAGACTTGAGGCTGAAATGGCTGCCTAAGGTGCATCAACAAAGTATTGAGCAAAGGCTGTAAATACTTATGTACAAACCCAAAACCAGTGAAGTTGGCACGTTGTGTAAATCGTAAATAAAAACAGAATACAATGATTTGCAAATCCTTTTCAACTTATATTCAATTGAATAGACTGCAAAGACAAGATAGTTAATGTTCGAACTGAGAAACGTAATATTTTTTTGCAAATAATCATTAACTTAGAATTTAATGGCAGCAACACGTTGCTAAAAAGTCGGCACAGGGGTATTTTTACCACTGTGTTACATGGCCTTTCCTTTTAACAACACTCAGTAAACGTTTGGGAACTGAGGAGACCAATTTTTGAAGCTTTTCAGGTGGAATTATTTCCCATTCTTGCTTGATGTACAGCTTAAGTTGTTCAACAGTCCGGGGTCTGCGCTGTCATATTTTACGCTTCACATTGCGCCACACATTTTCAATGGGAGACAAGTCTGGACTACAGGCAGGCCAGTCTAGTACCCGCACTCTTATACTATGAAGCCACGCTGTTGTAACACGTGGCTTGGCATTGTCTTGCTGAAATAAGCAGGGGCGTCCATAATAACGTTGCTTGGATGCAACAAATCATTGTATTCTGTTTTTATTTACACAACGTGCCAACTTCACTGGTTTTGGGTTTTGTTCATGTGATTTTTTATTTATAATAAATGAGCGAAATTAAAAAAAAAACTTTCACATTGTCATTATAGGGTATTGTGTGTAGAGTTTTGAGGACATGTTTTCCATTTTGGAATAAGGATGTAATGTGGAAAAAGGGAATCACTGTGAATACTTTCCAGATGCACTGTAAGTGGTGGAAATGTAAGAAAACAGTTCATGACAAGACTCCAACCTGCAAAGCTGATCTGACAAGAGCAATGAGAGAAAGTTGGAGCAAGACTGATGAAGAGTTCTGTTTGTCACTCGTAAAGTCCGTGCCTCAGAGAATGCAAGCTGTTATAAAAGCCAAAGGTGGAGCAACAAAGTACCACTGGTGTGTTGTAGGGGTTTATTCCGATTCTATAATTTATCTTCAGAATTGAGTTAATCCATAATTGTTTCACTTTGCTTGATCTAAAAATGTATCTATATTCGACTAACAATTTATTTTCTTGATTTATTTCAGTGTTTGTTACAGCCAGAAAGTTACCATTTGAGAATCAGCTTTTTTTTCTACAAAATGAAACAACTGAATGAACATCCTCCAAGTCTGCAGATTCTATCTTTTTTTTTTATTCCCGGGGTTGCAAGAACTAAGAAATCATCTGTCTAGTTTGTTGAGTCAGGATTAGACAGAACAAACTAAATCACGTCAAACACAGCATCTGCAGCTTCTCAATGTTTATGGATAAATGTCCGTCGCTTGGACGTTTGTGGCTGGCTGCACAGCCTTTGCAAATCTAACTGATGCTTTGTCAGGGGTGACTTGCCGGGTACTCTGCTAACCGCTGGGATTTTTTTTTTTGGTCTGTTTCTCTGATTTGGTAGTCTGCTTCCTCTCCTTCGCACTAACTTTCTTAGTTCCGATAGTTGTACTGATCTGCGAGTGGCGCTCAAAAGCTTTTCTCAACTGTTCAATCAAAAACGTATGTACACGAAGCATGAACATCGGCGTGTAAATACATCAATCCATCCATCTTCTACCAAGGGGAGGGTTGGAATTGGGGGTTAAATCACCAAAAATGTTTCCCGGGCGCGGCACTGCTGCTGCCCACTGCTCCCCTCACCTCCCAGGGGGTGAACAAGGGGATGGGTCAAATGCAGAGGACAAATTTCACCACACCTAGTGTGTGTGTGACAATCATTGGTACTTTAACTTTAACTTAACTTATCGCAGGGCCGTATAACTATATATAAACTATTTTTTGCTTAAACGGCACAACCCTGTTACAAATTTACTGACGGTTAAAATCAGAATCAGCTTCATTGGCCAAGTATGTGCCCGTAACTAAGTATGCTCGCAACTTAAAGCATAACAAAAAGCAGCTTGCATCTCAAATTACTTGTAAGTTGATGTACCACTGTTTTGTACATTCTTTCTCGCTCGTTTACAATAAACCTGCTATAAAACTGGAGTGTTTATATATTTCTGTGGCGGCAAACATCAAATACTTATTTCCCCAACTGTATCTACTATATTTGATATATACTATATATTGAAATTTACTACCAAAGAAATCTGGACTGTCAGGTATTTGTGAGGGGTTGAAATTTACAAAATCAACAGAGGATTAAATAATTATTTGTACCTGTCATGAGCAAGTCACAATGTGTGCGTGTGTAATTACGGGTATGAGCAGTATTTTATGCTGTCCAGTCAATCGTGACAGAGAACACAGGTTCAATCGCTGTCTGTGCTGCTGTCCGAGTCGACACAGCAGGCGTCTCCTCCTGTTTCCCCCAAAAATAATTCACCTGATGGACAAAGTGGACAAATGGCTAGTAATAGTACTGCGGACATTGCAATCACAGATAAGAACTCACAAACAGTGGTACCTCGGCTTACGACTTTAATTGGTTCTGTGATGGGGCTCGTAAAACAAAATATTCCAATCTCAAATCAATGTTCTCCATTTAAATGAATTTAATTTAATTTAATTCAGACCACTATTTTAACATGCTTTTAGACAGAAAAAAATAAACTTCTCGATAAGAAATATTGCATGAAATACAATAGGAAATACTACAAACAGCTATAGTATTTTCATGACGTAATGTAATAATAATGTGCAGCATTTACCTTGGAGAGTGGACTAAGGTATCTCCTTCCAGGTGCTTCTCCGTCAATCACAGCATCAGCCGCTTCGCCATATTTTCATTGACAAATGTCCACAGTTTAGACATTATTTTAACGTCCTTGGCTGACGTTATCGCCTCTTTCTGCTTCAGTGTGGTGCAGACTAGCAGTGCTATGCTCGTTCTTTCTTTAATTCAATGAACACACACCCATGCACTACCCCACAGATACGCACACATACCCAAAACCCCCACCCCACGCCGCTTCAACTCCTCGCGGTATGATGGCTTACGGAGCAGTGCCCTGATGGCAGCAGCTTCGAACCGGAAATCCCCCCCCTGCAAGTCTTGAGTTTTTTTGTGTGCCGTAACATGTACTTATTGTTACTTGACGTTTTTTTCTGGTCTCTAACTCCAGAGGAGCTTAGTTTGGGAGCTGCTTTTTTTCTTCTCCTCCCCCCATGTTTACCTTTTACTAAATTTTTTTAGGGGGAGCTGCTAGGGATGGGAATTGAAAAGATTTCCCTGGTTGCGATTTCACTTTTGATTCTGCTTAACGATTCGGTTCCTTAATGGTTCTCTTATCGATTCTTATTCGGAAAGAAAGAGAAATAAAAAGGGTGCATGAGCCTCAATTTTGTTTGGTTTAGAGGTAACAGGACCTCACAAAGCCTACAGTGAGGTCAAATAGAACTTGTGTGCTGGGGAAATTGTAAGCTGAAGTAACACTGTACTTCTTGTCACCTTAGACATTAACATTGTGCAGACCTTAGCAATGTGACTTCAGGCTGAAAACAGTCTATTACTCATGTGCAAAGTTATTAGAAAAAAGGGAACAAACCCCCAAAAAAGCCTGGTACTAAGAACTGCCGAAAAATGTGTATGGCGTGGTCTTACTTAGCTAAGACTATAAATGTTATTTGCTAAAGCTTTCTGGTTCTTACCTTGTGGGGACTCGTCGTTTTCTTCCTCCAGGTGCTCCATGTCGTAACTCACAAAAATGTTCTGGGGAGAAATAAAACAAATAGGAAAAATGTCAAGCTAACGGCGCTTGGAAAGCATTGTGACACCAGAATAAAACGTGAACCTTGCTCTTGAGCAGTGTTGGCCAGGAGTGCCGCTCCTGTTTGGCCAGTGTGAGGACGGGCTCGTTGGATTTGAGCTCCCAGCGGCAACGCTCAGGCACCACGTTGGCGTGAAGGTCCAAATGGGCTCTGTAGCGACGCTCGTTCACACTGCCACTGAAAACACACAATTTTCAAACATTTCTACAACAATCACATCTTGTGTTTGTTTGGACTGAACAAGCTTGTCACTGTAGTGCACATCTTTGAATAAAATTGTTTTTACACGGGGAATGCAAAGCTTGTCGGGACATCAGACACATGGCTCGCCATGCCACCATGGGCCCTGGGCGGCCGAATTCTGCGGTGCACACCTGTGGTACTCGCCAGAAAATGGACATGGTGCGTGCCGGGACTGACCGCCTCGTCCCAGAAGGGTAACTCTCCTCTGGCAAAGGTAATGATCCTTTTTGCAGGTTCATACACTGAAACTTTGTTCAAACTTCTACTTCCAACTATTTAGTCAATTTTGACGTTTACTCGGCGCTGCACCAGAGCGGAGGACCTCAATAAACTATCTCATCTCTACTTTGTTCAGTGGTTTAGTCTTTTCTTAGGTGGGAAATGTCGCACATTTTGTTCACTTCAATGGAGGACTGTATTCCTGTTATAAGTATCTTTAATTAAACTTTGGAAGATTCACCCTATAGGTGCTAAAACAACATCCATGTCATGGTACGGACATCTAGTGATCAGTCAATATACAGTACGATGAAACCTCGATTTATCAACCCCTCTGAGAAAGTTTTGATTTACGAACTATTTGATCGAGCTAAGTAAGCCTCTGCGTGCGAACCATTTGTCTGTGTACGAACGCTTCATTCATTCAATTTGTATCTGCCAGCTATTTTGTGCTTGCTGTATTGACAAGATTGAAGAAAGAAGACTTTGTACCAAAGTTTAAACATTTTGATAGAGACTAGAGTTTTCTGGGAAAAGGTGCCAAAGCGGATTTATATCACAGTGGAGGAGAATAAGCGGCATCTCTTCCAAGAGCACACACACAAACACGGCTCCTGCCCCCAACTTGTTCTTATCTCCCCTTATGTCTGCTCCTTTGTCTCTCTCCTCTCATCAGCTGCTCATTTGCCAATTACATTAAAAGCGGATTTTACTTTTCTAAATGTTTATTATTGTAGCAATATGATTGTTAAAGTAATGGATTTTTGTGATTTCTGATTGTTTGCAGCAAAGGGACAGAGCAGCACATACAGAACAGTTAAGCTTGTCGTCGTGGCTTGTTAATAAAGAGATAGTTGATCCATACCCCCTTGTTTGTTTGATATACAGTGCTGTATAGCACATACTGTGTTCAAAGTGTACACACATTCACTAAAATACAGACTTTTGACAAGGCCGGAACCCATCATTCATATTTACAATAATTTTTATGGAGACATTTGCTTCACTATAAACTTTTCGATTTAGGAACCCTGGTCAAGAACAATCTCTGAAAAAAAAACAAAAAAACAACAACAAACAATAGAGTTGATATCCGTAAGTAACATTTAACTATAATTATTTGCTACTTGTTAAAATTGACATTTGTTTAGACTGCAATATTGTTCAAATAAAGACACATATTACATATGTCTAGCTTGTGTGCTTAACATTTGCACAGCTGCCAGCTCCTCGTAGCCTATAGGCTACCATATTTACTTTTTGTAAATGACTTGACTAAAATACCACAAAAAACAACACGTGTGCTCATTGGAAGACAAGCAGTTAACTGGCTGTACAGCTTTGCACAAGTAAACACGTTGCAAGACTGCTTGCATCTGAGACCGACATAATCTCAATATCGGATCGATACACTCCAAATTGAATTATTGCGATAGTTTTATATGTCTAATGCCTCTTGGCTTCACATTTTGTCAAAACTTACACAGAAAACCACAGCACAAACATACAGCATACAAGCTTTTTGCTTAAAGACAACATTGTCTAATGCTACAAGCCAGCGTGCAGTCCGTGTAATAATCATTTGATGCTAACAAATGCTTGAGTAAACAATTTATTACACGCTTGTGATATGGAGAGGCCAAAACGGAGAGAAAAAAAAACATCTGGTGGTACAACCTTTGCAAATGTTAGCTGAAACATGAATTCTTTAAAAAAAAAAAAAAAGAAAAAAAAAAAAAAAGGCAGATAAACAAGGTTTGGTATGTTGTAAATTTTAAATAATCTAAAATGCTCTGCTTTGGACGGCCGCCAAGTATTCACCAATTGATTATGTAGCATGAATGCTGTTCACATTCCAATACTGCTCAAAGGAGACTTAACTGTGTTTTGAATGTACCTAAATAACAAATAACAATACATCCCCCAGTGCAGGGGTGTCCAAAGTGTGGTCTAAGAACCATTTGAGGACTGCAGCTCTTTTTTTAATGGCCCGCGTCATATTTTCAAGATAAATTAGAATCAGGGCTATGCTGAAAATAAAAAATAAAAGGTTCCAAGAAATAAAGTTGTAATGTTACAAGACATCAAAGCAATATGATTTTTTTTTTTAAATGCAAAGTTTTAATTGTTTGCGCATCTTAAAAAATGAAAGTATGGCGCAAAATGTATTTTATTTCAAGAGTTCTAAATAAGACAAAGAGACCAATTAAAGGCTAAGGAAGTTTATGCAGTATTTTTTTAATGGGGAACCAGTAATTTATGATAATATTTTTGACCATTTTTAAATTTTACGACATACTGAATTTAGGAAAACATTTTTAGCTGTAATGCATTCTTGAAATATTTTTTCCGTGCCTGTAGTGATTCTATACAATATAAGTTTCACTTTTTCAATTTCCTGAAATCTATTAGCTTTCAAACACACTCAGATTTATTGAGAGGTGCGAGTATTTTTAACTTAAAAAAATAAACATTATGTAAAACATACTTGGCCAATAAAGCTGATTGTGATTCTGATGCTTGCAGTCCTCTTTGTAGATGCAAAACTTTATTTACAAAATCAGTCTGTCCACGGTTTCATTCAAAAACTAAACTACACTGGATTGGTTTTAGCGTGATTAACAGCAAGTAAAAGGCGAAAAATAGCAATGTGGCCTCTACATTTTTTCTACATGTGGCTTTTTGTAAAAACAGTTTGGACACCCCTGTCCCTGTAGGTACTATTTTTAGTGAAGAGAAGCATGTTTACCCAGTGCTGGTGACACTGGCTTCTGTGTGAGCTCTCCTTTCATACAATGGTTAGCCCTGTTAAACATGTAGCCGCTGCCTCCAGTGTAAAGCGCTCTGCCTAAAAAGCCCCACTGACTGCCGAGTGATGCGTGAACTAAGCCGGCAAAGATTGGCGACGTCATCCTGACAGACCTGTACACGACACGGTCGGCATGAAAGTCACAGCGCTGACTCTGCGGGTTCCTCATCTTCAGCGTGACGGTTACCGAGTCGGACGTCTGGTACCACAGAACCTGAGGGTGCAAACTGAGAAGCGACATGGAAGCGTCAAATCTCTTCCAAGTGTGAAAAAGGTAAGTGTGGGTGAAGTCACTGCACCTTTTTGTAGTAGAATTGTTGTCGTCTCCAGGACAACTGAGGATCTGCTGATTGTCTCTTTTGTCATCACAATCGGGAACGCCTGAAGATGTTTACACCACACATCTTTCTCAGACAGAAAATCAACTTGTTTGACTTGAACATTAAAACTGTAAAGTTACTAAATGTTAATGTTACAATTCACTTGATAGAGATGAGATTCAGTGATAGCTCGGTTTTCCTCCACCACCAAATTTTGTAGGGTTGAACCAGGGGAGTCAATTGCATTTCAGCTTAGGGGCCGCATGGAGGAAAATCTATTCCCAAGTGAGCAGGATTGGTAAAATCATGGCATAATAACTTAAAAATAAAGAGACTTTAAGATTGTTTTTTTGTTTTACTTTGGCCAAAAATAGAACAAGTACATTTTGAAAATGTACATATCACAAATAATATTTTTGACAAAACACTTCAAAATTGGTGCAGTTTCAAAAACACAACAAAGGTCATCATGAAGTTTCAGGGTATCTACAAAGCTATTAAACTAAGTCGCAGTCTGTCTGGGATTGAACAAAATACTAAATAAATAGATATCAGAGAAATAAAAATATACGATATATATACGCATACGATCCCCTTACGTCAAAGACATCCCTTTTTTGTTTGGAATAAAAAATAAATTTAACATAAAAATCAAGTTTCCCCGTTTGCCATATCTCAATCATACTATCACTGGCACTCATCAAAGGCGGACATTCCCTTTTCCCTCTCCCTTATCTCTTCTGCTTGCTTCTTTGTTTTGCCTTGTCCTAACTTTCTTGTTGCCACTTTTAACACAGCTCTCTAAAATTTAAACAATAGAATTGATCAACTGTCCGCTGAAATTGTTTGTTGACATTTGTTGAACTGACTGGCTTCGCAATTGCATTTGCGGGAGCACCAACGTCGCAAAACAGAGACAATCTGCGGCTTACACACGTATGCATCCACAAAAAATACAGCCCACATACACATACCCCACCAAGAATCCCACGCCTATGACGCTTAACCCCACGTGGTATGACAAAAAACAGAGAAGCCTCCCTAGTGGCTGGCAGCTTCGGCCTGGATGCCCGCCCCGTCATCCCTCGTTGCAAGTCTCTAATTGTATGTCGTAATATGTATACAGGTAAAAGCCAGTAAATTAGAATATTTTGAAAAACTTGATTTATTTCAGTAATTGCATTCAAAAGGTGTAACTTGTACATTATATTTATTCATTGCACACAGACTGATGCATTAAAATGTTTATTTCATTTAATTTTGATGATTTGAAGTGGCAACAAATGAAAATCCAAAATTCCGTGTGTCACAAAATTAGAATATTACTTAAGGCTAATACAAAAAAGGGATTTTTAGAAATGTTGGCTAAACTGAAAAGTATGAAAATGAAAAATATGAGCATGTACAATACTCAATACTTGGTTGGAGCTCCTTTTGCCTGAATTACTGCGTTAATGCGGCGTGGCATGGAGTCGATGAGTTTCTGGCACTGCTCAGGTGTTATGAGAGCCCAGGTTGCTCTGATAGTGGCCTTCAACTCTTCTGCGTTTTTGGGTCTGGCATTCTGCATCTTCCTTTTCACAATACCCCACAGATTTTCTATGGGGCTAAGGTCAGGGGAGTTGGCGGGCCAATTTAGAACAGAAATACCATGGTCCGTAAACCAGGCACGGGTAGATTTTGCGCTGTGTGCAGGCGCCAAGTCCTGTTGGAACTTGAAATCTCCATCTCCATAGAGCAGGTCAGCAGCAGGAAGCATGAAGTGCTCTAAAACTTGCTGGTAGACGGCTGCGTTGACCCTGGATCTCAGGAAACAGAGTGGACCGACACCAGCAGATGACATGGCACCCCAAACCATCCCCCAACCATGCAAATTTTGCATTTCCTTTGGAAATCGAGGTCCCAGAGTCTGGAGGAAGACAGGAGAGGCACAGGATCCACGTTGCCTGAAGTCTAGTGTAAAGTTTCCACCATCAGTGATGGTTTGGGGTGCCATGTCATCTGCTGGTGTCGGTCCACTCTGTTTCCTGAGATCCAGGGTCAACGCAGCCGTCTACCAGCAAGTTTTAGAGCACTTCATGCTTCCTGCTGCTGACCTGCTCTATGGAGATGGAGATTTCAAGTTCCAACAGGACTTGGCGCCTGCACACAGCGCAAAATCTACCCGTGCCTGGTTTACGGACCATGGTATTTCTGTTCTAAATTGGCCCGCCAACTCCCCTGACCTTAGCCCCATAGAAAATCTGTGGGGTATTGTGAAAAGGAAGATGCAGAATGCCAGACCCAAAAACGCAGAAGAGTTGAAGGCCACTATCAGAGCAACCTGGGCTCTCATAACACCTGAGCAGTGCCAGAAACTCATCGACTCCATGCCACGCCGCATTAACGCAGTAATTCAGGCAAAAGGAGCTCCAACCAAGTATTGAGTATTGTACATGCTCATATTTTTCATTTTCATACTTTTCAGTTGGCCAACATTTCTAAAAAATCCCTTTTTTGTATTAGCCTTAAGTAATATTCTAATTTTGTGACACACGGAATTTTGGATTTTCATTTGTTGCCACTTCAAATCATCAAAATTAAATGAAATAAACATTTGAATACATTAGTCTGTGTGCAATGAATAAATATAATGTACAAGTTACACCTTTTGAATGCAATTACTGAAATAAATCAAGTTTTTCAAAATATTCTAATTTACTGGCTTTTACCTGTATGTGCTTTGCTATCAATTTTTTTTCTCACTCCAGACTGGGCCCCCCCAATAGGAGACCAGTCTGAGATTTACTTTTTTTTTCTCATCCTAACCCAGCTGCTACCTTTTCCCCACCTTTTACGGGGCGCCATAGGCCGCGACCCATTACCGTTACTGTTCTGTTCCCTGTACACTGTTTGTCTAATCTTGAACGGGTTTGTGCTGAAAATGAAATTTTGTTGTACTTGTGCAACGACAATAAAGATCCATCATCAATCCACCCAAACATTGAACTGTGGAGGCCCTGAGTAGCTCCTATAGCATTAGACTGTTACATCCACAGTGCAAGGAGCACGAGTGCAGGTCCTTTCTACCCACAGCCATAAGACTTTACGACGCACTTAAATGATTACTGTGATCTTTTTTCTTGGTGTGCAATACCGATGTTGGTGTTTTTAGTTTTATTTGATCTTTTACATATCTATACATTTTAATGTTCGATAGTATTTTTTGTTTGTTTTTAATTAGGTTTTACTTCTGTTACTGTATGTAAAAAAAATCTGCATTTTTTTTTTTTTTTTTTTTTACATTTTATTTTATTTATAATTTTTTTGAGTTACTTGTTTGAGGGAAAAATAACATTTGACATGTGTTTGATTGTATTTCTGAACTGTATATGTCAAAAATTCAATAAAACAAATGTTTAAATTAAAAGAATCTTGGCATTGTGAGCCATAGTCTAAAAGCTAACAACATTAAAAAGACATACCATCTCTGCTGTGGTTAAGATGAGAAGCTTGGTGTGTTCTGGTGTCAGTTCCACTTTCTGTTCCACTGAACGGTCAAAACCAAAACTTGTCATTTTAGCTTACATGATTTAATGTGCATTGTAATAATGTGGGAAAAAAGTGAGTCAAAGCAACCTCAGATCAGTGGTGTGGATATCAGTCTTCTTGTCTGCATCGTAAATATCACAAACAGAAGGCTGCGGGAAAGACTCGGGAGGATCTGGGGGTGCGGCACCATCAAGGTTCTTCACCACCAGAACTCGTTCTTCAGCTTTGTTCCTAATGTGATTTGTAAAACAATAATGACCGTCCAGTAACACTGCTGGATCTTGACACTCAGTATTAGGTCCCTTACCCGGATGAGTGGTCCGCCTGACTGCAGTGGGTACCTTTGTCCTGACCCAGCCCCTTCAACAGGTCTAGATGATCCGGGTTTCGTTCTCCCATTCCCGTGTTTAAAATCAGCGTGGGAACGTTGTACTCACTGATGACAGTTTTCATTCCGGGCACGTGGGTCTCTCGAACCTCAAGCCAACAAGATTTTTAAATGCATCTCCCTATTTTCAAATGAGGTACATTCAGTCGGTGAGGACGTGTGGCAAACATACCATTAAATCAAAAAAGATGGTGTTTCCAAGACTTAAGACAGCTCTGGCTCGGTGCTGAACACCTTGGATCTTCTGGCTGATGGCTCTCGTCACCTAAGGATGTTAAAAATCAATTAAGACAGCTTTACTTCAGTTGGAAGTGTCACACACAGTGGTTTGTGGTACTTTTAGGACAAGACATGTTTATTAATACACTAAACAGTACATTTGACGTGAACTTTACCTCAAACAAGTATTTATGCATGTTCATTTCAAACTTTTAGTAAGTGCTACTGTGGTGGACACTCCACTGCAAGTGCTAGAGCAATGGTGTTCAAAGTGCGATCAGTGGGCATTTGCTAATAAAATAAATTTCTTACCAATGAGATATGCAGGGTTTCCCCTAATGTATTTGATTATGGCAGTGCGCCACGGCAACATATTAGCCACCACACCGTAAAAATTAGGTTTTACTACGTGAAAACAAAATCAAGTAATATAATGCATTTTAGTGTCCAGAAAAAGACAAAGTCTGACGCTCTTTTTAGCTTTTATTGCCAATCTCAAAGGAGAACTGCCCTTTTTTAGGAATTTTGCCTATCGTTCACAATCATTATTAAAGACATGATGATAAATGGATTTTTTTAATGCATTCTAAATATTAAATAAACGTAGATTAAAGTCAAAGGGAGTTCCTCTATTCGGCCTATAAAATCCAATAAATAATTATTCAAAAAGCGGCACACATTACATTTACATTTCGTGACTTGAATATTAACCAAGTATTAGTGATATTTTTAAATATAAGCGCTAACGCACACAAACTATTTACAGCGGCGCCGTGATCACTACTGTCTGTCCTATGTTTACGTCATCGAGTAGTCTGCTGTTTCCTCACTTCCCTGCTCCTTGGAAGTTTATTGTACATCATAAATCATGGCTCTCACTTAGAAAATAGATGTCTGAGGATATAATCAGACAAGTTGGTACACTTTGACAGCCATTTAGGACCTCGAAATGGCCGGAACGACACGAAAAGACGGTTGGTCCCCGCCGCTCCACCAGTCCTTTTCTTTGCGTGGATTATGAGACATTCTTCATCTAAATGGGAATTTATAAACATCTTAGCAGTTGGCATCCTAATGACAGCAGACCTTATACAGTAAGTGATGATTTATTATGTTTGTAGGCTCTCATAAAAAAAAGCTAACGTCATGTGTTTCTTAAAATAATCAAAATACATAAATATTAAATGTTATCATAAATGTGCCCATTACTACATTACATATATTCTTACATCATGTATATAAAACCCTAAAGGAAGTGTTTGGATAGTTGTTTTTTTAAAGGGGAACTGCAGATTTTTTAGAATTTTGCCTATCATTCACAATCCTAAGACATGACAATGGATGTTATATTTTTGTTAATGCATTCTAAATTATAAATAAATGTGATCAAAAGTCTGCTTACACTGGAGCCTATGGGAGCCGTTCAATTCTGCCTATAAAGCCCCTTAATATTATTATAATACATATAATTATAAAACAATCTTACCTTCCTTTATACTTCCTCCAAACGAGCCGTTTAGAATTTGCCCAATTTGTGATGTTTTTTCCCCATTGGTGACGTCAGCAGATATACCCAATTATGGTTAACGTTTACCCGAAGAGCATTGCGTGAGTCTGCCATTGTATTTCACGCTGTAGTCAATAAGCTCCTTCTTTTTCTCTATTCTCTTGTTGTGGGGCAGTCTGGCTCGTACATGGACATGCATCTTCCGCTGGTGACATTTCTAATACAAAGTAGCATATAGTTCTGACTTATATCTGTTAGTCGACTCCATGTGAATGCGCTAAAGACTACAACATGGCTGACAGGGAGAGGACACAGTCTAAGTGGAGGCACGTAATAAGACAAATAAAACGGCATATCCTAAAGCAGTGCTTCTCTAATATTTTCTGTTACACCCCCCTTGGAAGAAGAACATATTTTGCACCTCCCCACTCCCCATCGTGACTGTAAATAGTATACTTTGTGAATAAAATTGTTCTAACAATACCTCTGCATAACATTGTAAGCTTATAAAAATTAAAGGAAACAACACATCATTCTTTACTCGTGTCCCACCGTGGTTCCAGTGAAGCCAAGTGCTACATACACTTCATCATATTCTGGTACAGCAAAAAAAAAAACAAGGTCACACGCACCCCACTTGCCATCGCACCCCACTTGCCATCGCACCACACACCCCCCAAGGGGGCCCGCCCCTCTATTTGAGAATGACTGCCTTTAAGAGACAGTCAGAAAGGAGTTTAAAGATGGTCTGTAAAATATAATCCATTCAGCAAAGAAAAAAAAAGATCCACTTTTACATGTTATGTAGACCACAAGAAAAAATCATAACATTACCCCTTTAAATTCATCAAAACATTTCTTCCCGCAACCAGAGTATTCCAATTGTTTGTGAGTCATTTATATGGACTTTCATTGGATTGTCTTTAGTACAAAATCTCAAAATATCCCATGCATCCTTAAATGTCCTCTGCCAGGAGGTTATGTATTCGCCAGCATCTGTCAGTTAGTTAGCAACATAACTGAAAAAGTTATTGGCAGATTTTAACGAAACTTTCAGGGAAAGTCAGAAATGGGATAAAGAACACGTGATTAGATTGTGGGTGTTATGCAGATCATTTCTACTGTTACCTTATGTTTACATTCTGAGGCTGATATTGTCTGTATGTGTATGCTAGCGGCTCTGCCTCCACCCACAGAGACAAATATAGTGGATGCTAAAAAAAAAAAGGGTTTTCTCCTTTTAATTGCTTCCGCTGTAGAACAAACGCGCTCAGGTGCTGAGACCGATGCAAAAAGTTAACCTTCTTGCAGCCTGTTTGGAAGCGACAGACAAACAATTGAACTCATCCTTCAATGACTCTGCTAGGAAGTAATCTAATCACTGGGGCTTGTTTGTTTATTAGCAATTAACATAGCTAAAAGGGGCAGATTTTGAATACACATTCAGGAAAAGTCAGAAATGGGACAAAAAAACAAGTGATTAAATTCTTGGGGTGATACGGATCAGGATTTTTTTTTAAAAGAAGATTCCTTACGATTGGGAGATATGAGGCGCAGGTATGCGCTCTCCGAGTCCTTTATAATTTTTCTGTATGTGCTCGTTGTAAAAAGGACGAACACCGCTACGCTAAGGAGTCAGGAAGGAGCCGACAAATTGAGGTTAATGGACTGAAGAGTGTCAGGACAATGGAGACAAGTACCTTGGGATGCCAGTCCGCCTCTGCGTCACCCGGCTTCACCTGACAGAGAATCATCTCCACTGCCTGGCTGGGCAGAGTGTGGAACTTCTCTGGGAGCTGTAGGATGTCATAGGATTTGACTTCTTCCTCTTTTCCAATGTCAATAAAGAGACAGCGGACGCAATAAAACAGCTGGCCATTCGTGTCGGGGGTAGCTAGGACCTTTACCCTGCAGTAGGAGGAACGCTGCTTAATATGATGTTATTTTAAGTGTCTAATCGTATGTGTGTGTAAGGTAGAGGGTTGGTATGTCTCTCCTGACCGGTGGTAGACGTCGTTCTTCTGCACTGCATACAAGCCTCCTTCCAGCACCTCGTGAGGATAAGGTTTCTTGTCAGCATAGACAGAGGCCATGTCGGCCGCCATGCTGTCAAAGGTGCTATCTTCTTTCCTGATTATACGTCCATAAAAGACTGACGCTGTCTTGACGTAGAGAGGCAACACCTGCATCGTCAGAGAATGCAAAGAAGCAAAAGTAGTCAGTCATATCAGAAAGTTGAGAGTCAACAGCAAGCGTTGTTATAGAACAGGAAGTGGGTATTTGTGGAAAAAAAACAAAAACTTTTTGGTCGCAAATGCTGCTGTGAAGTAGGACTGCACGATTATGGCCAAAATAATACAATTATTAATCAATATGTAAAACTTTTTTTATTGCACTTTCTATTTTAAACAATAGTTTAAAATAAACAACTATAAAAACATATATAATATACATACATACATACATACATATATATATATATATATATATATATATATATATATATATATATATATATGTATATAAAAACTTTCAACAACTATTTTAAACAATAGTTCCCCGGCTGGCCTGGGAAGGCCTCGGGATACCCCGGGAAGAGCTAGACAAAGTGGCTGGGGAGAGGAAAGTCTGGGCTTCCCTGCTTAGGCTGCTGCCCCCGCGACCTGACCTCGTATGTGAACTTGGCTTTCATTTCAAAATTAAACTGAAAGGCAAACTGCACTATTTTTTTTAAATTTTGCCTATCGTTGGCAATCATGAGGGTCAAGAAGAAAATTTACTTTTTTAAAATGCATTCCACCCTATAAATAAAGGTAAATAAAAGTCCACTTACAATGGAGTCAATAGGAAGTCCCGTATTCCGCCTATAAAGCCCTCTACACAAACAGTACGCCATTTATATTTTGTGACCTGAATATTAACCAAGTATAAGTGATCTGGGTTTTCCCTTAATGTAATCAAATGTGGCGCCACGCCACTGTATTTTAATTACCGCCACACCTTGAAAATAAGGGTTTAGTTTTTTTTACTTGAAAACAAATTAAAGTAATATAATGTATTGTAGCCCCCAGAAGAAATCACAAAGTCCGACGCTATTTTTAATTTTTATTAACAATCTTATGTTAACAAACTGCACAATTCCAACATGTTTTACCTCCCGTGCAAACACTTTAGTCTAGTGAGTCTGACTTCCCCGGACACACAACAACACTTCCTCATTCTGTGCCAATCACCTTTCAAGCACAGACAGTGTGTTTGAAAACATGGGAAAAACTGACATCAAATCCAAACCACATGAACATAATACATTAACATTAGCTAGTCGTCACTGTATGAATTGATGTATTGATGTATGGCTGGGGGGGTAATTTAAAAAAAAAATGTTGTCATTAAAAAATTACAATCATGTGTGCTTACGGACTGTATCCCTGCAGACTGTATTGATCTATATTGATGTATAATGTAGGAACCAGAAATATTAATAACAGAAAGAAACAACCCTTTTGTGCGAATGAGTGTGAATGAGTGTACCGTAAATGGGGAGGGAGGTTTTTTTGGGTTGGTGCACTAATTGTAAGTGTATCTTGTGTTTTTTATGTTGATTTAATAAAAAATAAAAAAATAAAAAAAATATTTTACAATTATTATTTTTTAAATTTCTTGTGCGGCCTGGTACCAGTCAATCCACGGACCGGTACCAGGCCGCGGCCCGGTGGTTGCAGACCACTGCCTTGAAAGACCTCTTGTATCCAGTTTGAAAACCTAAGCCCAAGAACAGAAACACAGACACACATGACAATTTATCGATGACCACAACATTACCAAGTTCATTCTCATTTATTGTTTGATTGGTTGACGTATTGACTCTCGGCCAAATTTTAATGCCTCTGGACATATTTAATGGCCTTAATTTTAGCTAAATCCGCTTTTTAAAGACCCGTGGAAACCCTGATTATTTTTGTTGGCTCATGAGAAAGCGGCGAGGTATGCAAGCATGTTCCGGGGTTCAAATGAGTGCCCGTTGGCACCCTTTGGCTCCCTCTGCAAGAGGGGAGGGCACCAATGTAATAGTGCTTTCATTTTTCCTAATATTTCCGGGTGCCATGGCCAACCACCTGACCGAATGTCCCCCTCTGTTCTCACTCACTCTTACATGAGTCCACTACCTTTCGCCCGCCCCCTGGTGGTTGGCCGACTGCTAGTTTGATATGTAGCATAGCCTGCTTTTTAAATGTTAATATGTTGACGATCACCCTCATATAAAAGGCAGTTGCCAAAATTGTGATTGCAATTAAAATTTGATTAATTGTGTAGCCCTACTGTGAAAAGTGATGTTGTGACCTGTATGACAGCAGGAGTGGGAACATCCGATTCATCCAGCTGAGGAAGGATCCTGTGACGGTCTGGACACACAGTGCTGGCCCTACATATAAAAAACAAATTTTTCATATGTACAATGTCTCAGGCTGTCTGTTTGTTCAAGCAATACATAACAGAATAATGATTCCAAGAACCTGCACACTCCAAAGCTCTTTAGGTAGCGACAGAGTGGCCGCTCTGTCTTCTGCTCCTCTCGGGCTGTTTCTGTGCTCTCGGCAAATGACAGCAGCTCTGGAGACAGGAGAGCGTTTGTCCGCTTAAGGTAGCGCACAAGAGCGCTAACATGCCGTGTGTTCCTCTCGGAGACAAGCAGCAAAGACCTGGTGACTCTGGAGCTGGCCTGTGATGAGTCCTGGGACATGGAACAATTAAATTTCGACCCAGCTGTGGACACAGGGCACGTTCTGGTCTTACTGGTTCTGTGAGGTTTCTTAAGTTGCTGCTCATGCAAAGCAGTCGGCATCCAAACAATTTGGGTGAACTCGGGAAGCCAAAGTGGACGACACAAGTGGCATCTGTAACCCCGAAACACCTCAAACACTCACTGGTGGTGACTACAAGGCAAAGGTAGACACAAGAGAAAGGCTTAAAAGGGACTGCACTTTTTTTTTTTTGTCTGTTATTCGCAATCCTTATGTGATACAAGCACACATTTTTGTTTTTTTTATGCATTCTTAGTTGCAAATAAACACTGGCAAATGTCAGCTGGCTTTGCATACACGCTGTAAGTTTATATGTGATGTAGTAACAGGCACATTCATAATACCATGTAATACTTATGTATTTTGCTCAATTTAGGCATACAGCGGCGCATGGATTTCACAAACGCATCACAACCTTTACTTTTTCCTTTAACAACACTACTAATCGCAGTAGACTGTGAGAGACAACAAAGACTACTTTGGGACAAATGATGATCCAGAGCCTTGTATTTTTAAGCTTGGTGTATATTAGCGCTCTTAACACAAATATCGCTAATACTTGGTTAATATATTTAGGTCACAAAGTGGAGTGTTGGCAGATTTTGGATGTTTTTTTAGAGGGCTTTATGGGCGTCATAGTGTACTCCCATTAGCCACCTTGTACTTACCGTATTTTAACAAAAGAAAAAGGTGTTTTTGTCTTACATTACAAAATTTGCCAAGAAAAGTGGAGTTCCCCTTTAAGAGCAGAGTGAAAGAGCGTCATTGTTGTGAATGCAGTGTGATTTACCTAGAATGATGTGAGTCCCAGGCCCGATGTTTTTGCTCCACTGTTGGACCACAAAGTCCAAGTTGTGATTTAAACCGACATGAGACTTTAGACAGAACACCGATTTACTGCTCACAGCCTAGTGGATAAAAAAACATTGTTACTACCACCTGGTTATTAATGCCAATGTAGGCTGACACTGTCTTACTGCTCACATTAAAAACGTCTTCAACCTCCTCAACAGAGTTGGTGATGATTAAAGTCTTCTGGCTGACGTCAGGCCTGAAATCTAACGCAGCCAACAGCGCTGAGATCTTGTTGCTCTCTAAGGTCATGAGGACAGCCTGTGAAAGACACATTCGGCAGGACCCCATTGCGATTAGAACAACTGTATTTAAGGAAAGATCCATCCATCCATTTTCTACAGCTTGTCCCTCTCAGAATAGCAAGGGGGGCTGGAACCTATCCCAGCTGCATCTGGGCAGAAGGTGGGATGCAACCTGGACAAGTCACCACCTCATTGCAGAGCCAACACAGATAGACAACATTCACACACTAGGGCCAATTTAGCGTTGTCAATCAACCTATTCCCAGGTGCATGTCTTTGGAGGTGGAAGGAAGCCAGAGTACCCCAAGGGAACCCACGCAGTCACGGGGAGAACATGCAAACTCCACACAGAAAGACCACGAACCCAAGACCTTCTTATTGTGAGGCACCAGCACTAACCCCTGTTCCACAATGCTGCCCAAGATGTTACTCTTAATCTAATTCTTGCCAGTGAACAAAATTGGACATGGGGACGACCGACCTGCTGCACGTTGCCATAAAGAGCTGCTTCTTCGGAAGCTGCTATGGTGATGCAGGGGTAGGGCATGTGGTTGGTTACCATTGCCTCCATGTGACTTGTCCAACGCTTAGCCACGGCAACAAGCTGCTGCGGATACAAGGCCATTTCCTTGCGGGAGTTTACTGTCTGAAAATGCTGCAAAATGGACTCCATCTGCCAGGAGGACAGCAGTGTTTACGTGAACATTGCTTAAGACATTTTTCCACAATATTTAACACTACAATATTTAACAAAACAACTATGAGTATGTTACAGACTTGCTGTACTGTGTACAGTGTTTGTGTGTTAAAACTAAAGATCGACCTACATGCTTTTTTTCAGGTCTAACACTGATTATTACAAGTCAATAATGCCAATAACTGATATTTAAAGCCAATATTAATTTGCGGTATAAGTTATCTAAACATGTATACGTCAGTAAACAGCTGGACAAAGCTTCAAGTTGTTTTTTTAACATTATTTTTCAGAAAACGTCGGACCAGTAGCGACATAATGTTATATAAGGCGCTGATGTTGTGGTTAATTTAGCACCCAAATCAGGGGATTTCACAGACATTTATTATGTGTGTCTAAGAGGAGCATCAACATTTGCATTTCAAAATATGGGAAATCTCCTTGGAAACTTGGTTAAAATATGGGATTTCACCATATCACAATAACTCACCATCTACTCAATTACATAGCAGTTTATGGATTTAGTATATTGTAAAGTTTTCTCGTGAGGAACCCTGAAATAATGTGAACATTTAAATAAAAACAATTCTGGGCTCCTTCACGCTGATAATAGCATAGACATTTTTCAAGCTGGCTCACATAATTTCTTCCTGGATGTTACAGAAAGTATGAGAATGTGTGAGCTGCTGCCTGCTTTTCTTTACTTATACAATAAGTATCCTATTTGTCAAGATATTTACACAAATTTCTAAGATTTTTTCTGTATGTCCATCCATCTGTGTCAAGTTATTTGAATGGCTCACGAAACTCTTTGGACTTCTCTCATGAGCCCATGCTCCCGAGAGTTACGGACAAAATCTTGTCGAGCAACTCGATCGCTACAGTAGCAAAATCAAACAAAACAGGAACGGTAAGACAGGACAGAAAGAAAAATTTGGGGAAAATTATAAAGTTTGGACATGTAAGCAGAGGAGACGTACTGTAGATGTCATTACAAGGAGCGAAAGGGGGCGGGTTTGCGTGAGCGCCGCGGTGAAATCAGCTGAGCAGACTGGAGAAGAAGAATTATCACAAGAACTAAAATAAATGCTCTGTAGGATATCAAAACATATTTGGGGAGAATTCCGGACAATGAGAATAAAAAGGGAACTTTTCTCATGATGGGAAAGCAGGCTGGTGCTTGACCACTGGTTACTATCTACTTCACTCATTTAATTTTTTTAATACTAAATACTGGTATCATGTGTGCATGTATTGTATCTGCTTGGGTAGTTGTATATAATTTTTATTTATTTTTTAAATAAAAAAGTTTGTTACCAATTTAAAAAAGGCCAATACCGATATACATCAAAATACCAAATAAAATGGGTTGATCTCTATTTAAAACAGGCTTACAAACTCCATTTGTAAACTCAGTGTGACCTAAGAAAATGAGCCAGTGCCATGCTAGTACACACAGCTCAGTGTGTCACCTGTTCTGGAGCGAGAATGAAAAGCTGGTCTGCCTCGTCTAGCACCAAGTGACCCATACGCAGGAACAGGAAGCGATGACATGACAACAGACGAACAAAACTGAAGGGAGTGGTCACTAAAAGCAGGCCTGCAAATAAAGTAAACTTGGTTCAGTCCAGTCAGTCTTCATTGCAGTGTTTTTTTTTACGAACTTACAGTTTTTTGGTATCTTCATATATTTAGCTTCGTCTTTGGTGGTTCCCAGCAGCACACTGAATGGTCTGAGGCACTGGGAAACCTTGCTCTCCTCAAGCAGGTCGCACACCAACTGGACTTTCTCCCATCCAGGACACAACACGACTGCTATGGGCTGCAAATAATAACAGCTTTGAACAACATGACTGATGTGAAGTACATGCACACACACAATAAGTTTGTCTTGTGAAGCTTGAACCTTTCTACAGGTTTCAGCAGATCTGATGCTTTTTAATGCCACTTTAAAAAAATGTAATGCCCATAGTTATGTTATATATATATATATACATACACACACAGTCAGAACGAGATTAATCTGGCCCCATTTGTCAGTTTACCTGACCCATGAAACATGACAAATCAGGGGGGCGGGGGGGGCGCTTCCCAATTTAGCCACCAGATGGTAGTAGAGTGTTTAATATCTTAAAATGTGTTCAATTCCAACTTTGACCACAGCATCAGTTGCTATGCAGTGGCGCTTTCCATCATTTTCAGCAGACTGCATTGCAAAATGATTAATTTCCCCCTCTTCCTCTATTGCAGGATCCACCCAGGAATGGGGCCCATATGAATCTGTTCCCTCCTGTATAAACACACACACACACACACAAATATATGTATATACATACATATATGCATGTATTTTTTTTAGTTTACTCTTTCCTTATGGTGATTTAAAATTTCTTGATTACTGTTTATCATCGGTGTAAATTATTATATATTATGCATTATAGAGAAAAAAATATTTCTATGTACATATTTTGAGAAAAACAAAAATCAATGACAGCAAAAGTTATTTAGTTCATTTTCATTTATCGTTCAATTAACTTATTGACTATCATCCCAGGCCTACAATTGTATTACATTTTACTAAAACCTCTGGACATCAAATCCAATCCTTTTAAATGCCATTGAAGACTTTGATTTTCGCAAAATCCATTTAATGACTTTTTTTAATGCATTTTCATGACCCGCGGAAACCCTGTTCTACAAAGACGAGTCCTGTGATGCGGCGATGTGCTCACTCCTGCTCTGGAGGACGAGGTGGTCAAGATGGAGCTGCTGAGCAGCATGTGAGTGAGGAGGGGTGCTAGGTAGCTTCGAGGTTGGTCGCCAGCATGGGAAATGACGACGGTGTTATTTCCTTGAGCCACAGCAGGCCAGCTGAAGAGGTCAGCAGGAGAAAGGCAAAACCGCTTCCTCTGCAACAACTGGACAACAAGTGAGAAACTGAGTGGACACACAGCGGAACTTAAAAATGTGTGTTTAAATAGCTAGTGGGCCTCAATGACCAGCAATGGTTGATTCTCTTTATAAGATTATACTTTATAGCAAGGTTGATTTTGCATCAAAAGAACTTGCATCAGTAATAGAGCTCTATTAAAAGTAAAAAAAACAAAAAACTAATGGAGGGCCTTGTCTACCGTGCGGAGGCCATCAGTGATGGGTGCGTCATCTAAGCCCGTGCACGGCTCCAATGGGAGGGCTGAGTGCACCAGCATGTCACTTCTCTTAGGAGCACTGGAGATAATCTAAGCACAGCACACAATAACAGTCTTTCATAAGTCTGTGTTTAATATTTGGATAAAGTACAGCAACCTCTGCTAGCGACTTAAAAAAAGGCTTACCTGCTCATCTTCATCTTCTGAATGGAGCTTGAGAGGCTGTGGATTCAACCACTCCAAAAGTCTACATGTAACAGAGAGAAATTAAATAACAGAAAAATATGGCTCAGCAGTACACAACATTTTTACGCTATCAGCAGTCGGAAGACGGTCACACCTCGAGCACGCCCAGTCGTTGTTGCTGCTGGTCTTCATCACATCGGATTGGTCAGGTGGTGACTCGCTTAAACACACATACACAAACACACCTCAACATTATTGAGCGGACCCTGCACTGTTTTAGGTTGTTATTGTGCACCTCAAAGTGCGAAACAGGTATTGTTGTGGCGAGAGTCAAGGTCAGGGGTGTCCAAAGTGCTGCCTGGGGACCATTTGCGGCACAAAGCTCTTTTTTTACAACCCGTAGCACAGTTTAAAAATATCACTATAAAAAGTGTGTAATGCATGTTTTTGGCGGTGGGAAGAAGCCGGAGTACTCGGAGGGAACCCACGCATTCACAGGGAGAACACGCAAACTCCGCACAGAAAAATCCCGAGCCCGAGATTGAACTCAGGACTACTCAGGATCTTCGTATTGTGAGGCACATGCTGCCTTTAGTATATATATATATATATATATATATATATATATATATATATACACACACATATATATACACACACACACACACACACATATACATATATATATATACATACATACATACACACACACACACACATACACACACACACACACAGGACTATCTCAGAAAATTAGAATATTGTGATAAAGTTATTTATTTTCTGTAATGCAATTAAAAAAACAAAAATGTCATACATTCTGGATTCATTACACATCAACTGAAATATTGCAAGCCTTTTATTATTTTAATATTGCTGATTATCGCATACAGCTTAAGAAAACTCAAAAATCTCATCTCAAAAAATTAGAATATTCCCTCTGACCAAGTAAAAAAAAAAGATTTATAACAGCAAAACAAAATCAAACATTTGAAAATGTCAATTAATGCACTCAGTACTTGGTTGGGAATCCTTTTGCACGGATTACTGCATCAATGTGGCGTGGCATGGAGGCAATCAGCCTGTGACATTGCTAAAGTGTTATGGATGCCCAGGATGCTTCAATAGCAGCCTTTAGCTCATTTGCATTATTGGGTCTGGTGTCTTTCAGCTTCTTCTTCACAATACCCCACAAATTCTCTATGGGGTTCAGGTCAGGGGAGTTGGCAGGCCAATCGAGGACAGTAATGCCATGGTCAGTACACCAGTTACTGGTGGATTTGGCATTGTGGGCAGGTGCCAGATGATGCTGGAAAATGAAATCATCATCTCCATAGAGCTTTTCAACCTGGGCATCCATAACACCTCAGCAATGCCACAGGCTGATTGCCTCTATGCCACGCATTGATGCAGTAATCCGTGCAAAAGGATTCCCAACCAAGTACTGAGTGCATTAATTGACATTTTCAAATGTTTGATTTTGTTTTGCTGTTATAAATCTTTTTTTTTTTTTACTTAGTCTGAGGAAATATTCAAATTTTTGGAGATGGGATTTTTGAGTTTTCTTAAGCTGTATGCCATAATAATAATACTATTATTATGGCATAATATATATATTAATATTAATATATATATATATATATATATGACTGTCTCATAAAATTAGAATATTGTGATAAAGTTCTAAAATGTGACTACCGTATTTTTCGGAGTATAAGTCACACCTGCCGAAAATGCATAATAAAAAAGGAAAAAAACATATAAGTCGCACTGGAGCCCGGCCAAACTATGAAAAAACTGCGACTTATAGTCCGAAAAATACGGTAATCTGATCAAAAAATAATCATTTGACAACCCTTATATACATACAGTATATACATGCATATATATATATATATATATATATATATATATATATATATATATATATATATATATATATATATATATAAAAGATGCCCGATAATATCGGCCTGCCGATTTTTATTAAATCAACATAAAAAACACAAGATACACTTACAATTAGTGCACCAACCCAAAAAAACCTTCCTCCCCCATTTACACTCATTCACACAAAAGGGTTGTTTCTTTCTGTTATTAATATTCTGGTTTCTACATTATATGTCAATATATATCAATACAGTCTGCAAGGGATACAATCCGTAAGCACACATGATTGTACGTGCTGCTGGTCTACTAATAGTACTAACCTTTAACAGTTAACTAGTTTCAATGTAACTGTTTTTATATTGTTTTACTTTTTTTATTCAAGAAAATGTTTTTAATTTATTTATCTTATTTTATTAATTTTTTTTAAAAGTACCTTATCTTCACCATACCTGGTTGTCCAAATTAGGCATAATAATGTGTTAATTCCACGACTGTATATATCGGTTGATATCGGTATCGATTGATATCGGTATTGGTAATTAAAGAGTTGGACAATATCGGAATATCGGATATCGGCAAAAAGCCATTATCGGACATCCCTAATATATATATATACATATGCATATATACATGCATACATATACATATGTATCTATATGCATATATGTATATGCACATATATGCATACATATATATATATATATATATATATATATATATACATATATATATATGCATACACATATATATGCATACATATTTATACATATGCATATATATGTATACATATATATGCATATAATACATATATACATACACACATACATTATATATATACATACACACATACATTATATATATATACATACATATACGTATATATATATACACACACACACACACACACACACACACACACACACACATAGTTTTTCGTTCTCTTGTCCCTACAATTTCTCCGTCTTATTTTTTTTTTTCCTTCTTTCTATCACCACCTGTTCCAACTGCGCCAAACACTAACTATAGCCAAACATTTAATTAAGTGAAATAGAAATAAGGCAACAAGATGTGTTATTTTTGTAAAGTAAATCTGTAAAGCATATATGGACATCTACATCAACAATATGATTTGCCTGAGCGTGTGGACAGGACAGATTTTAAACTTTGGACGTCCCGCAGATCAGATTGTGGACACTGACTAGCCGAATTCCGCCTGAGGGCCATAGTTTTGGGACCACTGATCCTGAGATTTAAGTGTTAAAAGTAAAAATAATATATCTTGATATACAACTTTTTTGGGGGGCCGTTTGGATCCCCAATAATGTATAAATCAAAAGCAATGCTGTTATAAATACCTATATGTAAAGCTCCATAAACTTTACATCAAATATTCCTTTTTGAAAAATGTTTTGGGGAAAATTATGCATATTTTGTGATTCTTCCTATGAAAAACAGGATTTTCGTTAAAATAAATAAATAAAAAGGGTATAAAACAAAAAACAATTTAATGGCAATGAATAGAACGGATATATTAAGATAAAAACAAAAAGACACTTCGTCCTCCTCGCCCTTCTTTTCTTCGCAAAGATTATGAGACATTTTTCATCTAAACAGGAATATATGAACATCATAGCAATCGACATCCTAACGACAGCAGACCTTCCACAGTCAATGATGTTTTATTATGTTCGTTGGCTCTCATGAAGTCTGCAGTGAGTAATAATCAGTGTGATACGTTTTTTAAATTAATGCACCGCGTAAGCTTAAAATGATTAAAATACGTAAACATTAAATGTTATTATAAATGTGCATTTATAATTACACTTCCTCTCCTGTGCAGCCATTGGGCAAGCTGGTAGAATCTTCGCCAGGTGAACATTCTATTGGATCCTCTTGGTGACTCAACTGGAAGACAGCAAACACACACAAAGCTAGTGATGCATGTCGTTACTTTTATTTATAATTTCAATTGTCAAACCCACAGTTGGCTCCGCCTCTTTGAAGCTGCAGCCAGGATTGAGAAACTTCATAAGCCTGTGGAGACATCAGCAACACTGTCACGAGCGAGCCAATCGGACGAGACTGGGAGTGATGTCGTCTCTCACCTAAACAGACTGAGATTTGTGTTGAAAGCAGCAGCCAAAGAGGCATCCGAGTCCTCTGTCGAGTCACTGTAACAAAAAGCTAAGGTAACGCAATGGTCTTTGTCGTCTCACTTCATTTACATTAATTTCCACTGTCACCTTTTTGATTGGGTGCAGTCAGGCTGTGGTCCATCCTCTGACCTGCTGCTTCCCTCTGAGGTTTTTAGGTCGCAGTCTTGGCTCTGAAGTAGCAGTAAGCATGAATGACAATGAGGAAACTAACTGTGACGCCCATCCAATCAGAACACTTGATACCTGAGACACATCGATGCAAGCAGTTAGAGGGCGTGTGATTTCCACATCAGTGTACGTGGCAGGAGGAGGCAAAATTTCCACATCAGCGTAAGCGGCAGGAGGAGGCAAAGTTTCTACATCAGCGTAAGCGGCAGGAGGAGGCAAAATGTCCACATCGGCGTGTGAAGTGGTTTTATCTGTGTCCACACCTGGACACGGCAGAGTTTGGACATACCATTAATGCATGGAATAGGAAATATTGAGGGAATACAACAGAGAACTGTAGCTCTATTTATATTTTAGTCTATTTGCAGAAAAGGAGGTTGCATTGGGGGAGCGGCTCCACACAGTGTATGGCGCTACATCTATCCATCCATTTTCTACCGCTTGTCCCTTACACCAGTGGTCCCCAACCACCGGTCCGTGGATCGATTGGTACTGGGCCGCACAAGAAATTTAAAAAAATAAAAATAAAAAAAAATAAAAACTTTTTTTTTTTATTAAATCAACATAAAAAACAAGATACACTTACAATTAGTGCACCAACCCAAAAAACTCCCTCCCCCATTTACACTAATTCACACTCATTCGCACAAAAGGGTTGTTTCTTTCTGTTATTAATATTTCTGGTTCCTACATTATATATATCAATAGTCTGCAGGGATACAGTCCGTAAGCACACATGATTGTATTTCTTTATGACAAACCCCCCCCCGGTCCGTGGGACACATTTTCAGGCGTTGACCGGTCCGCAGCTACAAAAAGGTTGGGGACCACTGCCTTACACTGTTAGCAATTGGTAGCTGCTTATGTTTTAATTGTGATGGGGGCTTTCCAAAGCGATTTAATTGTTATAGTAAAACAGGCTACGGTCACACTGCAGGGTCGGATGTCCAATTCATTTTTTTTTTCAAATCGGACCTTTTTAATGGCTGTTCGCATTACAAAACGAAATGCCATTTCTAATGTGAATGCAATCGGACCCGCGTGCGGACATGACAGCAGTGTTTACGGAAGTAAACATGACTTCAATTCTAGTCGGTCTCAGTCGTGGCGCATTTGTGGCAATTTTTAAGGATTTTGTGCAATCAAATTCAACATGTTCTGAAGCGAATCATTGCACGTAGAATATTAAGAAGGACAAGTATTTTGCTTTGATGTCTGGTTGAAGAGCGTGTCCGTAGACAAGCAGTCGGAAACAGACAAATTCTTAAGAGATCCAAAATGGCCAAACTCATGAAAGTGTTAAAAATAAGTAATTTTTTATTGTTTTACTTTCTATGTTTCAATCTTTAGATCAACTTCAGATTCATCCATCAACTATACATTTTTAATGTTAATAATTGGAACCTCTACAGGGCTTCCCCTAGACTGCCAAAATACATGTGGTGGTGGGGGCATGGTTATGGGCGTAGTCACCCTGACGTCATCGAATAATTAGCATTTTTTTATGATAAATTTATTTAAAAAGACTAAAAAAATGTAGACATACATTTAAAAACAAATTACTATTAACACACATTTTTATTTATTGTTTTTACATATTTTCAATTGTTACTGCTTATTGTACAACATACTTTGTGGAGATGTTTTAAAGTGTCAAAATACTTAGTTTTTTTTTTAATTAAAAAAAACCTAGCAACAAAACTAGCATCTTCTTCTGGTGTTATTAGAGAATGTATTCGTGTTTGGAGACTCTTAACTTCTGTCCCTCGATGTCCTTGACTAAAGAGGCTTGCTGCAGCGAGCATGACGTCACATTTGCTTCACGCTGTTGCTCCAGTTGGACTTTCTCTTCTTAAAAGCCCTCACTGTCCTCTTAATATTTGCAGATTTTTAGATGGCTGTTCACCAACATATCTGGGATATATTAAAATTACATCCACATTGCAGACCACGCTCCAGACAGAATGGCGTGCGTTTTGTTTACATCCAGTTTTGACCACACCGTTTTCATCTTTTTTCGCTGGTTGAGATTTTGGTACATCACTTGTTAATAGTGCGCAAAAACTAGGCGCCATATACATATATTCATACTGTAATGACCAGCTAATGTTAATGTTTTATGTTCAAGTGGTTTGGATTTGATGTCAGTTTTTCACATGTTAGCAAACACACCTTCCATGCCGAAAATGTACTCCTGTAAGTACATTTGTGTAAAATAGCGTCAACATTGCAGCTTTTTCTTGTTACATTTTTATATTCTTTATGTAATAATATTTTTAATACGTGCCGCAGGCCGTTGTAAAATTAGCCGCAAGCCGCACTTTGCACAGCCCTAATTCAGATAATAGATACATTGTCAACAGTCTCATCTTGGAGAGATACTCACCCCTACAAAACAGTACAAAACATTTTGTAAATACCAGCCTGTTTCCCATCAACATGTATCGTCTTTAATAAATAACGGCTATAATTACAGCCTTTATTTTTATAAGTCACAGTAGCTCGAGGCGGTATTTTCATGTTTGTGTGCATACCAGGAGGAGGCAGAATTTTCTTGTCTGGAAGAAGCTGGGTTCGTGCTGGGGGCTTGTACACATGCTCACAGGTTGTTGAAGTTAGGATGTCGCCTGAAAACCTGACAACCTGTAGGTCCAGTTGGTCCAGCTTGCGGCTGTCAGCTGACTCATAGTCATAAACAGCATAGCTCCTCTCCACAAGTTCATCATTCACACAAATCTAAAACATAAAAATCAAAATAACCTGTGGAATCTTGAATACAAACACGTTAGATGAAGACAAAACACGATTTGAATTGTGGAACACAAAAAATTAAATTGAAAAACAAAGTGGGGTTTTTTTGGGCATTAACTACATTTTAAAAAACGGTTGGATTTTCATTTTATATGGGGATAGGTTGATTGGCAACACTAAATTGGCCCTAGTGTGTGAATGTGAGTGTGAATGTTGTCTGTCTATCTGTGTTGGCCTTGCGATGAGGTGGCGACTTGTCCAGGTTGTACGCTGCCTTCTGCCCGAATGCAGCTGAGATAGGCTCCAGCACCCCCCGCGACCCCGAAAGGGACAAGCGGTAGAAAATGGATGGATGGATATTTAATTTCAAAATCATCAGTTTTAAATCATGCTTTGCGTTTCTACTTACCGGTACTAGTGATTTTCTTTTTTGGTAAATGAAAGATACAATGAAAATCTAACAATTTTTTAGATGTAATTATTGCTCTTTGACACTGAAAAAGTTTTAAATTTTTCAAATTACATTTTTTATGTTTCAAAATAAAATTTAAATTAAGTTTTTCAATTCACATGTATTAAATCAAAACTCAATGACCTAAAGAGACAATGACGCAGAAAGTGCAGCATCACATGGTCATTTTAAAAACACGATGCCCTTCTTGTGTGTGATCACGTCCTAAATTAAATGTGAAAAGGAGAATAAAAGGTGACCTTAAAGTCTTTGATGGTCACGTAAAGCTCGATGGCGGTCGAGTGGGACTCGTCCTCCAGCAACATGGCCTCCGTCTGACTGGATGCTTTGAGATGTTCACAAAGAGGTTACATTAAAACAGTACATCTCAATTATTTTCTTTCATGAACCTCCTGGGGGACATGAAACCCCCCCTGATTTGAGTTACTATTGAGAACTTGATAATAGGGCTGCAACAATTGATTAATTTGTTGAAAAAAATAATAATAATATATACACACACACACACACACACACACACACACACACATACATATATATATATATATATATATATAAAATGTTGGAGGGTTTTCAATTTGTTTTAAATGGCTTTGAAGGCTACAGTGGTGACTCCCATTAGTTGCATCTTTCAAGCATTATTTTTTTATCTTTGAAATCCTAAAAAAAATACATGCACGCTCTTGTCTCTCATAATTATTGTGAATGATACACAATATTCCAAAAATGTGCAGTGCCCTTTTAACATTGAAAACATATTTAAACTAAACATTGGTCTCGTCAGTTTTATCCTTTTTTAAAAAGAGCTGCGATTTTGTTTGTGCGCAGAATTTGCAATAATATTGCTAATATTGTAGTTTATCAGAAGGGATGAAAGCATCTTCTTTCCATGAACAAATAGTCTGCCCTGAAGACAACTTTGAAACATTCCAAACGGTTAACTGCTGTACATACGCTTGAAACACTTTACTAATTCCTTCAAACTTATTTCACAGCACTTTTCTATTTAATATGAACACATTCAATTCAGTGCATCTGGCAGAGTGATGGCCAGTTGCACAGAAAATCTACAACAACAACAAAAAGACGATTCTGTTCGTATTTAGTGGCTTCAGTGTTCAAATCTGGACTTCAAACTTAATATGGCTATTCAGAACTATTGCTCAATATTTAGCTGAGATCTGCAATTCCTTTTTATTGCAGCAATAGTAGAAACATCCATCTTACGGAGATAAAATATAGCAAAGGGTAGTAGAATGACATAAAAAAACAATCCTGGTCTTTCCTCATTTCCTACCGCAGTTACAGTGAAAAACTATTTATGCTTTGTCGTACTTTCAGGTCTTTTTATTCTGGTCATTGTCACTTGTTTTTCTTGCCGCAGACGACTCCTTATTTCTTCTTTTAAATTCTGTCATAAACTTATCCATCTCTCCGCCTCTGTTAACCCCTGACCATGTGTTCCATTATACTTCCTACTTCTACTGGGTAAAACAGGAAGCCTCTTGATTAGATTGAGCACTACTGCCAACTAGCTGCAGGCTTGTGTATCGTTCTAACATGAATACTAGAGTGTAGACCCACTCCCTTGCCGTTCGCGACCCCCCAGGGGGTCACATTATTTAAGGAGCACAGCATGAGAACATGTCAAGAGGTCAATGCTGACAAACGTTGCTCACCTTGGATCAGGTTGTACATGTAGCACGTCGCTGAGCTGTCCCACCGACTGGAAGTGCTGCGGTAGCAAACATATGACACGTCCATCACGGGGGACAAAATGTTGTGCAGCACACCTGTGAGGATTTGTGTGTCTTACACCAGCTTGGCCTTCTCACAGAAAGACACGCGCAGGGTTGTTGGTTTGACCCTGGCCAGGTGGAATCTCCTCATCCAGTACGGCAGCTGGAGAAAGTCCTTCTCGGCCAACCGGATCCTCAAACAAGAAGACTAAGTTAGACATACATAAGACACGATCAACGGGATAACAGGAGGAACCACCCTCCATGGAGATCTTCACAGACATTTCCTGCTTGCTCACAGCATCTCAACTAATTATTTATATGGCCTGTATTATCATTCAAATATTGTCAAAATAAAAGTATTACTGCCGAAGAAGGACAACAAGCAGCTCTCCGTGGTCAACCAAGTAACAGCGTGCGTAGCACGCCATCGAGTCTGTAAGGATGGCCTCCAGCAGGGCCCGACACCACTTCTTCATCTGGGACCAGTACACAACACACACCTGAAGGGAGGAGAACACGCACACCCTCAGAGACACACACAAACACCTGATCCTCAGCTGGATGAGTGACACTTACCTGTCCCACCTCCAAGGAGGAGGTTATCACTTTACCCACATCCCTGGTGACATCGCTGTAGAAGAGATTCATTTGATCGAACAGCTCGTCGTACTGCTCTTTACTAACAGCCCCCACGCCGCCATCTCCCGCCAACTGAGCCCAGAGGCATGATGGGTCTTCCACCTGCCAGGAGTCAAAGGTCAAATTGGAGAAGCAGAAACTACCACCAGCATGTACGACTGGAGAATACCATTACATGCTCACATATTTAGGGAATGTCTTTGTAATTCAGGTGCAAAACAGCAAATAATGTTGAGGTGTTATGCCCACTGTCCACATGATTATAAGCGAATAATGTTGGTGTTATGCCCACCGTCCACATAATTATAAGCAAATAATGTTGGTGTTACGCCCACCGTTCACATGATTATAAGCAAATAATGTTGGTGTTATGCCCACCATCCACATGATTATAAGCAAATAATGTTGGTGTTATGCCCACCGTCCACATGATTACAAGCAAATAATGGTAGTGTTATGCTCACCGTCCACATGATTATAAACAAATAATGTTGGTGTTATGCCCACCGTCCACATGATTACAAGCAAATAATGGTAGTGTTATGCCCACCGTCCACATGATTATAAACACATAATGTTGGTGTTATGCCCACCGTCCACATGATTACAAGCAAATAATGTTGGTGTTATGCCCACCGTCCACATGATTATAAGCAAATAATGTTGGTGTTATGCCCACCGTCCACATAATTATAAGCAAATAATGTTGGTGTTACGCCCACCGTTCACATGATTATAAGCAAATAATGTTGGTTATGCCCACCGTCCACATGATTATAAGCAAATAATGTTGGTGTTATGCCCACCGTCCACATGATTACAAGCAAATAATGGTAGTGTTATGCCCACCGTCCACATGATTATAAACAAATAATGTTGGTGTCTATTCTATTCTATTTTGACTTTCTTGAAAGAAAAGTACCCCATACTTGCGTTGTTTTAGGCTGTTGGAACCGTTGAAACCGCGAAAAAGATAAACGTTTCTTCAGAGTTCTTCGAGAGGTAATCAATCAAGATTTTACGAAAGAAGACAAGAAAATGGGCACGCACTCCAGTCGAAGAAGACAGAGTCGAAGAATGCACAAGTTTGCAGTGATCACTTTGTTAAAGGTTTGTTTAATATACTTTTAACAGTTATTTCCCATGTATTATCTTGATATTATTTGTATTTCTTTAACACATCTTTGCTATGAGGGTTTCAAAAGGCAGCAACTTGGTGAGTCTAAAAGAAAGCAAATGTTAGCAAAACCTACAAGAGTTGAGTTTTTATCAAAAGACAGCAATCATAAATGAAGCTTTCAGCACATACAATGGTATTAATGGTATTGGATACTTCCATTTAAAAGTCACATATCCAATTACAACCTGTACCGTAATATTGTCCCGTGAGATTTTGATACTGATACATCCCAGATAAATATCACTTTATTATGAATATGCCTGTTACTACTTTATATATAACCTTACAACATGTCTTTAAACGATGCTGGAGGCTTTTGAGAACGCTTTATAGGGCGGAATAAAGCTCCATATCTGGCTGACCTTAGCTAGCGCTTATTCTGAAGTTAGAATGCTTAAAAAAAGTTTTTGTTTTTTTTTCAAATGTGTGTGCTTATCTTACATAAGGATTGTGGATAAGTGAAGTGAAGTGAATTATATTTATATAGCGCTTTTTCTCAAGTGACTCAAAGCGCTTTACATAGTGAAACCCAATATCTAAGTTACATTTAAACCAGTGTGGGTGGCACTGGGAGCAGGTGGGTAAAGTGTCTTGCCCAAGGACACAACGGCAGTGACTAGGATGGCGGAAGCGGGGATCAAACCTGCAACCCTCAAGTTGCTGGCACGGCCGCTCTACCAACCGAGCTATACCGCCCCTATTATTAAGACAAATCTTAAAAAAAAAAAAAAAAGTGCAGCTGCCATTTCAGAAGTTGACCAGAAATTTCACTGGTTTTGGTAATCTATAACTTTCTTAATATTTACTAGAGACGTCCGATAATATCGGCCTGAAACACAAGATACACTTACAATTAGTGCACCAAGCCAAAAAACCTCCCTCCCCCATTTACACTCATTCACACAAAAGGGTTGTTTCTTTCTGTTATTAATATTCTGGTTCCTACATTATATATCAATATATATCAATACAGTCTGCAAGGGATACAGTCCTGTGTGTGCTGCTGGTCCACTAATAGTACTAACCTTTAACAGTTAATTTGACTCATTTTCATTAATAACTAGTTTCTATATTGTTTAACTTTATTTTATATTCAAGAAAATGTTTTTAATTTATTTACCTTATTTTTATTTTATTTTTTTAAAAGGACCTTATCTTCACCATACCTGGTTGTCCAAATTAGGCATTATAATGTGTTTAATTCGACGACTGTATATATCGGTATCGGTAATTAAAGAGTTGGACAATATCGGCAAAAAGCCATTATCGGACATCCCTAATATTTACCACAGGAATTATATTTATATTGGTATCTTATTTCCAAGACCTCTCTGATAATACTTGTGAACAATGTAAATCAATTAGTCTTTGAAAATGTTCACACATACCTACTAATTAAATTTAGTGGACATTGAAGGGCAAACTGAATTGTCTTCTGAACATAACCACTCGATTTAACAGTGTCGCTTGGTATTTGTAATATTATATGTAACCATTAAAGACGTTTAAAATGTGTAAAAAAAAAAACCGTCACAAAATCAAATGTTGCGTTTATTTAATGAATTAGGTCACAACGTGTAGCAGGAAACACAGCCAGGTGGCAAATTAACAATTAGCCTTGATGAGGCCAAACGTTCGTCACTCACCTTCAAATTCAGCAATTTCGACATTTTGTGGAGTGGGAGATCCTTGCTTGGCCTTGGAAAGTAGGAGAGGGTGAAAATAACAATTAATTTAAACACTTGAGACTTTAAGGCAAGAACAGGAGGTGTTCACTAGCTAGCTCGTAGCTACGTGGTATTTAGCAAGATGGCCGCTAGTTAAGACGCTCCCAATTATTACCCCGCGCGTTTCGCCCATCAAAATAACAAACTTCACCTTCCGTCCCCTCGAAACATGATACATTTACTAAATTAACTTTTTTTTGGAGTCCGTGATGCCTACAATTTGTTTCATGACCAATGTTAACAGGAAAAAAGTACCGTGGCGGCTGTAGATGGATGCAAACGTGCGAGTGCGAAGTCGGGTCCAGTCGTTGTAATTACGCTTGTGACCACTAGGGGCCCGCTAAATATGTATGACCATCAGTTTTTATATACGTTCCATAAATATACTGTATAACAATGATCACACCATTCAGGTTTCGAGTCATATTTATATATTTTGAACCCCAAAAAATGTTTAGACATATTTCCTTTGCCTCTCCATGTAGGTAATAAAATACTTTTGTTCATGTCAAACACTAAATAGCTCATTGATTCATTGTCTGATGGTTGGCCAGTCCACTACCCCTTGACCCAGGGGTGTCAAAACTTTTTCCACTAAGGAAAAAAAATAAAAAAAAATAAAAAAATAAAAGCATGTGGGGCCCATTTTGAAATTATTCATTTTCAAAACCAATACAATATATAGGTTGCTTTTTTATTACCTTTAGGTCTCCCCTCAAGTTAGGCCCTGGGGAGCCCGGATAAGTCTCAGTCATTCAAATTAAAAAAATAAGTCATACATTATATATATTTTTTCAACACTTAAACCTATAGATCTTCTCCAGATATATCTGCTGATATCAAGTTGTATTTATTGTTTTAAGAAAAAAACCTTTTTTATGGCAAAAGCACAAAACATGCAACAATTCTCCCCCCAAAAATATTACAAATTGAAAAATTTGATGGTCAATATTTGAAAGGTCAATAATTAATTGATTTCTATGGAATATAAAAGGGCCCCACTCATAAGTGTTACAAAAATAAGCCATACCTTTTTTTTACTCTTAAATCCCTATATCAAGTTCAGATCTATCTGTTGATTATAATTTTTTATTTTTATTTTTTTTTGGTTTGTTTAATGCCCTTTTTGTCATAGAAAACTCATGTTTTTCTGGCAAACACACAAAATATGCAATATTTTCACCCAAACATTTAAAAATGGAATATTTGTGGTGAAGCGATTGGTCAATAGGTCAATGATTTATTACTTCATTGATTTCGATTCATTATTAATTGTTGAACAATGACAGTAAAAAAAAAAAAATCCTACTAAAATTCTATTGAATACAAAAGGGCCCCACTCATAGGTGTTACAAAAATAAGCCATACATTTTTTTACGCTTAAATCCTTATATCAACTTCAGATCTATCCGTAGATTATAATTTCAATTACCATATTTTTCGGACTATAAGTCGCAGGTTTTTTTTCATAGTTTGGGTGCGACTTATACTCAGGAGCGACTTATGTGTGAAATTATTAACACATTACCGTAAAATATCAAATAATATTATTTAGCTCATTCACGTAAGAGACTAGACGTTTAAGATTTCATGGGATTTAGCGATTAGGAGTGACAGATTGTTTGGTAAACGTATAGCATGTTCTATATGTTATAGTTATTTGAATGACTCTTACCATCATATGTTACGTTAACACACCAGGCACGTTCTCAGTTGGTTATTTATGCCTCATATAACGTACACTTATTCAGCCTGTTGTTCACTATTCTTTATTTATTTTAAATTGCCTTTCAAATGTCTATTCTTGGTGTTGGCTTTTATCAAATACATTTCCCCAAAAAATGCGACTTATATTCCAGTGCGACTTATATATGTTTTTTTCCTTCTTTATTATACATTTTCGGCCAGTGCGACTTATACTCCGGAGCGACTTGTAGTCCGAAAAATACGGTAGTTTTTTTTTGTTTACTTAATGCTCTTTTTGTCATAGAAAACTCAAGTTTTTCTGGCAAACACACAAAATATGCAATATTTTCATTCAAACATATTTAAAAATTGAATGTTTGTGGGGAAGCGATTGGTCAACAGGCCAATAATTTATGACATCATTGATTTTGATTCATTATTATTTTTTGAGCAATGACACTTTTAAAGAAAAAACAGCGCACATGGCAGCTTTGTGGTATTAGAGTCAACATTGCAACTTTTTTGCTCTTTTATTCCACTTTTTTGTGTTTCTTTTTCGTAATATTATTTTAGAATGTGCTTCTGGCCATTAAAAAAATAGCTGGGGGCCATTTTTGGACACCTCTGCCTTAACCAAAGAGTAGGGTCTAAAGACATTGATTCCTAAATGTGTACAGTAGAAGTCTTCACGAGAAAAGACCATTAACTGTTCTGTCACTACATTCAGGACTTAGTGAGACACAAAAAAAGTCTCCTGTTAGCAGCTCCTTGGGTCCTTGGATCAGTTGATCAGCTTCAAGACCCCGTGGATTTGTGGAAGAAGTTGTGGATGTTCTGAGCGGCGGCCTGTCCCACTGTGGCTTCCAGGTCTGCGACGCCTGCGTTGCAGATCTGGTGGATACTGGAGAAGCGCTCAAGCAGAGCCAGGGCTTTGACTCGGCCCACCCCGGGGACCTGCTGCACCAGGGCCAAAACCAGCGGGTCCAGGAGCCGGGACGAGCTCCTCCTACTGAACGGGTTGTCCCTGCCGTCCCCGTGAACCTGTGATAGGGAGAAACTTGTGTGTGACCTCCTTGGGACAGCATCAACGTGACTTTGTAGTTACCATTTGAACCATGAGCTGGGAGGCCTCCGTCTGTCCGCCGACTGGCAGCAGCGTCAGTCCCAGCTCAAAGACGACAAACTTCTGGACAGAGGCGAAGTACTGCTCGCCCAGGCGGGTTTTCTCCACCAGGACCAGCTCCTGGAAGCTGCTGCAGGCCTTCTCGACCAACAAGGAGAGTCACGTTAAAAAAAATGGGCAATAACACAAAAGAAGCTACTGGAAACTCACAGTCCTGTAGCGGACCAACTTCCTCTTGTAGGCGGAGCCTGCGATGACGTCACACTCGGACAGGTAGAGGATGCAGCTTTTGTTTGGGAGAAGAAAATCTGCCGTGCCGAGCTCGTTCTCAAAGAGGATTTTCACACCTCCACCTTCAGAATCAGAAGTACTTAATTAATCTCCGAGATGGGGGAAGGCGGAGTAAAAAAATATTCAGTCAAAGGCTGGACTCCAGGGAGGGGGTCCAGACTGAGGCCAAGGAGAAAAACCTCATAGCCATAACATAAACATGTTACATAGAATCAACAAAACTTGCAACAGAGGGGAGATCTCAATTTTCCGGGGATTAATAAAGTACTTCTGATTCTGATTCAGCAGATGTCCAGTGAGGATGTGAAGTTTGTCAGGGGGAAACACACACACACACACACACACACACACACACACACACACACACACACACACACACACACACACACACACACACACACACACACACACACACACACACACAGCAAGAGAGAAATACAGTGTGACCTCAATTGGTTCTTGAACAGGGTTTGTAAATCGAAACGTTTGTACAGTAAAGCAGAGTTCCCCATAATTACAAAGTAAACATGAATAATGAGTTAAAACTTGCTGTAGTTTGTAGCCCTTTAGTTCACTCTCGCTGGGATGCCGACCGACGGGACGCTCACATAATTCCGTTTAGATCAGGGGTCTCAAACTCAATTTACCCGGGGCCACTGGATGCAGAAACTGGGTGAGGCTGGGCCGCAAGAATAGATTTCTTAAAAAAATCTAACATGCACTTTTTAATGAATTCACCTTCTTTGAATGGCTATCCCGCCCTAGCAACATACTTGCCAACACTCCCGATTTTTCCGGGAGACTCCCGAATTTCAGTGCCCCTCCCGACAATTCCCCCGAATTTGTCCCGATTTTCACCCGGACAATAATATTAAGGGCGTGCCATGATAGCACTGCCTTTAACGTCCTCTACAACCTGTCGTCGCATCCGCTTTTACACCATACAAACAACGTGCCGGCCCGGTCACATGTTGTATGAGGCTTCTGCAGACACACGTAAGTGACTGCAAGACATACTTGATCAACAGCCATACAGGTCACACTGAGGGTGGCTGTATAAAGAACTTTATCACTGTTACAAATATGCGCCACACTGTGAACCCACACGAAACAAGAATGACAAACACATTTCGGGAGAACATCCGCACCGTAACACAACATAAACACAACAGAACAAATACCCAGAATCCCATGCAGCCCTAACTCTTCCGGGCTACAATATACACCCCCGCTACCACCAAACCCCGCGCCCCCAACTCAACCGACGCACGGAGGTCACCTACCTAGGATCCATTCTAGAGGCTAATCTTTGCTGTGATAAAATGGCAACCAAGGTAATCAAAAAGGTCAACCAACGAACAAGATTTCTCTACAGAATCTCCTCTCTGGTCAACAAAAGCACCATGAAGATTCTAGCGGGAACTCTCGTTCAACCCTTTTTCGATTACGCATGCACCTCCTGGTACCCCAGCACCTCCAAAACCCTCAAATCTAGACTCCAAACATCCCAGAACAAGCTAGTCAGGTTACTTTTAGACCTCCACCCCAGATCCCACCTCACTCCTACTCACTTCTCCAAAGTGGGCTGGCTCAGGGTGGAGGACAGAGTAAAACAACTTGCACTGAGCCTACTCTATAAAATACGCTACACCACCCTGATACCGAAGTACATGTCAAACTACTTCCATAACGTAAATGACCGCCATAACCACAACACCATGGGGAGCTCCACAAACCACGTTAAACACAGATTCCGATCTAACAAAGCTCTTAACTCATTCTCCTTCTATGCCACATCAATATGGAGTGCACTCGCAACAGGTGTAAAAGAAAGTGCATCTCTATCCTCCTTCAAAACCGCACTAAAAAAACACCTCCAGGCAACTTCAACCCTTGACTAAGACCCTCCCCCCACTCCATCCCACCTCCCCGGATTGTAAATAATCAAATGTAAATAATCAAATGTATATACATGTTCTTATGCTTTCTGAGCTCACTATTGTTCTCTGTTCGCTGTACATATCCTACCAAGTCAGACCTACACTGTTACAATGTCCATTTCTCAGATGATATAATTGTTGATGACTGAAGTGCTGATAGCAACCAAACCTAACCCCCTCCACATCCCACCCCCCGGATTGTAAATAATGTAAATAATTCAATGTATATACTCTGATGATTAACTTGTGTGATGACTTTATTATGCTGATAGTATATATTTGAATTGATTAACGTGGACCCCGACTTAAACAAGTTGAAAAACTTATTCGGGTGTTACCATTTAGTGGTCAATTGTACGGAATATGTACTGTACTGTGCAATCTACTAATAAAAGTTTCAATCAATCAATCAATCAATCAATCGTTCTTCAAAGCTCGCTTTGAAAATCTGTGCACTATAAAGTGTGTTAAGAGTCGCCGTTAATCCTGACTTAAATAAATAAATAAATGGGTTGTACTTGTATAGCGCTTTTCTACCTTCAAGGTACTCAAAGCGCTTTGACACTACTTCCACATTTACCCATTCACACACACATTCACACACTGATGGAGGGAGCTGCCATGCAAGGCGCTAACCAGCACCCATCAGGAGCAAGGGTGAAGTGTCTTGCTCAGGACACAACGGACATGACGAGGTTGGTACTAGGTGGGGATTGAACCAGGGACCCTCGGGTCGCTTCCTCATTTTTTGATTTCAAAAATTAAAATCTGCACAAATTGTTTTATTCATTTTTGTTTTCCAGATTCAAATGTGTTGTGCTCCTCAGTTAATCTTGCCGATCAATTCGAATGTATTATTATTTAAAGTTAAAGTTAAAGTACCAATGATTGTCACACACACACTAGGTGTGGCGAGATTATTCTCCCTGGGAGGTGAGGGGAGCAGTGGGCAGCAGCGGTGGCCGCGCCCGGGAATCATTTTGGTGATTTAACCCCCAATTCCAACCCTTGATGCTGAGTGCCAAGCAGGGAGGTAATGGGTCCCATTTTTATAGTCTTTGGTATGACTCGGCCGGGGTTTGAACTCACAACCTACCGATCTCAGGGCGGACACTCTAACCACTAGGCCACTGAGTAGGTATTGTTGAGAGTATTTACTTTATTTTTCAGGACAAGCAGTAGAAAATGGATGGATGGAGTATCAAATGGTTCATGTTGGCCAATAAACTGTTTAAAGTTAAATCAGGATTCGATATTTGTTTAATGTTCAGGCAAATTGATGCACTTTAAAATTGTCTGTTACAGACTAAACTAAAAGCTAAAAGTAGAAGCATTTAAGTCCCAACTTAAAACTCATTTGTATACTGTAGCCTTTAAATAGACCCCCTTTTTAGACCAGTTGATCTGCCGGCACAGGTCTGGTGGCCATGGATGAAGTGCTGGCTGTCCAGAGTCGGGACCAGGGGTGGACCGCTCGCCTGTGTATCGGTTGGGGACATCTCTGCGCTGTTGACCTGTCTCCGCTCCGCTGGCCCCACTATGGACTGGACTCTCACTATAATGTTAGATCCACTATGGACTGGACTCTCACTATAATGTTAGATCCACTTTGGACTGGACTTTCACAATATTATACTAGACCCACTCGACGTTCATTGCATCCGGTCTCCCCTCGATGGGGGGGGGGGGGGGGGGGGGCACCCACATCTGCGGTCCTCTCCAAGGTTTCTCATAGTCATTCACATCGACGTCCCACTGGGTTGTGAGTTTTTCCTTGCCCTTATGTGGGCTCTGAACCGAGGATGTCGTTGTGGCTTGTGCAGCCCTTTGAGACACTTGTGATTTAGGGCTATATAAATAAACATTGATTGATTGATTGATTGATAAACACTATGTTAATAAAATTATTATTTTGTAAACTGGTCGATGTTTCTTTCTTTTTTGTTTTATTAAATGTTAAGGAAACAATGTTATGCAGAGGTGTACTTATGACAATTTTATAGATAAGTGATAGTATTTATAGTCGTGGCGGAGAGTGTAGGGGGGAACGCAAAATGCTTTCCTCTTCCTCGGGGGTCATAAAAAATATAATCTTTAAGTAAACGAACGAGCTGCACACAACAAAAAATGACATATAAAGAACACATAGGTATAATCCGTCACTTTGTTTACCTTTCAAGTTTTGAATGAGGGACGAGTCTCTCCATTTCTCGCTGGCAATGACATGTCCGTAAACAGGAACACTCAAAGTCGCTTTTTTGGCCTCCATGACGTTGTCCAACCGTGCCAGGATCCCGTTACGGCCAAACAAATACAGATTTGTTGCGATACTGCGATGAGAGAAAGGCCATTTTTGGAGTTAGAGTCGAGTCGTAAAAAGCCAAATGTTTGTTTTGAAGCGCCACTTCTTCTTCGTTTAGCTTTCAATTAGTCAGATGAAGACCGCGCACGCCTTGTCGCCCCCTGAAGGACCGGAGTACAACACCATCCGGTGCCGTTATGTTCAAGTTGTTTTTATTGAACAATTTAACATATACAAAAATATATATTCATTCACAATATATAAAAAAATTAGGCCATTTTCAATATTTTTAAATATCCACCAGGATGAGAAATGAACATCCTCGTACAAACAAAAAATGTCAAAGAAAGTAAAGTAAGAGACAATACAAATAAATAATAGAAAATACATAAACAAAAATACAATAAAAAAAATGAAATCCTCTAATAAAGGCTTTAATTTAAGGACTTTTTTCCCCAATTTTTATTATTAAAATAAAATATTTAATCCAATAAAGCATTTGGGTTTCACTTTATTCTATTTATTATTCACTGTAATAAAAATGTAGTGTGCAACAAAATAATATGAATAATTATTTCTATATTGCTATCTTTTATATATGCCAGTCATCAAATATTTGAATGTACACAAATGATCATCAAAGGCAAATAAATGCACATTGTAATCACAGTTTCAACTTAAAAATAAAAACTGGACTTGGATTGTCTGAGTATATTTAGATTTTCTTTTTTTTTTTACATATTTGAACGGTCTATAGTATCCAGTTTTTTTGTTCCCCGACTTCTTGAAATGTTTGCATGTTACATTTCTTCTGGACACAACTGATGTTTATTTTTTATTTTTATTGTCTCATGCACAGGTGTCCAAAGGCTGACCCGTAGCACATTCTACAAATATTATTACAAGTAAAAACTTTTTTTTTAAAGTGGGAAAAAAGAGCATACATGTGAAATTTATGAGATGAGAAAAAGTTATATTATTGACTCTTATAACACAAAGCTGCCACACAGGGTGTTTTTTTTCTTCGCTCAAAAATGAATTATGAATCAAAATCAATTATATGAATTATAAACCTATCTATAATTCACATAAAATACTTAACTTTGAAATATTTTTTTCGGAGAAATATTGCATATTTTGTGTCTGCCATTAAAAAAAAACATTTTCTGTGACAAAAGAAGGCATGAAACAAAAAAATTATAAAAATGTTTTAACTTATAATCGACGGCTATATTTGGTCATTCTTGAAGAGATTTAAGCGTTGAAAGTAAAACAATAAAAAAAATAATATATGACTTTTTTAACACTTTTCAATCTGAGAATTTTAGTGGGATTTTTTTTCCAAAAATAATAATGAATCAAAATCAATGTTGTTATGAATTATTGAACTATTTCAGGGTTTAATTACTTTACATCAAATATTCACTTTTACATTTTTGGGGGAAAATGTTGCATATTTTGTGTTTTTGCCTTATATACAAACTCCAAAACCAGTGAAGTTGGCACATTGTGTAAATGGTAAATAAAAACAGAATACAATGATTTGCTAATCATTTTCAATCTATATTCAATTGAATAGACTGCAAAGACAAGATACTTAAGGTTCAAACTGGAAAACGTTGTTATTTTTTGCAAATATCAACTTATTTGGAATTTGATGCCTGCATCATGTTTTAAAAAAGCTGGCACAAGTGGCAAATGTATTATTTGGAACATCCCACAGGTGAACAGGTTAATTGGGAACAGATGGGTGCCATGATTGTGTATAAAAGCAGCTTCCATGAAATGCTCAGTCATTCACAAACAAGGATGGGGCAAGGGTCACCACTTTGTGAAAAAATGTGTGAGCAAATTGTCCAACAGTTTAAGAACACAATTTTTTAACCAGCTATTGCAAGGAATTTAGCGATTTCGCCATCTACGGTCTGTAACATCATCAAAAGTTTCAGAGAATCTGGAGAAATTACTGCACGTAAGCGGCTAAGCCCGTGACTTTCGGTACTGTATCAAAAAGCGACATCAGTGTGTAAAGGATATCACCACATGGGCTCAGGAACACTTCAGAAAACCACTGTCAGTAACTACAGTTCGTCGCTACATCTGTAAGTGCAAGTTAAAACTCTACTATGCAAAGCGAAAGCCATTTATCAACAACACCCAGAAACGCCGCCGGCTTTGCTAGGCCCGAGCTCATCTAAGATGGACTAATGCAAAGTGGAAAAGTGTTTTGTGGTCTGACGAGTCCACATTTCAAATTGTTTTTGGAAACTGTGGATGTCGTGTCCTCCGGAACAAAGAGGAAAAGAACCATCCGGATTGTTTTAGGTGCAAAGTTCAAAAGCCAGCATCTGTGATGGTATGGGGGTGTATTAGTGCCCAGGGTAACTTACACATTTGTGAAGGCACCATTAATGCTGAAAGGTACATACAGGTTTTGGAGCAACATATGTTGCCATCCAAGCAACGTTATCATGGACGCCCCTGCTTATTACAGCAAGACAATGCCAAGCCACGTGTTACAACAGCGTGGCTTCGTAGTAAAAGAATGTGGGTACTAGACTGGCCTGCCTGTAGTCCAGACCTGTCTCCCATTGAAAATGTGTGGCGCAATATGAAGCCTAAAATAGGACAACAGAGACCCCGGACTGTTGAACAACTTAAGCTGTACATCAAGCAAGAATGGGAAATAATTCCACATGAAAATCTTCAAAAATTGGTCTCCTCAGTTCCCAAACGTTTACTGAGTGTTGTTAAAAGGAAAGGCAATTTAACTCAGGGGTAAAAATTCCCCTGTGACAACTTGTTTGCAGTGTGTTGCTGCCATTAAATTCTAAGTTAATGATTATTTGCAAAAAAAAAATAATTAGTTTCTCAGTTCGCACAATAAATATCTTGTATTTGCAGTTTATTCAATTGAATATAAGTTGAAAAGGATTTGCAAATCATTTTATTCTGTTTTTATTTACGAATTAGACAATGTGCCAACTTCACTGGTTTTGGGTTTTGTATATATATATTTTTTACTTTAATGGACAGTAAGTTGAACTAGAAGGAAAAAACTTAATATATGACTTATTTTTAAAATTTTTATGACTTGAGGAGAGTTTGGTTAAACAAACTGGTGGTTAAACAAAATCTATCTGTTATACTGTTTTTAAAAATGGAAAACATCAAAAAGGCACCAGCATGCTTTTTTCCAGTGCAAAAGTTTGGACACCCGTGGTCTAACGTGTTAAAATCTCCTCTCCCCGGGGTGTTCCTGAACGCCTCACGGTGACTCGCGCCTATTTAACATTCAAGCCTGGACAGCCGCAGGTTGTTGCGCAAGCGCAGCCCATTGAGAGTGCATGAATGCGGAGAGGGGAGAGCACTGGGAGTACTGGGGAAGAGGACTGGGACTGTGCGGACCCCGGGAAGGCGGACATGGACGGTCAGACGTGTTCCAGGCCGTGCCATGAGGGGAAGACCAAGGTCCCGGACCGGGTGACCCTGAAGAAGGAGATTGGGCTACTGAGCGCGTGCACCATCATCATAGGTGACGAACAACACGTTGAATGTAGATTTACACTAACAATGGAGGCCGCATTGTATTTTTTAATTGTGTTAACAGAATTAAGCCACAAATATGCACTAATATGTTCTTAGAAATATATTCAAAGACACAACCAGCCGCCATGAAAAAAAACAGTTAATGTTAATGTAACAGTTATGATTCTTAATAATGTACTAAAGTGGGGTGTATAGCCTGGTTATGATAACATACATGTAGACATACATCTAGAGCAGGGGTTCTTTACCTTGTTGACCTCCGGGTCCAACTTTTTTACTACAGAGAGGCCTGGGGCCCGCTCAAATATTATGAAAGATTATTATTTATCTAACACATAAACCTGAGGCTTAGGTCAGGCTGATTAGATAAAAGGTACTAACCAAATATACTGCATAAGAAGGGATTAATAAATACCTGCCAAAAAATACAATTATGTTGTGCTGAAACAAATAAATTAAATTATTAATGATGATATTAAACAAGCTGTGACTAAAATTTAAGTGTAAATGAAACTACAGCTTCGCCACTTTAGTCGTAATTTTTGCGCTTAAGAAACTTCGCTATGACTTTAGCTCCAGACTTCTTCTGTCTGTACGTTATTGTCATTATTGCTACAAGTGGAGGAAAAGTGTATTACAACTGAGAAACAGATACTTTTTGGTGGCCCTCTAGAGGGCGCTCGCGGCCTAACAATAAACCCCGGCCCTATAGGTAAGAAACCCTGATCTATAATACATTTGACCTTTCAACTTCAATCCCTCGGCCTTACGGACTTTCAACTAAGGCAGGGCGAAAAGGCTGAAATGTGTTTTATGTCGGTCGATATCGATAATTATAAGAGATGTCCGATAATATCGGCCTGCCGATATTATCGTCCGATAAATGCGTTAAAATGTAATATCGGAAATTATCGGTATCGTTTTTTTTATTATCGGTATCGTTTTTTTGTTTGTTTTTTTTTTATTGTTTTTTTTTAATATTTTTTAATTAAATCAACATAAAAAACAAAAGATACACTTACAATTAGTGCACCAACCTAAAAAACCTTCCTCCCCCATTTACACTCATTCACGGTCATTCACACAAAAGGGTTGTTTCTTTCTGTTATTAATATTCTGGTTCCTACATTATATATCAATATATATCAATACAATCTGCAAGGGATACAGTCCATAAGCACACATGATTGTGCGTGCTGCTGGTCCACTAATAGTACTAACCTTTAACAGTTAATTTTATTAATTTTCATTAATTACTAGTTTCTATGTAACTGTTTTTATATTGTTTTACTTTCTTTTTTTTTCAAGAAAATGTTTTTAATTTATTTATCTTATTTTATTTTATTAATTTTTTTTAAAAGTACCTTATCTTCACCATACCTGGTTGTCCAAATTCGGCATAACAATGTGTTAATTCCACGACTGTATATGTCGGTTGATATCGGTATCGGTAATTAAAGAGTTGGACAATATCGGAATATCGGATATCGGCAAAAAGCCATTATCGGACATCCCTAATAATTATTGATATTTTTACAACCTATGGAAAATAAGGACAAGGGAAAAAATATATAAAATGTAAACTTTTTTTTTTTTTTAAATCTAACTTTCCTCTGATTATCCTTTCTTCTTCTTCTTATGGTGGGGCACTCAACATTAAAAGTGCATAACTACCACCTACTGTATTGGAGTGTGAACCACAGTTCCCTCCCTCCTCACTCCCTCACATACACACAGCACATACAGTATATACTGTACCTTTTTATACTAAATTATATTCAATAAACCTGTCTCTTCTAGAAATTTCAGTAAAATGTTCTGGTTGCTGCTTACTAGCCCTTGGAGAGTAGTTTCCCTCTGTCCATGTTTTTTGAATGTCCTAATTTAATGCGTGATGTGATTGTGCTCCCCCTTACAGTTCTTCCCGCTCCTACTGTGTTCTGCATTGCATACAAGTGTTTTCCTGTTGTACTCATTATGATCTTTTCATCGACCAAGAAAGGAAAGGAAATGTCAACACAAGCATGGAAAACACTCAAAACAATGTAAACAAAATAGTACATTCACATTGAACACTTAATTAACAATAAGCTCTTAAAATGAAAGTGAAAAAATAAGGAATATGTAACAAATGTTTAATAAAGTGTAAGAAAGTAGTGCAAAGTGTGAAAATGCAAACATAGAGAAACCTGAGAAGAACATTTGTTTTGCAGGTTTAGTGCCAGGAAGTTACAGCTGTGCTCTAAAGGGTAAGGTAGTCCAGGTTGTGGTCCATACTGTCGAAGTGACTTTTCCTGTTTTATCCACAATTTCTTCATTTTAATCAGCCGCGAGACAACTGATATCAATTTTGACAATATTGATATCGTTTTATTCTTTCCTGCTTCCAGACTCTTTTTTTTTTTTTTTTGTCACGTGCTGCTATAAGCGGCGGCCAAGCGAGGTTAGGGGGTCATGTCCCGGCTGTCCAGAGCGGCCCACGGATGTCCGCTTACGTAACGGCAGTCTGTGCCACTTGGATGCCTGCCGCTCCACGACTGAACTGGTCGTATGTTAGCGTTTACTGGTGGCGGCGGCAGGTGGGAGTGGCCAGGCGCTATAACTCACTCGCTCATATGGGGGTCTTTGTGTGTGTGTGTGTGTGTGTGTGTGCGTGTGTGTGTGTGTGTGTGTGTGTGTGTGTGTGTGTGTGTGTGTTGTGATTAGGGGGCATTCCAGCAGCTGATCTGTCCAATGACCATACTTGCCAACCTTGAGACCTCCGATTTCGGGAGGTGTGTTGGGGGGGGCGGGTTTGGGGGCGGAGGTGGGGCGGGGCGTGGTTGGGGGGGCGTGGTTAAGAGGGGAGAAGTATATTTACAGCTAGAATTCACCAAGTCAAGTATTTCATATATATATATATATATATATATATATATATATATATATATATATATATATATATATATATATATACACATATAAGACTGCGATGAGGAAGCGACTTGTCCAGGGTGTACCCCGCCTTCCGCCCGATTGTAGCTGAGATAGGCTCCAGCGCCCCCCGCGACCCCAAAAGGGAATACGCGGTAGTAAATGGATGGATGGATGGATATATATAAGAAATACTTGACTTTCAGTGAATTCTAGCTATATATATATATATATATATATATATATATTTATTTTATTATATATATATATATATATATATATATATATATATATATATATATATATATATATATATATATATATATATATTGTGTGTATATGTGTAAATAAATGAACACTGAAATTCAAGTCTTTCTCTTATATATATATATATATTTATATATATATATATATATATATATATATATATATATATATATATATATATATATATATATATATATATATATATATCCATCCATCCATCCATTTTCTACCGCTTATTCTCTTTGAGGTCGCGGGGGGCGCTGGAGCCTATCTCAGCTACAATCGGGCGGAAGGCGGGGTACACCCTGGACAAGTCGCCACCTCATCGCAGGGCCAACACAGATAGACAGACAAGATTCACACTCACATTCACACACTAGGGCCAATTTTAGTGTTGCCAATCAACCTATCCCCAGGTGCATGTCTCATATATATATATATATATATATATATATATATATATATATATATATATGAGAAAGACTTGAATTTCAGTGTTCATTTATTTACACTTATACACACACATAACACTCATCTACTCATTGTTGAGTTAAGGGTTGAATTGTCCATCCTTGTTCTATTCTCTGTCACTATTTTTCTAACCATGGTGAACACCCTCTCTGATGATGCATTCTGCTTCGTCTCCTTGTTGTGTGCGCAGTTGTTCACTGCACTCTCTAAAAGCAGTAGATGTTATTGTCACATATGCATGTACAGTAGATGGCAGTATTGTCATGTTTAAGAGTGTCACAACATTGCTGTTTACGGCAGACGAACTGCTTTACGGTAGACGAAAACGTGACTGCTGTTGTTGTGTGTTGTTACCGCGCTGGGAGGACGTTAATGAAACTGCCTAACAATAAACCCACATAAGAAACCAAGAACTCGCCCTCGATCATTCTACAGTTATAACGTCATTGGGCAGGCACACTGTTTATATTGCGGGAAAGCGGACGTGAAAACAGGCTGTCGACACGTCACTCAGGTCCGCCTGAATTTCGGGAGATTTTCGGGAGAAAATTTGTCCCGGGAGGTTTTCGGGAGAGGCCCTGAATTTCGGGAGTCTCCCGGAAAATCCGGGAGGGTTGGCAAGTATGCCAATGACTCAAAATCAAGATAACTTTTAGACAGTGATCCTTCCTCTTCCTCCTCCTCAGGGAACATCATCGGCTCGGGCATCTTCATCTCTCCCAAAGGTGTCCTGGAGCATTCGGGCTCGGTGGGCCTGGCGCTCCTCGTCTGGCTGCTGGGAGGATGCATCGCCGCCCTGGGCTCCTTATGCTACGCCGAACTGGGCGTGACCATCCCCAAGTCGGGCGGCGACTACGCCTACGTCACAGAAATATTCGGCGGTCTCATGGGGTGAGTCAGGAAGTTATTGCTACGGTTTACTCAAAGGTCTGTTGTGCCTCTGGCCTTCCCGGGCTGAAGAGCGGCCTGGGTGTGTGAAGAGATCAAGGAAGACGCCGGTGATGATCGTTGAACAATCATTACTTTATTGACGAGCGAGCAAAACAACAGGTCCTACAGTATGAATAGCTGTGGGGAGAACCTTGTGTGTGACCCAACACCAGAGGTGGGTAGTAACGCGCTACATTTACTCCGTTACATCTACTTGAGTAACTTTTGGGATAAATTGTACTTCTAAGAGTAGTTTTAATGCAACATACTTTTACTTTTACTTGAGTATATTTATAGAGAAGAAACGCTACTTTTACTCCGCTCCTTTATCTACATTCAGCTCGCTACTCGCTACTGATTTTTATCGATCTGTTAATGCACGCTTTGTTTGTTTTGGTTTGTCAGACAGACCTTCAAAGTAGGATATATCGCGTGCCTGCGTTTCACCAAACAAATGCAGTCACTGGTGACGTTTGACTCCGTTTCACCAATCAAACACAGCCAGTCGGTCACGTGTTTAACAAGCTTAAGCTTACATGAACTCAACGTCAAATTTCAGGAAGCACATGGCGGTAAGTAACGTTAGTAGATATTTTGACTGTCACTGTAGGCTGATGTTAGCTTCCCTGCTATGAATCACTGTCAAATGTACATCGTGTGGGGACATTTATTAACGCACTGCAGCCTCATAGACAGACAGAGACACACACACTCACACGCACAGTCGCACACACACTCACGCATGCATAGAAACACCAATCAGAAGTGCACAGTGTGTTCCCAGGTGCAGCCCACACCTATCAGTTTATGGTTTGCGTAAAGGCTAACTTGTTATTTTCCTTTGTAATCTCTGCCTCCTGAGCATATGGTGCTGTTAAGTTATTGTGGCTCAATTTGCCTTAATTTTTTTATGTTAATGTATTATTATTTAATATATATTATTGTTTTAGTTGCTTAAGAGATATTCCTGGCTCTGAATTTGCTCATTGCTATTTTTATGTTTTTGTGCATTATTTGTTGCCGTCATCATTAAACGAACAGGTTACTCATCAGTTATTCAGTACTTGAGTAGTTTTTTCACAACATACTTTTTACTTTTACTCAAGTAAATATTTGGGTGACTACTCCTTACTTTTACTTGAGTAATAAATCTCTAAAGTAACAGTACTCTAACTTGAGTACAATGTCTGGCTACTCTACCCACCTCTGCCCAACACCCATCTTTAGAGCCCCATTGCTGCCCACCCCTTAGTTGCGTCAACTTCTTAGTCTTAGAATTCTTGCCTACTGTACTTGTCTGGCTCGTGACCATGGCTTCCCTATATGTCCTGCCAGCGATAAAGTTAGGGTTACCGGGTCGAGACACAAGTTACCTACTTCTGACATCAATGCCGGCCTGAGTTAGGATCCTGAGTACCTCAATATGGCTCCGGGCCCCTTGGGGCGTCTCTCCTCACATCTCACAGAGACATGGCGCCATCTAGTCTGGGTGCAATCATGATGTACACCTATTTAATAAGTGTCACCACCAAGCAACTATGGGGCATTAAACTGGATGTTCGCCGACACACAACAATTTAAAGACATGTGATTTCACCTGGTAAAAGATACTACATGTCCAATTATATCATATCAAGGGTTGCAACGATTACCAGTGATAAACCATGATGAATCAGCATTGCCGTTTTAAGTTTTGATTATTCTAAAACTGTTGCTTAATTACATCTTACTTTGAAAAACTTGTGCTGGAGAAGCAGCTAGTACTCTATTGTTTTTCTCAATTACTAATTCTATCGGATAGAAATGACTCGTCTCCGAAGAATTAGCGTGGCGTTCAGGCTTGTCTCGTACGTGCACAACAAATTAAATTTAAATAACATTTTTAAAAAGACGTTTGTCAGGTTCAAACACTGATGACATCTATTAAACAGACAAAGAAGCAAGGAATTAAACAGAGACATAATTAAATTTGGCTAAATGAGGAGAAACGCGTAGACCTGTACCCTAGTCAGTGCCAGCCCAAGCCTCCATGGGGCCCTAAGCAAAATTTGATTTTGGGGCCCTCTATTTCTGCCAATAATATTGATTGTTGATCATTCACACACCTACTATAAACTCATTGCGGCTCTGGCAGTGTTGCTTACATTATCCTATTGTCAGCCTGGAATGTCTTTACAAATGACATGTCATTTATAAAGATATGGGGGTGGCCCAGTTAAGAACATAATTAATACCAATGAATGAACGAATGATGTCCAGAGTGCCACATATGGTTCCTAATCTTAAAATGTAGAAAACATTCAGCTACAAGAGTGGCCTGGGGTTGAACAGTCCAAGTGATAAAGCTTTGTATTTACAGTAAAAGTGTCATCTTGTCTCATCAGTCTTGTACATATTAGTCTTTAATTACTAGTTTATATTTTTAGTTAATTGTTCATATTTAATGTTTACTTTGTACAAAGAGAGCGCAGTCTACTGAAGTTAAATTCATCAATAGTTTTCCCCTTTGAAAGACGCAAGGCAAATTCCTTCAATTTCACCATGTTGCTACAATGATCTTCACTGTTTTCATGCTGTTTCAGCAGTGCACCTATGTTGACCCAATCCCGCTGTCCCTCGGCTGCCAGTTTTAAGGACTTTTTGGAAAATAATTTGCAGCAAAAGCAATAGACTGCATCTTTACTTCTTGAATAAGTCAGCCAGCTACGCTTGACTTTTTCCCCATTGACAAGCTGTCTGTAGGTATAATGATAATGAAAACTTCGGCCATCATGCCGTTTGGGGAATGAAAAGTTCTCCTTAACAGACAGTGGTCCTCTGATCACCTGCTCAGTCCTGTCTGAATCTGAGAGGAAAGAAGGCCACTCAGCTGGGTCAACTGGCGGACAATGACTAAAAAAGAAGGACCTATAAGGTCATTAAATTGCACTGTTGGACATAATTATTAATCTCAGAATGTTCTGCAGTACAATGAGCTATTATAAAGGGTGTTTTGCAGTTAACTTACTAGATAAATCAGCTGTGGTTTCAGACATGGAGGGGACAGTGGGCACAGAGGATGGAGGTGTGTGAGAGAGCACTGTAGAGGATGGAGATGGACCTAAAATGAAATACATACATATAGGCACACATATTAATGAGATACTTTGACTATATTAATTTCCCTTCAGGTGTAATGTTTATACTAAGAAATTAAATGTACACTGTATGGTGACAGTCTTTTCCTCACCTGATTCATCACTCACAGTTGAGCCTGAGGATGTGGACTGGCTCTGGGCTGATTCTGTGCCTCCAAAGTATTTTAACATAATCCTGGGGACGTTTCACATAACTTATGAGTTGATGTAAAAAATAATGTTTATTTTACTCACATAAATTACCGTGCTCTGCTGCAAACAATTTGTGCAAACAACATATCTCACTAGTAACCTGATGCTAAAAACATATTGCTAGCACCGCGCTAGCTAGCTAGCGTCACCTAGCTAAAGCTAATTACAGCTACAAATCTCTTTGATAAACTTTTTATTACCAAGTCATGCAAACATACCTTTATCATGGCATTTTTTCTCCTCTTCCACTTTCTTCTTCTTCCTTTTTTTCTGCACCTTCCTTTTTTTGCCTCTATCTGCGCTTTTGATGCCCAGTGCGCACTGGCATTGCACGGCAGGCGGCAAACGTCACAGGTGCAGCAGAGGCAGCTTTACATTTAAAGAGAGGCAGGAGGAATCACTAGGCCTAGATCAGCAGCAGCACTCTGTTGACCTAAAATTGTGTTTTTGTACAATAATATATCTTTGATCATTTAGAAATCATCAGTCAGACTCGTACATGCAAAAAATAAAAAATAATAATTTTTTGTTAATTGCTTTTGGGGGCCCCCTGTTGGCCGCGGGGCCCTAAGCAAGCGCTTAGTACGCTTATGCCTTGGGCCGGCTCTGACCCTAGTACAGTGTCCCACCACGCTCTGACGAAAGATTGTACGCATCCTCTTTTATTTGGACTTTCCCTGATTACATGGCAACAGCTGTTTATAAAGGAAGGGGGGTCGTAAACAGCCGTCGCCTTTGGTTACAAAACAATTCAAAGAAAAGGTGCCTGGAGGGGGATCAGGTCCTGCTTCCTCTGCGCTTTGTAGATCTCGGGTCAAGACAAAATCGTCCTGTGGATTACGATACATCAAAGAATCCGACACCTTCTTGTCGCTTCCCATCCTACACAGTGGAGTTTTACAAGCCTTTTGATTGGTAAGATCAAAGACAGCTTTTGTCTGCTTGCCGGGAACTTATGAAAATTTTGTGATAACTTAAATATAATTATTCTTAGGTCATCTCCATGCAAGTAGAAGGAGATGTTATGACCTTTAACATGTTTTGAAAAAGTTTCATTGTAATTATGATACCAAAATAATACATTGCCAGAATACTTTTGAAATGAGAATTGTGTTGAATCGAGTATCGATTCTGAATCAAATCATCACCCCAGGGGTCGGAATCGAATTGTTAAGTACCCAAAGAGCAGACCGAGAAAAGCAACTAACAATTGTTGTTAGCTAGCCAAATCGCTATTATTAGCAAACAGCACACAAAGCTAATGTATGTGTGTTACATAAGACCCAGTTTACACCATTGTGTACTAAAAGCCTTAAAAGGTTGGGATATAATTCTCAAAATACATCGGAAATTTAGCAACCTCTACACATCAGCGTAAAAGTTGCAAACAGCCCCTTTAATGGGGGGGGCAATACAATGCGTTGTACCATGAAAATAAATTATAACTTGCTTATTTCTCAATCGTTTTCATTCAGTTTACTTTATTGTCAACGAAAACATGTACATCATATTTTATTTTAAAAACACACATATATATATATATATATATATATCTTATTGTTGAAAGATTAATCCCAGTGTTCTTTTTTCTACCGTAGTGTTTTTTGCAACTGTAATGTTGGAAGTTAACTTTACCCAATCACTATTGTTGGGTAACAACAAACATACTGTAACTAATGCGTGTGCTTGTGTGTTACGTGGGATACAGTTCATGTGCTCAAACCAAGACAAAGGCGGGATATGTATTGCCAGAAATTATTTGCAACCCGAAAAAATATTTTTCAAGAAGAAATGGATGTGAAATTAAAACAAAAATTATTTAAAAAAAAGTTATATATATATATATATATATATATATATATATATATATATATATATATATATACACACACACAGTATATATATCTCTGAGATGTCACCTTATCATGGTAGAGGAGTTCGTGTGTTCCAATGATCCTAGGAGCTATGTTGTTTGGGGGCTTCTATGCCCCCTGGTAGGGTCTCCCAAGACAAACAGGTCCTAAGTGAGCAGCTCCAAGATATATGAAAAAGAAAAAACAAGAACTCATAGATTTCCCTCGCCCGGACGTAGGTAACTGGGATCTCCCTCTGGAGCTAGGCCCGAAGGTGGGGCTCAAAGGCCAGCACCTGGTGGCTGAACCTGTCCCCATGGGGCCCGGCCGATCACAGCCTGAAGGGTCATCGTAGGTCCTCCCTCCAATACTCATAGGAGGGGGCATAGAGGTCGGGTGCAATGTGAGCTGGGGGCGGAAGCCAAAGACAGGGCCCTTGGAGGTCCAATCCTCGGTTACAGAAGCTGGCTCTTGGGCCGTGGAACGTCACCTCGCTGGGGGGGAAGGAGCCTAAGCTGGTGCGCGAGGTGGAGAAATTCTGGCTGGATCTATTCGGACTCACTTCAAGGGCTCTGGAACCAGTCCTCTCAAGAGGGGCTGGACTCTCTTCCACTCTGGCGTTGCTGGAGGCGGCGGGCTGGGGTGGCAATACTTGTTGCCTCACGGCTCAGAGCCTGTACGTTGGAGTTTAACCCAGTAGACGATAGGGTAGCTTCCCTCCGCCTTCGGGTGGGGGAACAGGTCCTGACTGTTGTTTGCGCCTGTTGCACCAAACAGTACTTTTTGGGTTCCCTTGAGGGAATACTGGAGAGTGTTTCCTTAGGTGATTCCCTTGTTCTGCTGGGGAACTTCAACGCTCACATTGGCAACGACAGTGAAACCTGGAGAGGCGTGATTCTGAGGAACGGCCGCCCGGATATGAACTCGAGTGGTGTTTTTATTAGACTTTTGTGCCTGTCACAGATTATTCATAACGAACACCATAAAGAGCATTGAACATGTCACGAGGGAGGCGCTGGACATTGAGTCTGAGTGGACCATGTTCCGTACCTCTAATGTCGAGGCGGCCAATCGGAGCTCTAGTTGAAGGAGGTTGGTGCCTGTCGTGGCGGTACTCCCAGAAACTGCTGGTGAGATAGGGATGCCGTCAAGCTGAAGAAGGAGCCTGATCGGGCCCTTTCGGCTCATGCGACCCCGAAGGCAGCGAACATATACTGGCAAGCCAAGTGCTGCGCATGGGAAGAGTTCGGAGAAGCCATGGAAAACGACTTCCAGACGGCTTCGAAGCGATTCTGGACCCCCATCCATTGCCTAAGGAGCAGGAAGCAGTGCACTGTCAACACTGTGTATGGTGGAGAGGATGTGCTGCTGACCTCAACTAAGGATGTTTTGGATCGGTGGAAGGAATACGTCAAATACCTCCTCAATCTCACATACACGTCTTCAAATGAGGAAGCAGTGCCTGGGGAATATGTGGAGGGCTCTCCCATTTCTGGGGATGAAGTTGCCAAGGTAGCTAAAAAACTCCTCGGGGGCAGGGCCCCCGGAGGTGAGCGATATCCACCCCGAGTTCCTTAAGGCCTGGGTTGCTGTGGGGTTGTCTTGGTTGACAAGACTCTGCAACATTGTGTGGACAAACAGTTTACATATGGTTCGTGGACTTGGAGAAGGCATTCAACCGTGTTCCTCAGGAAGTCCTGTTGGGAGTACTCAGAGAGTATGGGGTCCGCTCCCTGTATGATCGCTGCCAGATAAGTGGTGGGGCCCGTTTCCACTGGGGGTTGGACTCCGCCAGGTCTGCCCTTTGTCACTGATTCTGTTCATAACTTTTTTGGACAGACTTTTTAGGCTTAGTCAGGGAGTGGAGGGAATCCGGTTTGGTGGCTGTAAGATTAGGTCTCTGCTTTTTGTACATGATGTGGTCCTGATGGCTTCATTTGGCCAGGATCTTCAGGTCCCACTGGATCGGATCGCAGCAGAGTGTAAAAAGAATGAGATGAAAATCAGCACCTCCAAGTCCGAGTTCATGGTTCTCGCCCGAAAAAGGGTGGAGTGCTGTCTCCGGGTTGGGGAGAAGATCTTGCCCCAAGTGGAAGAGTTCAAGTACCTTGGAGTCTTGTTCACGAGTGAGTGAAGAGTGGATCATGAGATCGACGACAGGCAGATCGGTGCAGCGTCTGCACTGATGCAGACACTATATCGATCCGTCGTGGTGAAAAAGGCACTGAGCCAAAAGGCAAAGCTTTCAATTTACCGGTTAGTCTACGTTCCCATCCTCACCTATGATCATGATCTTTGGGTTATGACCGAAAGGACAAGATCACGGGGACAGGCGGCCGAAATGAGTTTCCTCCACCGGGTGGCGGGGCTCTCCCTTAGAGATAGGGAGAGAAGCTCTGTCATCCGGGAGGAGCTCAAAGTAAAGCCGCTGCTCCTCCACATCAAGAGGAGCCAGATGAAGTGGTTCGGGCTTCTGGTCAGGATGCCACCCGAACGCCTCCCTCTGGAGGTGTTAAGGGCGTGTCCGACCAGTAGGAGGCCACACGGAAGAACCAGGACACATCAATCAATCAATCAATGTTTATTTATATAGCCCTAAATCACAAGTGTCTCAAAGGGCTGCACAAGCCACAACGACATCCTCGGTACAGAGCCCACATAAGGGCAAGGAAAAACTCACCCCAGTGGGACGTCGATGCGAATGACTATGAGAAACCTTGGAGAGGACCGCATATGTGGGTAACCCCCCCCCTCTAGGGGAGACCGAATGCAATGGATGTCAAGTGGGTCTGACATAATATTGTGAGAGTACAGTCCATAGTGGATCCAACATAATAGTAACATGGGGAGACTATGTTTCCTGGCTGGCCTGGGAACACCTCGGGAGCCCCCAGGAGGAGCTGGACGAAGTGGCTGGGCTTCCCTGCTTAGGCTGCTGCCCCCGCGACCCGACCTCAGATAAGCAGAAGATTAATGGATGGATGGATGGATATATATATATTTATATATATCCAGTATATCTCTCTATATACTGTATATACATACATACATTGTACATATATATTTACATATACATATATACATACATATATACACATATTACACACATACAGTATATATACTTATATATATACACACACATATATATATATATATATATATATATATATATATATATATATATATATATACACGTTAGGTCAGAAAAAACACAGAGGCTATATCATCCATCCATTTTCTACTGCTTGTCCCTTTCGGAGTCGCAGGGGGTGCTAGAGCCCATCTCAGCTGCATATATATATATATATAAAATATATATGTATTAATATATATATATATATAAAAAATATATATATATATAAAAATATATATACATATAAATATATATATATATATGTATATATATATATATATATATATATATATATATATATATATATATATATATATATATATATATATATATATATATACCCCCGCGACCCCAAAAAAGGGACAAGCGGTAGAAAATGGATGGATATATATATATATATATATATATATATATATATATATATATATATATATATATATATATATATATATATATATATATATATATATATATATATATATTTATTTATTTTTACCTTGCTGTCTGCAAATATTTGTGACATGCAACCGACAATTGGAGACAAAGGCAGAGACACAAGGCGGGAAGGAAGTTGTGGCAGAGAGAGCCGCAAGTTCCAAGGTTAGCGTCCTTAGCTTTAACAGGGACGTCATGCTAGGTTTGCCTATTTGCCAAAGAAAAACTGAATGATCAAACTTACAACTCCAACGGTGCACCCGGTAAGCTTTCACGGCGCCTCACTTCTTCCACATTTTGTTATGTTACGGCCTTATTTCAAAATTAAAAAAATTAATGTTTCGTCCTCAAAATTCTCCACACAATACCCCACAATGACAATGTGAAAAAGTTTGTTTTTTTTAAATTGCAAATTTACTAAAAATAAAAAATCCCATGTACTTATTAAGCCTTTGCATAAGCTTGGCACACCTATCTTTGCCCATTCCGAGGACGGTCG
>NC_084576.2:19042500-19130000 GCF_033978685.3 Nerophis lumbriciformis
AATAGGAAAAATCAGCAAAATAATCCTGGACAGAGTCAACACAAAAATCAAGGACAAAACACCACTCAACCAATGGAGAAATACAGCAGCAGTAATCAAATGGTTCAACAACATCCAAGACAAACAACAGCACAACTTCATCTCCTTTGATATCGAGGAATTTTACCCTTCCATCACGCAAGACCTACTGACTCAAGCACTAGACTTCGCCTCAGACTACGACTCAATTACAGGCAACGAAAGAAACATCATCATCCACGCAAAAAACTCCATTCTCATCCACAACAGTACACCATGGCAAAAAAAGAACAATGCAACATTTGACGTCACTATGGGAAGTTTTGACGGAGCAGAAACGTGTGAACTCGTTGGGAGTTTCCTCCTCTCCCAGCTCGCTAGCCTCAATCTGAACCTTGGTATTTACCGTGATGACGGACTGGCAGTGTGTCGCGCCTCGCCAAGGAGCAGCGAGAATACCAAGAAGTGCATATGCCAAATTTTCAAAGAGAACGGCCTACGGATCACGATTGAAGCCAACAAGCAAACCGTCAACTTCCTTGACGTCACTTTCAACCTGAGAAATAACAGCTACCAACCATTCACGAAACCCAACACAACACTCCAATACGTGCACCATGACAGCAACCACCCACCCACCACCACGAAAAGAATACCTACCGGAATCAATAAAAGGCTATCGATGCTGTCATCTAGCAAAGCTGAATTTGACCAAGCAACCCCCCCGTACCAAAAAGCCCTTGATGAAAGCGGATACAATTTCACCCTCACCTATGAACCCACGCCAGGAAACCAGCCAAAAAAGAACAGAAAACGAAACGACATCATCTGGTACAACCCCCCATACAGCAAAAACGTCTCAACGAACATTGGACACAAATTCCTCAATCTGATTGACAAACACTTTCCCAAAGACAACACCCTAAGAAAAGTATTCAACAAGAACAACATTAAATTGAGCTACAGCTGCATGAACAATATACGACAAATCATCTCAAACCACAACAAAACAATTGCAAATGAGCCGTCGACCCCCAGACAGAGCGACTCCAAAACCAACAAAGCATGTAACTGTCGAAAGAAACCTGATTGCCCCCTCAACGGGGGGTGCTTACAAACATCAGTTGTCTACCAATCTAAGGTAATACGCAAGGACATTAACACATCCGACACATATGTAGGATTAACCGAGGGTGAATTCAAAACCAGATGGAACAATCACAAGGCTTCTTTCAGGAACAAAAACCTGCGAAATACCACAGAACTCAGCAAACACATTTGGGACCTCAAAGACAATAATGTTGAATATTCAATAACATGGCAAATTCTTGCATCCAGCACACCTTACAATAGTGGTAATAAAAGATGCAACCTATGCTTGAAAGAGAAACTGTTTATTATTTACCGTCCAGACCTGTCATCCCTCAACAAGCGCAGCGAAATTGTAACAACATGCCGCCATAGACGGAAACACCTCCTAGGTAACACATGAGCCAATCACCACGCCCCTAGGCCAGCCTGTACCCACCCACTCTGTGCCCTATATAAACCATGGTATGCGAATGCTCCCATTAAAATCTCCTGATGATTGAGGGTACCCCCCCTCATGAAACAGGCCTGTAGAGATGAAATAGTCTTGTGATTTTTTCCCACACATACATATATTGCGCTCTACTACGGTATCGAGCACTATTTTTTGGATAACCTTATTAAGACATATATATATATATATATATATATATATATATATATATATATATATATATATATATATATATATATATATATATATATATATATATATATATACACACACACACTGTATATATATATATATATATATATATATATATATATATATATATATATATATATATATAAAATAAAATAAATATATATATATATATATATATATATATATATATATATATATATATATATATATATATATATATAGCTAGAATTCACTGAAAGTCAAGTATTTCTTATATATATATATATATATACATGAAATACTTGACTTGGTGAATTCTAGCTGTAAATATACTCCTCCCCTCTTAACCACACACCCCGCCCCACCCCCGACCACGCCCCCCGCCACCCCCCACCTCCCGAAATCGGAGGTCTCAAGGTTGGCAAGTATGCACCCCTTTCACCGGCATGTCCCAGCCAACCCCTTCTAGAAACCTCCTCTTTGCTCCTCCTCCTTGCTCCATGTCCAGCATGCGTCCTTCTCACATGACCGAACCTTCACAATCAATCAATCGCAATGATCCATCCCATCTTGCTGACTGTATTGTACCACATGTCCCGGCAAGAAATCTGCGTTCAAAGAACTCCGGCTTATTAGTGATTCCCAGAGCCCCAAAAAAGTCTGCGGGCTATAGAGTGTTTTCTATTCGGGCTCCAGTACTATGGAATGCCCTCCCGGTAACAGTTAGAGATGCTACCTCAGTAGAAGCATTTCAGTCCCATCTTAAAACTAATTTGTATACTCTAGCCTTTAAATAGACCCCCCTTTTAGACCAGTTGATCTGCCGTCTCTTTTCTGCTCTGATTAGGTGACCACAAATGAAGCGCTAGCTGTTCAAAGTCGGGACCCAGAGTGGACCACTCATCTGTGCATCAGTTGGGGACGTCTCTGCGCTGCTGACCTGTCTCCACTCAAGATGATCTCCTGCTGGCCAAACTATGGACTGGACTCTCACACTATTAACTAGATCCACTCGACGTCCATTGCACGTCATTGTAGCCCATTGGGTTGAGTTTTTCCTTGCCCTGATGTAGGATCTGAGTCGAGGATGTCGTTGTGGCTTGTGCAGCCCTTTGAGACACTCGTGATTTAGGGCTATATAAATAAACTTTGATTAATCGATTGATCACAAGTGCATCAAAGGACTTACAAACCACAACAATGTCGCCTGATCTGAACCCTCATCCGGAAAAGCTCCAAAAACAGCAGACAGAGACCGCAGAGGGTGGTAGGGGGATCTTCTTGCACGTAGACAATCATCAACGCCGAGACTTCACCAACTGATGCATAAAAGAGTGGTCCACCCTGGTTCACGACTTGGGACAGCTAGCGAATCTTCCAGACTGGTACCTCCCCAGACACCTCGTCTCCCACACGTTCCTCAATCTGCCGGTCTCTAATCCTGTCCGTCCTCGTTTCTCCCAAACATCTTCAGCTCTGCCTCGACTCTTCCATCCTTCCATCATCCAAAGTGAACTTTTATCCCCCATACACCACTTCCTTTAGGAATCTACCTCGCGCCATCTACATCTCCATCCCTCTGGTGACGTTGGTGTACACGCTGACCAACCTGGCCTACTTCTCGTCCATGTCCCCCGAGGAGCTGCTCTCCTCCAACGCCGTGGCTGTGGTGAGTCTTCTCAGCACGTTGGCGACAAGAATCGGCGGATAAGTCACCGACTCTTTGCCGTTTAGACATTCGGAGAGAAGCTCCTGGGAATGTTCTCCGTCATCATGCCCATCTCCGTTGCTTTGTCAACCTTCGGCGGTATCAACGGCTATCTGTTCACCTCCTCCAGGTGAGCACGACCTCTTCCCGCCGTTTCTTGGTCGCGTGTCCGCTGATGACCTCTCTGCCGCATACAGGTTGTGCTTCTCCGGCGCCAGGGAGGGTCACCTTCCAAGCTTCCTGGCCATGATCCACGTCAAGAAGTGCACACCCATCCCTGCCCTGCTGGTCTGCGTACGTTCAAGCTTGCTGCCATCACACACTTCACTTCCTGTCCTATGCTGTGCTTGACTTGAGAGTAGGGATGTGTACCGAATTCGTTATTTTTATAGGCACAGACCAAATCCCGTCTGCACTAACGGGTATCCATTCACGTAAAATCAAACAGTGCCACATTTCGATGCCTTTGTTGCATGTAATGTCACTTCCGAGGCGCAAATAGAGGGGTTTGTAAACCGAAACGTTTCCAAATAGAGGGGTTTGTAAACTGAAAAGTTTGCAAATAGAGGGGTTTCCATCCATCCATTTTCTACCGCTTGTTCCTCTCGGGGTCGCGCGGGGTGCTGGAGCCTATTTCAGCTGCATTTGGGCGGAAGGCGGGGTACACCCTGGACAAGTCGCCACCTCATCACAGGGCCAACACAGATAGATAGACAACATTCACACTCACATTCACAGACTAGGGCCACTTTAGTGTAAACATTTGCAAATAGAGGGTATGTAACCCTAAAGCTTTGCAAATGGAGGGGTTTGTAAACCAAAACGTTTTCAAATAGAGGGGTTTGTAAACCAAAAAGTTTGCAAACAGAGGGCTTAGTAAAAACCGAAAAGTTTGCAAATAGAGGGGTTTGCAAACCGAAAAGTTTGTAAGTAGAGGGGTCTGTTAATCACAAAGTCTGCAAAAAGAGAGGTTTGTAAACCGAAAAGTTCGCAAATAGAGGGGTCTGTAAACCGAAATGTCTGCAAATAGAGGGGGTTGTAAACCGAAACGTTTGCAGATAGACGGGTTTGTAAACCAAAAAGTTTGCAAATAGAGGGGTTTCCATCCATCCATTTTCTACCGCTTGTCCCTCTCGGGGTCGTGCAGGGTGCTGGAGTCTATTTCAGCTGCATTTGGGCGGAAGGCGGTGTACACCCTGGACAAGTCGCCACCTCATCACAGGCCCAACACAGATAGATAGACAACATTCACACTCACATTCACAGACTAGGGCCACTTTAGTGTAAGCGTTTGCAAATAGAGGGGTTTGTAAACCTAAAAGTTTGCAAATTGAGGGGTTTGTAAACCGGAAAGTTTTCAAATATAGGGTGTGTAAACCGAAAGCTTTGCAAAGGGAGGGGTTTGTAAACCAAAAAGTTTGCAAACAGAGGGCTTAGTAAAAACTGAAAAGCTTGCAAATAGAGGGGTTCTTAAACAAAAAGTTTGAAAATAGAGGGGTTTGTAAACCGGAAAGTTTGCAAATAGAGGGGTTTGTAAACCGAAAACTTTGTAAGTAGAGGGGTCTGTCAATCACAAAGTCTGCAAATAGAAAAGTTTGTAAACCGGAAAGTGTGCAGATAGAGGGTGTGTATACCAAAAAGTTTGCAAATGGAGGGGTTTGTAAACTAAAAAGTTTGCAAACAGAGGGCTTTGTAAAAACCAAAAAGCTTTCAAATAGAGGGGTTTGTAAACAAAAAGTTTGAAAATAGAGGGGTTCGTAAACCGGAAAGTTTGCATATAGAGTGGTTTGCAGATAGAGTGGTTTGCGAACCGAAAAGTTTGCAAATAGAGGGGTTTGCAAACCGAAAAGTTTGTAAGTAGAGGGGTCTGTTAATCACAAAGTCTGCAAGTAGAGAGGTTTGCAAACCGAAAAGTTTGCAAATAGAGGGGTTTGTAAACCAAAAAGTCTGCATAGAGGGGGTTGTCAACCGAAACGTTTGCAGATAGACGGGTTTTTAAACCGGAAAGTTTGCAAATAGAGGGGTTTGTAAACCACATTTGCAAATAGAGGGGTTTGTAAATCAAGGTTCCACTGTATACTATACGATCAAATGAGTGCTGGCCGAAACTTTTTCCCCCTCACCATTGTGGCGCTCCCTAGAGCAGTGGTTCTCAAATGGGGGTACGCGTACCCCTGGGGGTACTTGAAGGTATGCCAAGGGGTACGTGAGATTTTTTTTAATATTCTAAAAATAGCAACAATTAAAAAATCCTTTATAAATATAAATAAAAACCTTTTTTTTTCCAAATAGTTCAAGAATGACCACTACAAATGAGCAATATTTTGCACTGTTATACAATTTAATAAATCAGAAACTGATGACATAGTGCTGTATTTTACTTCTTTATCTCTTTTTTTTCAACCAAAAATGCTTTGCTCTGATTAGGGGGTACTTGAATCAAAAAAAAATTCACAGGGGGTACATCACTGAAAAAAGGTTGAGAACCACTGCCCTAGAGAATGCGGCCCATAACTAAAACCGCCACCGGCTGCCTCTCACGGCCCCCCTGGCACTTCATGCTCGCCCCAGGGGACCTTTTAACGACACTAAACGAGTGCGTGTTGCAGTGCACGGCCACCATGGTGATCCTCTGCATCGGCGAGACGCACAACCTCATCAACTACGTGTCCTTCATCAACTACCTGTCGTACGGCGTCACCATCGCCGGCCTGCTCTTCTACCGCTGGAGGAAGCCCGCCCTGTACCGACCTATCAAGGTAGAGTACGGGGCGCCTCCACCCATCTTCCACTTGGGACCCCGCAGTCCCATCACTCCTCTGCCGCGCTGCAGGTCAGGCTGCTGGTGCCCGTGTGCTACCTGATGTTCTGGGCGCTGCTGCTGGGTTTCAGTCTGTACTCGGAGCCGCTGGTGTGCGGCGTGGGCCTGGTCATCATGCTCACCGGCGTGCCCGTCTACTTCCTGGGCGTCCACTGGAGGAGGAAACCAAAGTGTGTCGACACCTTCATCGGTGAGTCCTGCCGCGTCGCCATGGCAACATCCTCCTTATTGCTACCGCTGTTCGCAGAGACGGCGACCTCCGTGGGCCAGAGGCTGTGTTTCGTGGTCTTCCCTCAGTTTGACCCCATTGAGGTCGTCGACCCTTCTGAGGCATCGTCCGCCAGATCTTAAAAAAATCAAACTTCCGTGGTGCTCTTCACTGCTGACCTATGTGACCTTTGACATTTTTGGACTGGCCAACAGGACGCGTTATCTTGCGCACAGACTGTTTGTCTCTCGAAAGCACAATTTGTTAGTGTCTCCTCTGCAACATACAAACCCTGTTTCCATTTGTGTTGGGAAATTGTGTTAGATGTAAATATAAACGGAATACAATGATTTGCAAATCCTTTTCAACCCATATTCAGTTGAATGCACTACAAAGACAACATATTTGATGTTCAAACTCGTAAACTTTATTATTTTTTTTGCAGATAATAATTAACTTAGAATTTCATGGCTGCAACATGTGACAAAGTAGTTGGGAAAGGGCATGTTCACCACTGTGTTACATCACCTTTTCTTTTAATAAAACTCAGTAAACGTTTGGGAACTGAGGAGACACATTTTTTAAGCTTCCCAGGTGGAATTATTTCCCATTCTTGCTTGATGTACAGCTTAAGTTGTACAACAGTCCGGGGTCTCCTTTTTGGTATTTTAGGCTTCATAATGCGCCACACATTTTCAATGGGAGACAGGTCTGGACTACAGGCAGGCCAGTCTAGTACCCGCACTCTTTTACTATGAAGCCACGTTGATGTAACACGTGGCTTGGCATTGTCTTGCTGAAATAAGCAGGGGCGTCCATGGTAACGTTGCTTGGATGGCAACATATGTTGCTCCAAAATCTGTATGTACATTTCAGCATTAATGGCGCCTTCACAGATTTGTAAGTTACCCATGTCTTGGGCACTAATACACCCCCATATCACAGATGCTGGCTTTTACACTTTGCGCCTATAACAATCCGGATGGTTCTTTTCCTCTTTGGTCCGGAGGTCCACAGTTTCCAAAAAAAATTTGAAATGTGGACTCGTCAGACCACAGAACACTTTTCCACTTTGTATCAGTCCATCTTAGATGAGCTCAAGCCCAGCGAAGCCGACGGCGTTTCTGGGTGTTGTTGATAAACGGTTTTAACCTTGCATAGGAGAGTTTTAACATGCACTTACAAATGTAGCGACCGACTGTAGTTACTGACAGTGGGTTTCTGAAGTGTTCCTGAGCCCATGTGGTGATATCCTTTACACACTGATGTCGCTTGTTGATGCAGTACAGCCTGAGGGATCGAAGGTCACGGGCTTAGCTGCTTACGTGCAGTGATTTCTCCAGATTCTCTGAACCCTTTGATGATATTACGGACCGTAGATGGTGAAATCCCTAAATTCCTTGCAATAGCTGGTTGAGAAAGGTTTTTCTTAAACTGTTCAACAATTTGCTCACGCATTTGTTGACAAAGTGGTGACCCTCACCCCATCCTTGTTTGTGAATAACTGAGCATTTCATGGAATCGACTTTTATACCCAATCATGGCACCCACCTGTTCCCAATTTGCCTGTTCACCTGTGGGATGTTCCAAATAAGTGTTTGATGAGCATTCCTCAACTTTATCAGTATTTATTGCCACCTTTCCCAACTTCTTTGTCACGTGTTGCTGGCATCAAATTCTAAAGTTAATGATTATTTGCAAAAAAAAAGTTTATCAGTTTGAACATCAAACTGTAGCAAATATGCTACATCTTTGTAGCATATTCAACTGTATATGGGTTGAAAATGATTTGCAAATCATTGTATTCCGTTTATATTTACATCTAACACAATTTCCCAACTCATATGGAAACGGGGTTTGTACAACAAACGTAAAGACGTCACATCTTCCTAAGTAGTCTTTGCGTCCCACACAGCTTTTAGGGCCAAAGTAGCCTGCTACGTTAGACATACTCAATTTAAAATCTTTCTTTACTAACTGACTGACTGGTTAGAATGTAAAACTTTTTTTTTTTTCGGAAAAAGTGCCTTTTCTATGTAAATATCCAGTCAGAAGATGTGTTTTAAAGTCCATTTTCATCTGTTTGACAGTGACTGAAATGGACAATTGCGGCAAACATAGAAGTGATCCACAACCAAACACACAAGGGGTTTGTTTATAATTGATCAGAGCTGTTTATCTATGTTATAGAGGAATGTAGTTAATCAGTTATTAAAAAAGTATTGATTGTGAATCAGTTCAATTGAGAATCGATTCTGAATCGAATCGTTACCCCCAAGAATCGAATTGAATGGTGCCCAAAGATTCACAGTCCTAATATATATACAGGTAAAAGCCAGTAAATTAGAATATTTTGAAAAACTTGATTTATTTCAGTAATTGCATTCAAAAGGTGTAACTTGTACATTATATTTATTCATTGCACACAGACTGATGCATTCAAATGTTTATTTCATTTAATTTTGATGATTTGAAGTGGCAACAAATGAAAATCCAAAATTCCGTGTGTCACAAAATTAGAATATTGTGTAAGGCAGAAAAATATGAGCATGTACAATACTCAATACTTGGTTGGAGCTCCTTTTGCCTCAATTACTGCGTTAATGCGGCGTGGCATGGAGTCGATGAGTTTCTGGCACTGCTCAGGTGTTATGAGAGCCCAGGTTGCTCTGATAGTGGCCTTCAACTCTTCTGCGTTTTTGGGTCTGGCATTCTGCATCTTCCTTTTCACAATACCCCACAGATTTTCTATGGGGCTAAGGTCAGGGGAGTTGGCGGGCCAATTTAGAACAGAAATACCATGGTCCGTAAACCAGGCACGGGTAGATTTTGCGCTGTGTGCAGGCGCCAAGTCCTGTTGGAACTTGAAATCTCCATCTCCATAGAGCAGGTCAGCAGCAGGAAGCATGAAGTGCTCTAAAACTTGCTGGTAGACGGCTGCGTTGACCCTGGATCTCAGGAAACAGAGTGGACCGACACCAGCTGGACTGCTGCTGAGTGGTCCAAAGTCATGTTTTCTGACAAAAGCAAATTTTACATTTCCTTTGGAAATCGAGGTCCCAGAGTCTGGAGGAAGACAGGAGAGGCACAGGATCCACGTTGCCTGAAGTCTAGTGTAAAGTTTCCACCATCAGTGATGGTTTGGGGTGCCATGTCATCTGCTGGTGTCGGTCCACTCTGTTTCCTGAGATCCAGGGTCAACGCAGCCGTCTACCAGCAAGTTTTAGAGCACTTCATGCTTCCTGCTACTGACCTGCTCTATGGAGATGGAGATTTCAAGTTCCAACAGGACTTGGCGCCTGCACACAGCGCAAAATCTACCCGTGCCTGGTTTACGGACCATGGTATTTCTGTTCTAAATTGGCCCGCCAACTCCCCTGACCTTAGCCCCATAGAAAATCTGTGGGGTATTGTGAAAAGGAAGATGCAGAATTGTACATGCTCATATTTTTCTTTTCATACTTTTCAGTTGGCCAACATTTCTAAAAATCCCTTTTTTGTATTAGCCTTAAGTAATATTCTAATTTTGTGACACACGGAATTTTGGATTTTCATTTGTTGCCACTTCAAATCATCAAAATTAAATGAAATAAACATTTGAATGCATCAGTCTGTGTGCAATGAATAAATATAATGTACAAGTTACACCTTTTGAATGCAATTACTGAAATAAATAAAGTTTTTCAAAATATTCTAATTTACTGGCTTTTACCTGTATATACATATGTTCATATACATATACATACTTATATACACACACACACACACACACACACACACACACACACACACACACCTATATATGTATATACATATATATATACACATACATATATATATATATATACAGTATATATATATATATATATATATATATATATATATATATATATATATGTATATATACACACACATATATATGTATATAATGTATATGTGTATATATACAGTATATATACACACATATATACATACATATAGACACATATATATGTATTTTTTTTAAAACAGCAACTTTTTAAATTACAGTTTTAAAAGTTAATGCTCAAAAAATGTGTGCATACATAGTATATACACTATATATGTACAGTCGTGGTCAAATGTTTACATACTCTTGTAAAGAACATAATGTCATGGCTGTCTTGAGTTTCCAATCATTTCTACAACTCTTATTTTTTTGTGATAGAGTGATTGGAACACATACTTGTTGGTCACAAAAAACATTCATGAAGTTTGGTTCTTTTATGAATTTATTATGGGTCTACTGAAAATGTGAGCAAATCTGCTGGGTCAAAAGTATACATACAGCAATGTTAATATTTGGTTACATGTCCCTTGGCAAGTTTCACTGCAATAAGGCGCTTTTGGTAGCCATCCACAAGCTTCTGGCAAAATTGGTGCAGTTCAGCTAAATTTGTTGGTCTTCTGAAGCCATTCTAAAACCTTAATTCTAGCCTGATTTAGCCATTCCTTTACCACTTTTGACGTGTGTTTGGGGTCATTGTCCTGTTGGAACACCCAACTGCGCCCAAGACCCAACCTCCGGGCTGATGATTTTAGGTTGTCCTGAATAATTTGGAGGTAATCCTCCTTTTTCATTGTCCCATTTACTCTCTGTAAAGCACCAGTTCAATTGGCTCCAAAACAGGCCCAGAGCATAATACTACCACCACCATGCTTGACGGTAAGCATGGTGCTCCTGGAATTAAAGGCCTCACCTGCAACCATACCCGATTAATGCAATATATTTTGTGATTAATCACTTGAGTTAACTTGTCATTTTGACAGCCATGATTATATTATGGGTATTGTGGCCAAACAGCTCAACTTTTGTTTCATCTGACATCACATGGACAAAGATAAGACCTTCTGGAGGAAAGTTCTGTGGTCAGATGAAACAAAAATTGAGCTGTTTGGCCACAATACCCAGCAATATGTTTGGAGGAGAAAAGGTGAGGCCTTTAATCCCAGGAACACCATTCCTGCCGTCAAGCATAGTGGTGGTAGTATTATGCTCTGGGCCTGTTTTGGAGCCAATTGAACTGGTGCTTTACAGAGAGTAAATGGGACAATGAAAAAGGAGGATTACCTCCAAATTCTTCAAGACAACCTAAAATCAACAGCCCGGAGGTTGAGTCTTGGGCGCAGTTGGGTGTTCCAACAGGACAATGACCCCCAAACACGTCAAAAGTGGTAAAGGAATGGCTAGAATGAAGGTTTTTATAATGGCCTTCCCAAAGTCCTGACTTAAACGTGTGGACAATGCTGAAGAAACAAGCTTGTGGATGGCTACCAAAAGCGCCTTACTGCAGTGAAACTTGCCAAGGGACGTGTAAAAGTAAAGTAAAGTTCAAGTACCAATGATTGCCACACACACATTAGGTGTGGTGAAATGTGTCCTCTGCATTTGACCCATCCCCATGTTCACCCCCTGGGAGGTGAGGGGAGCAGTGGGCAGCAGCGGTGGCCACGCCCGGGAATCATTTTTGGTGATTTAACCCCCAATTCCAACCCTTGATGCTGAGTGCCAAGCAGGGAGGTAATGGGTCCCATTTTTATAGTCTTTGGTATGACTCGGCTGGGGTTTGAACTTACATCCTACCGATCTCAGGGCGGACACTCTAACCACTAGGCCACTGAGTAGTAGTAACCAAATATTAACATTGCTGTATGCATACTTTTGACCCAGCAGATTTGGTCACATTTTCAGTAGACCCATAATAAATTCATAAAAGAACCACATTTTATGAATGTTTTTTGTGACCAACAAGTATGTGTTCCAATCACTCTATCACAAAAAAATAAGAGTTGTAGAAATGATTGGAAACTCAAGACAGCCATGACATTAGTGTATGTAAACGTTTGACCACGACTGTATGTATACATATATGTCAGGGGTCGGCAACCCAAAATGTTGAAAGAGCCATATTGGACCAAAAATACAAAAACAAATCTGTCTGGAGCCGCAAAAAAATAAAAGCCATATTACATACAGATAGTGTGTCATGAGATATAAATTGAATTAAGAGGACTCAAAGGAAAATAAATGAGCTCAAATATAGCTACAAATGAGGCATAATGATGCAATATGTACATATAGCTAGCCTAAATAGCATGTTAGCATCGATTAGCTTGCAGTCATGCAGTGACCAAATATGTCTGATTAGCACTCCACACAAGTCAATAACATCAACAAAACTCACCTCTGTGGATTCATGCACAACGTTAAAAGTTTGGTGGACAAAATGAGACAGAAAAAGAAGTGGCATAAAACACGTCCTAGAAAGTCAGAGAAAGTTATACATGTAAACAAACTAAGGTGAGTTCAAGGACCTCCAAAATTAGTAGGACAAAACGGCGCTCGCCAAATACTGGAATCAGTGAAGCATGTTTAATATATAAACAGTGTGATTTATAACAATTAAGGAGGTTTGTGTCATGTCTGTCCTCCTACAGAAACCACATTAAAACAACACAAAACATATGTTCCCCTCAACTTTTTTCCATTTTTCATACATTTTTGAAAAAGCTCCAGAGAGCCACTAGGGCGGCGCTAAAGAGCCGCGGGTTGCCGACCCCTGATATATGTGAATTATATTTATATAGCGCTTTTCTCTAGTGACTCAACGTGCTTTTACATAGTTAAACCCAATATCTAAGTTACATTTAAACCAGTGTGGGTGGCACTAGGAGCAGGTGGGTAAAGTGATGAAGATGGCGGAAGCGGGGATCGAACCCGGCACCCTCAAGTTGCTGGCACGGCCGCTCTACCAACCGAGCTATACCACCCCATTGCACATAAACATCATAAGTCAGCGTCCAAATAATAAAACGCAAGAATCGGTTTGAATCAAGAATCAAGTTGAATCGAAACTCCTCACCCTAAAAATCGGAATTAAATCTTGATCTTGTAAGATTCACATCCTTAGCCTTTAACTCATTGTAAGATTTTGTATTTGCACCATTTCTCCGTTTCTACAATTCGGTTTGTGTGTTTTTGGTTTTGTATCATTTTTGTGTTGCTGTGCGTTTTGCCAGTGTCTTCACTTTGCCTTTTTCCCTGTAAATTATTTGTAAAGTCCTGACAAAGGAGTGTATGTTAACTGGCATGTATTTAGAGAGGATAACTGTAGCAGCACAATAAATAAAGTGCAACTTAATGGCATTTATTTCATGTTTTTAAAGTTGTAATGACAGGAGCATGGATTTGTTGTGTCTGTGGTATATACTGTATCTTTCTGGATCAGCAGTGAGCAGTCTCTATAGACGCCCTCGTGTGATGACGTCACTACAGATGGGAGTTATGGCTCTCTGAAGGGAGCTGGATCTTTTGGAGCCCTTCTTTTGAAAGATCCATTCATTATTAGTTATTTTCTTTTTTCTTTTTTTTTTAAATCAAGGAACAATAGCAGCTGTACGATAATATGTGGATCAGAATAATCTAATTTTACACAAATTGTATACCATTATATTACTTTATTCTGAAATATTGGCTAGCATTTTGTTGTTTTTGCGTGTTTATTGTAAACATTCCACAAGGTGGTGCCGAATCCCTATGTTTTGACAGTGACATCACTATACTAAATATTCCCTCACCTAACAAACTTTGAAGCACAAGAGTATTTTAACAATAGAGAAACAAAACACATAAGTGAGAATAAAATGTACTCATGGATATTAACAGTATTAAAACAACTTGAATAAAAATCACACACACACACACACACACACACACACACACACACACACACACACACACACACACACACACACACACACACACACGTACACGTTTGTGCGTCTTTATGCTTGAACTAATTTACATATAAGAAAAATGTAATAAAAATTGTAAATAAAAAAAAAAAATTTTTCTTTCAGTGCTGTCAAACAATTGATTTTAAAAATCAGCCTAATCACATTATTCCAGTGATTAATCACAATAAATTATTTGCTCACACAATTTAAATTTACCTAAAAAAAGACCCTAATGTTTTGACACAAATGCAATTGCATCATCGTACTGTCATACACAAATATTTAAAAAATATTTTACTTGAATGTATTTAATTTATTTGCACAAAACTATGTGAAAGTATCAGCGAAAGATCCGTCTGGGTTTATTTTGAAGCTGAAAATGTACCTCATCCTTATGACAACTCACGTCGTCTTTCAGGTAACCATTCGCGGTTAAGGTAAAGGAGCGCAAAATAAGTTAATGTAAAAAATTATTTTAAAAAAACTAAAGAAAATGTGTGATTAATCTGCAACCATACCTGATTAATGCAATATATTTTGTGATTATTCACTGAAGTTAACTTGTTATTTTGACAGCCATAATTATATATATAGATATATACATAAATACATATATACCATATATATATATATACAGAAACACACACACACACACACATATATATATAAATACACACACACACACATACATACATATACACATATGTGCACATTTATATGTATATATATACACATTATACCAGTGATGGCAGGTGAGGCCCCGCCTCACCTGCCATCATGGAAAGGAAAGAAATGTAAAAAGAAAAATAATTAATTAAATTGTTAAATGTATCCAGTGATTATACTATAGTTATTTTCCATTTAACTTCACCAGTTTTAGATTATTTTTATTCAAAATCGCTGAATTTTCACATTTACCGTTCAAATACTGAGAAGAGACGGTGCGGTGATCAGCAGCCAGTTGAGGCACGTCACTCAGTTGTGCCTCACCATGGATTGCGGACTCGACTAACTGCTGGCCTGCTGTGCAGTGAGACCGTATTGCTATATTAACTATATTATACATTTCCATAGTTTAGTTAGCTGAGGTATATAATGTACAGTGTATTTTGTCAACAACTGTATGTGTGTAACGTATTTCTTGTGCTGAGCAATCATAAAACTGCTGCGAAGATGCACTGTGTGAGGCTCGCAGTAATCCCGCCTCCTGGTGGTAGAGAATACACTCCCGCAGTAGAATGCACCCCCTGACGGGAGTGTTATATCAACTAAAGCCCACACTTAAACTTTCCACGTGCAAGATTGAATCTATTTAAAAAAGTTATTTAATAAGAAGCCAAAAAGTGCAAAAACAATAATGTTCGTGTTGGAGGAGTTGTGAATGACTGCAGGGCCACAACATTAGGTACACCTGCAGACTGCAGCACGGATTTCATATTTCATTCATTCACAACTCCTCCAACACGAACATTATTGTTTTTGCACTTTTTGGTTTCTTATTGAGCTGCTGCATTTTTTGGTTGGGTTGTTTATTTCTATTGAGTAACTTCTACATTTCTAAAGGGGGAGGAATGTAATAGAGTGATCTATGTTTGTCTGTTGCCATCTCCTGGTTAATGTTGGCTATAGCGTACTGTGGTTACTTTTTGGTTGGCCAACGATTTACGTGGTGTTGCGCACCTGACGTCAAGTGTGGTGAGTCTGTTCTGAAGTCCACAGTAAAGAGACGTATTTCATCACCTCGCCTGGTTATTGGCTCCAACCCAATATATTACATAAAGGTAAGACCATAATAACGTTTTTTTTTATTAAATGTGCTTTTTTGTGTGCTACAGTTTGTATGTGTAAAGTTAAAGTTAAGTTAAAGTACCAATGATTGTCACACACACACTAGGTGTAATGAAATTTGTCCTCTGCATTTGACCCATCCCCTTGATCACCCCCTGGGAGTTGAGGGGAGCAGTGGGCAGCAGCGGCGCCGCGCCCGGGAATAGTTTTTGGTGATTTAACCCCCAATTCCAGCCTTTGATGCTGAGTGCCAAGCAGGGAAGAATGCTGGTATGAGCTTTTAAACATAACCCGTTAACTGCTGCCAATCAAATGGTGAATAAGATACTCTTTAGGGTTCATATGTTTGTAAATCTGACTGTGATGAAGTCAGTGCCTCACCAGCCATCAACCTCACCGCACGTCACTGACACACAGTATACACACACACAACACAGACACACACACACACACATATTTATAAATATGATCTATTTATTTATTTATTTAATTTTAAAAAAGGAAATCCAAATGCTGCTGCTGTTTCCTTTGACTATTCGTCGAGTCCAGTTGCGAGTCATGTGGGCATTTGCCCCCCTACCTGCATGTGCATAAAACGGCTCCCAAACGAATTGCTCACAACTGCACTGCACTTAAATGAGCCGTTCAAACCACTCGGTTCGTTCGTGAACGTCACACCGCCGGACGTCACCCAACCAGGAAGCACAACAGCACGCTTGACATCCTTGACATCCATGACAAGCGTGCAACACATTTTCAGCTGCGCTCGCCGGTAATTTTACTTTATTATTTTTTTTAACATGTCGGCGAGTTTACATGGATTAAATGTAACACTCTGAAAGTACTAGTTCAAGTTATGACGTTAACGTCTTGTCGATACTTTGCCGGTAGAGCGGCTAACGTGTTAGCATTAAACCACTGAGCTGTCCGAGCAGCCAGACCCCTCTGTGAAAAGTTGATGTTTTAATCTTTTTCCGGTGTTTACTTGCTTGCAGACAAATAAGAGCATTTATTCTATCTTTATACAAAGCTGTATCATGATGCAATTATTTCGGCGTTAGTTTTGGTTAGTTTCATGTTATTTATTTTATGGTTTATTTTGTTGTAGAGAGAGAACAACTGCAATGTAGGGTTTACATTAAATGCAATTTATAGTTTACATTAAATTACATGAGTTTTAACTGGAGTTTTAAGGAATAATTGATGTATTGGTTTATATTCATACGATTAAATTACAATGTAGTTAAATCTTAGAAAACCAAACTTGCAAAGCACTCCATTGATTTGTGCTTTGCAAGTTTGAAAACACTGGATTTTAATAACGGCAGACGTTACATGAAGTTTAAGACTTTTATGTTGTCCGTCTATCTGTTTTGGCCCTGTGATGAGGTGGCGATTTGTCCAGGTTGTACACCGCCTTCCGCCCGAATGCAGCTGAGATAGGCTCCAGTACGCAAACCCATAATTGACAAGCGGTAGAAAATGGATGGATGATCAGGGTATTAAACGTTACTCCAGTCTGTCTGCCCGTCTGTGGCGTCATCATACTTGCCAACCTTTGACCTCCGAATTCGGGAGATGGGGGTTGAGGTGGGCGGGTTTGGTGGTAGCGGGGGTGTATATTCTAGCGTCCCGGAAGAGTTAGTGCTGCAAGGGGTTCTGGGTATTTGTTCTGTTGTGTTTATGTTGTGTCACGGTGCGGATGTTATCCCGAAATGTGTTTGTCATTCTTGTTTGGTGTGGGTTCACAGTGTGGCGCATGTTTGTAACAGTGTTAAAGTTGTTTATACGGCCACCCTCAGTGTGACCTGTATGGCTGTTGATCCAGTATGACTTGCATTCACTAATGTGTGTGTAAAAGCCGCATATATAATGTGGCTGGGCCGGCACGCTGTTTGTATGGAGAAAAAGCGGATGTGACGACAGGTTATAGAGGACACTAAAGGCAGTGCCTTTAAGGCACGCCCCCAATATTGTTGTCCGGGTGGAAATCGGGAGAATGATTGCCCCGGGAGATTTTCGGGAGGGGCACTGAAATTCGGGAGTCTCCCGGGAAAATCGGGAGGGTTGGCAAGTATGGGCGTCATAGCCATCACTCAGCAAAACAACGGGGCGTTTAGCTACGATGGCCGAGAAAGGTCACAACAAATGCAAACGCGACGAGACAATAACAGAGAGCCACGACACAACAACGTTCAGCTACAGCACGATTGCAAAAGCCACAAAACAACAACATAAAGCCAAGACACAAAGGACATGATGGACACAACGGGAGTGACAACGGAGCAAGTGGACCAGGCAGAAGGTTGAAAACAATGTAATGAACTTAGTGAATTATTGAAAAAGTAAAAAAAAAGTTACTTACGACTAAATCGACTGACTTTTCCAACTTCGTTCATTACACCGTTTTCAACTTTCCGCCTCAGGAAGTCAGTGAGTCGCTGAAACTTGTCCTGCTGTCATTTCCTTTGCATCTTTCTATTGTTGTGTTGTGGCTTATAGTTGTTGGGTTGTGGCGTTTGTATTTGTTGTGACTTTTGCAATCATGCTGTAGCTAAAAGTTGTTGCGTTATGGCTTTATGTTGTTGTTTTGTGGCATTTGCGGTGGCTTTTCTCTTCGATGGTGGCTGTTTATTAAGATAAAAGTAGTAGCGGGTCAAACCACTGCTCTTTTAATCTGAAAAGATTTGGTTGTACTTAAATTCTCAGGTAAACCTGTTCATTCAAGCTGAAGAGCTGTTTGGTTGCATTTTATTTTTTAAATTAATGTTGTACTATTTTATGTTGAAAAACAAAAGCAGACGTAGCATGAACATCGACTGTTCAAATGTTGTACAATGTAATTTTATTGAAAGTTTCTTGAATTTTTCAAATGTGAGCTACAAAAGGTTTTCTCTGGGAAATTCAACCTGAGGTGTTGGTTGCACTTTATTCACATAAATTGTAAATAATTGTTGTTTACTTGATTGTTTGTATCCATAATTAATTTATACATTATTCCCTTATAAGAAATAGCAGGAATGTAGGAAATTTCACCTGCAGTGCCTAAGATCCAGTATTTATTTCACAGTCACTTTTGCTAAAAAGTTACTGATTTCAGTCCACTGAATCGTTCTAAATAAACTAATATCCCCCCCTGAACAACATGAAATTGGAATCGAACCTTTGTTGAAACGAATCGTTACAACCCTAGGAGTTTTGTATTGGAGGATTGACCATGAGATGTGTTGTTGCTACAGGATGAATTAACCTGCCCTGATGGCGGACAGGCTGAGCTTCAGCAACATCATCGCCTTGGCCCCCATGGTCCGAGTGGGCACGCTGCCCATGAGGTTGTTGGCGCTGGACTACGGAGCTGATGTTGTCTACAGCGAGGTAAGGGAGGAGCCAACGGGGTTGAGAGGGTTTCATGAGCGATGACGTTGTCGGCGTCTTCCAGGAGCTGATTGACATCAAGATGGCGCAGTGTCAGCGGGTGGAGAACGGTGAGCACACTCAGATGACAAATTAAATACTAACAATAACAACGGGTGGTGCTGGGCAGGGGCGAGGGCAGCAGGAGGTGTGCGTGACGCTTGCGTGCGTGTGCTCGTCAGATGTCCTGCAGACGGTGGATTTCGTGGCGCCGGACGATCGCGTGATGTTCCGGACCTGTGAGAAGGAGAAGCACCGAGTGGTCTTCCAGATGGTAGGACTTGCGAGCCGCACAGCGCCCGCGTCGTCTACGTTCACCTGCATCATCTTTGGCTCTGTTGCAGGGGACGGCTGACCCGGACCGAGCGCTGACTGTGGCCCGGCTTGTGTGAGTTTTACCAAATACAGTGGACCCTTGATTTATGAGCATAACTGGTTCTTGACCAGGGTTCGTAAATAGAAGTTTGTATAGTGAAGAAAATGTATCCATAAAAAACAAGGTATACATGAATAATGGGTTGCAGCCTTACAAAAGCCCACATTTTAGTGACGTTTTGCTCACTTTGAACACAATATAAAGTGTTATACAGTACAGTATATCAAACAACTTTCTATTAAATAACAATCCAAAACAAGAACAACAACAACAAGCATACTTGCCAACCCTCCCGATTTTCCCAGGAGACTCCCGAAAATCTCTCGGGGCAACCATTCTCCCGAATTTCTCCCGATTTCCACCCGGACAACAACACTGGGGACGTGCCTTAAAGGCACTGCCTTTAGCGCCCTCTCTCATCTGAAACCTTCATCCCTTAACAGCCGCATGCTGTCCAGGCGTCCGCTTTTCCTCCATATAAACAGCGTGCCGGCCCTGTCACATAATAATGTAGCGTTGGACGGGTTTAACAATGGTCTTTACTCGAAGATGTCAAGAAATGCTGACACGTTGTATGATCTCTTAACTGGTTTAATGGTAACGTTCATTTCAAGCACACACACACACAAGTGAATGCATGCATACTTGGTCAACAGCCATACAGGTTACACTGAGGGTGGCCGTATAAACAACTTTAACACTGTTACTAATATGCGCCACACTGTGAACCCACACCTAACAAGAATGACAAACACATTTCGGGGGAAACATCCGCACCGTAACACAACAGAACAAATACCCAGAAACCCTTGTAGCACTAACTCTTCCGGGACGCTACAATAACATCTACGGCTTTTGGAGCTCAGTGCACAACTGCACACAAAACAAGAAGGAGACGAAGCAGAAGAACGAAGAAGAGACATGGCGACGACGAGTAAGAAGAAGAAATACGCTTGCAAGTTCCAAAATGATTGGAAAAAAGAATTTCATTTCATCCAGGACAGCTCGAAGGGGAAGGGGTATGCTGCCTGCACCTCAACCCCCCCAACCCACCACCACCCCTGAACTCCTGAATTCAGAGGTCTCAAGGTTGGCAAGTATGACAAAAGCTCTGCCAACACGCGCACACACAAAGGTCTCTTTGGTGCCCTCACAAATGACCAGAAAATCCTTAACTTTACCAACCCCATTGCTACAAGAATAAACATATAAAATAGTAAAATCCACTTACATTAACCTCAACAAAGGAGGAGCTGACTAGAAAGGAACAAACCGAGGGGGTTGAAAGAGAGGCCGGTTCCGATTTCCACTTTTATTTCTTCTTAAGGGTACGGTTCTTTATCGGTTTACTTATCGATTCTTATTTGGGAGAAATAGAACAAGCGGTAGAAGATGGATGGATGGATAGAACAAAAATGTGGATTAGCATCAATTGTGTTTAGTTTAGAGGTAACATGACCTTACAAAGCTTACAGGGAAGTCTTAAGAGGCACAGACCAAAGACTAATTTTTTGAAAATAAATATAAAAAATAAATATTCTTCAGTGGAATTTACACACAAATATAACATTTAATATCAATCGAATCACTTAAATTAAAGTTTATTTACACAGATGCCTTAAATGGCTGCACAAACCACGACAACATCCTTGGCTCTGGTCCCACATTAGAGCAAGAAAAATCTCAACCCAATGGGAGCAATGAAAAACCTTGGAAGGGACCGCAGATGTGGGAGAACCCCGCCCCCCAATTTGCTTTGTCGATTCTTCCATACTTGTCGCCACAATAATGTACTCCTTGCAAATAGTCCCCCCACCCTTCCTTTCCATGCTGGTCTGCAGTCTTTTTGGGACAAAGCATTGACTTAGCAAAATGGACAAAACTTGTCAAAAGGGAAAAATCTCAGAGAAGCCACACACGCTGAAACGCTGAGAAGTGACTCGTAGTGTACTGAGCATCAATATATGTGGAGGGCTCCGCCTTTCCAAAAATGCTGCTCCCTGCGGCACGAAATGGCCGCAGGCGGAACACAAGATGACTGAATGAAGCGTTCACACACTAAAAGTTCGTAGAAAGAAAAAGTCGGCAAATAGATGGGTTGGTAAATTGAGGTTCCACTGTAGTCTGCATACATAAACGACACAACAGTGTTCATGAGTCGATAAACTTAACTTGTGTCTGTTGCAGGGAGAAAGACGTGGCCGCCATTGACGTCAACATGGGTTGTCCGAAAGAGTATTCCACTAAGGTCAGTGTCCCCTCTGTGGCCCACTTGTCACTGACCTTTGATCTGTAGCTGACCTCTGACCTGTGCTGCAGGGCGGGATGGGCGCTGCGCTTCTATCCGATCCCGACAAGATCAACGCGGTGAGTGTTTGTCAAGTAAACGCCTCGCTGGTTTTCAACGTCCCAATTCCGTGTCCAACATCATTCCTTGTAGATTCTGGGGAAGCTCGTTGCAGGGGTTTCTGTGCCCGTGACGTGCAAGATCCGAATCCTGCCTTCGGTAAGACGACAACCCTCCGCCACGCTTGTTGTTCCACTGAGGGCCACAGACTGACAAATCAAAGTATGAAGGGGCCATTTTGGTAGTTTTCCCCTTTAAAACCAGCACAACATATACTGTAGATTAGAGATGTCCGATAATGGCTTTTTTGCCGATATCCGATATTCCGATATTGTCCAACTCTTAATTACCGATACAGATATCAACCGATACCGATATATACAGTCGTGGAATTAACACATTATTATGCCTAATTTTGTTGTGATGCCCTGCTGGATGCATTAAACAATGTAACAAGGTTTTCCAAAATAAATTAACTCAAGTTATGGAAAAAAATGCCAACATGGCACTGCCATATTTATTATTGAAGTCACAAAGTGCATTATTTTTTTTAACATGCCTCAAAACAGCAGCTTGGAATTGGTTGAGGTGGGCGGGGTTGGGGGGTAGGGGGTAGCGGGGGGTGTATATTGTAGCGTCCCGGAAGAGTTAGTGCTGCAAGTGGTTCTGGGTATTTGTTCTGTTGTGTTTATGTTGTGTAACGATGCGGATGTTCTCCCGAAATGTGTTTGTCATTCTTGTTTGTTGTGGGTTCACAGTGTGGCGCATATTTGTAACAGTGTTAAAGTTGTTCATACGGCCACCCTCAGTGTGACCTGTATGGCTGTTGATCAAGTATGCATTGCATTCACGTGTGTGTGAAGAGACGTAGATATTCTGTGACTGGGCCAGCACGCAAAGGCAGTGCCTTTAAGGTTTATTGGAGCTCTGTACTTCTCCCTACGTCCGTGTACACAGCGGCGTTTTAAAAAGTCATAAATTTTACTTTTTGAAACAGATACCGATAATTTTGAAACCGATACCGATAATTTACGATGTTACATTTTAAAGCATTTATTGGCCGATTATATCGGCAGTCCGATATTATCGGACATTTCTACTGTAGATTGTTTTCAAAGAACTACAAAATATAATTTTGTGAGAACGCTAAAGAGCCAAAGCCAAACTGAAATGGTATCAGTTAGCACGCTCGCCAGATAGCATCAAGTAAAAAAAATGAGCAAAATTTTCTAAAAAGCTAGCATGCTAACACTACTATGCTAACATGTTAACAATTGTATGCCAAGTTTGCTTAGTTAGCATCAGTGAAATACAAAGTAATTATAACTGAGGTGTACATCTGCTAAATCAGCAAAAAAAATCTAGAATGCTAAAATGCTAACTGTAACATGCATTAAGTACCAAAATACATTACTGTGAGTTTTGTACCTGAACATTTTTTTTTTAGATGCTAGCCTGCGAACATTAACATCTATCAAGTACCAACATATGACTGAGGTTTATACAGTACCTACAACATTCACAAAAAAACCAGAGTATGGTAATGTTAGCATGCTGAAAAAGCTTGCATGCTAACATCAGAATGCTAGCGGTTGTGCCACAGGCCATTAAATAACTAAGCATATGTTGCAAATGGCCCCGGGCTGCACTTTGGACACTGCTGTTGTACATCACCTTGTGTGCGCTCTTCTAGATGGAGGAGACCCTATCCCTGGTGCGGCAGATTGAGAAGACGGGCGTTGCTGCTATCGCCGTCCACGGCAGGTGAGCTACCTCTGTCGCCGTGGCAACACTGATTGCGCTTTAAGCAGAGAGTGGATTACAAAGGTGGGTGATTGGCGTGTTGTTTACAATTATGTTCTATTTGTTCGATTCCGAATATAAATTGAAGGTCCACCATTTTACATTATTTAAGTCGAAAACAAGGCTTTCAGTAAACCATACTGGGCTATAAAATGCTAACATATCGCGATGTGTTTGATAAAATGTTCGATAACTTGATTTTCTTCTTCGTCGGAAGAAACCGGAAGTTGCGAAGCAAAGTCGGTTGCATGAACAAAGGCACTCGATCTCTGGTAACAGAGCAACACAGGAAGTGATCAATGGGAGTGACACGCTCACAGCCAATCAGGTAACAGTATTAACTATCACGTCTGGTTGCGCCATTTTGTAGTATCCCGGTTGATTCTTTGCATGGAGTGAGAACAGAAAGTAAAAATGAAGATATTGTGGATAAAACAGGAAAAGTCACCTGGACAGTATGGTAGATTTATTATAATGTGTACTTATAACATATACAGTTGTGTTCAAAATAATAGCAGTCCCACATCACTAGCAAGATAAATCACTGTTTTTGTTAGAATTTCAATTTCTACACTGCAAGTAAGTTTCTAGAATGTTTAGTAAAGGTTTAGAAAACCAACAGACCCAACAGGCATGACGTGCATGCTGCTGATTTTGTGAAACTGAATCATTTACTGAAAGGGGCGTGTTCAAAAAAATAGCAGTGTGTAGTTCCATTAATGAGGTAATTGATTATGTGGGGAAAAAAAGGTGTTAAACAAGTGGCCCTTATTTAAGGCTCAAGGCAACTGACGCTGCATATGCTGTATTTGTCCTTGGAAAAACAGAGTAAAATGGGTCGTTGAAGACACAGTTCAGAAGAAGAGCGTTCTTTGATGAAGAATTTAATAAAAGAGGGGAAAACCTATAAAGAAGTGCAGAAAATGATAGGCTGTTCAGCTAAAATGATATCAAACGCTTTAAAATGGCAGCCAAAACCAAAAAGGCGAGGAAGAAAAAGAAAAACGACTGTTGGAATGGATGGGAGAATAACCAAAATGGCAACGGCTCAGCCAATGATCAGCTCCAGGAGGATCAAAGATCTAAGATGGCCTGTGAGTACTGTAACAATAAGACCACGTCTATGTGAAGCCAAGGTACCAGCAAGAAGCCCCCGCAAAGTACCATTGTTAAAAAAAAGACGTGTGCTGAAGTGGTTACAATTTGCCAAAGAACACATTGACTGGCCTACAAAGAAATGGCGTAATATTTGGGGACTGATGAGAGTAAGATTATTCTTTTTGGGTCTAAGGGCCACAGACAGTTTGTCAGACTTCCTGTAAACACTGAATTCAAGCCCCAGTACACAGTGAAGACGGTGAAGCATGGTGGTGCAAGCATCATGATATGGGGATGTTTCTCGTACTATAGTGTTGGTCCTATTCATCGTGTACCAGGGATCATGGGTCAGTTTGAGTACATCAGAACACTGGAAGAAGTCATGTTGCCATATGCTGAACAGGAAATGCCCTTGAAATTAGTGTTTCAACAAGACAATGACCCCAAACACACCAGCAAGCGAGCAAAATCATGGTTCCAGACAAACAGAATTCAAGTAATGGAGAGGCCAGCACAATCCCTGAACCTTAATCCCATTGAAAACTCATAAAAAATGCTGTTCATGAGGCAAAACCAAGAAATGCAGAGGAATTGTGGAATGTAGTACAATTGTCCTGGGCTGCAATACCTGTTGACCGGTGCCAGAAGTTGGTCGACTCCATGTGCCACAGATGTGAAGCAGTTATCAGAAACCGTGGTTATGCAACTAAATTATAGTTAATAATTCTAAGGAAAGTTGAATCTGCAAGCCTTTCTTAGTTTATACAGTACATTTGAGTTTTGTAAAGAAATATGTCAACACTGCTATTTTTTTGTTTTATATTTCTTGACTTTCTGTAAAATATTGTCAAATCAAATTACTTTTTTCCAATTTTTTGGCTTTGAAATAGAATGTGCAGTATCCCCAATGCATTTGTGTTCATTAAAATAAAATTTATTTGAAAAATTAGGAGGTTTACTCACCTTGTTAAACACACTGCTATTATTATGAACATAACTGTATAATGTAACTCTGCAGTTGTCCAAAGTGTTAGATGTTATACACATACAACAACATAACATTGGGGAGCGGGACAGGACGACTCAATGTTAGCAAAACTAGCATTGCTATGTGAGCTACATGCTACATTCAATGTGGCCCGCCACGTCATTTAAGAAGGCCTACCACGTCTTCCACCTCGTTCAATGGGATCTTCCACCTCGTTCAGTGTGGCCTGCCACATCGTTAGTGTGGCCTGCCACATCGTCCAGTTTGGCCTTCTACATCGTCCAGTTTGGCCTTCCACATCGTCCTGTGTGGCCTTTCACATCGTCCTGTGTGGCCTTTCACATCGTTCAGTGTGGCCTGCCACATCTTCCACATCGTTCAGTGTGGCCTTCCACATCGTTCAGTGTGGCCTGCCACATCTTCCACATCGTTCAACGTGGCCTTCCACATCATTCAATGTGATCTCGCACGTCGTTTTATTTGGCCTGCCATATCATTTAATGTGGCCGGCTATGTTATTCAATGTTATTCAAAGTGGCCCTCCGAGGGCAGCCATTATTGCGATGTGGCCCACAATAGAAACGAGTTTGACAGCCGTGCTGTAGGGGCACACATTACTGTTAACATTTTGCATAATAGAGCACATCTGAGCCAGCCGTCCTCATGTGGTTGTCACGGCGACTGTGCAGGTTTAAAGAGGAGCGTCCCAGACACCCGGTCCACTGCGACTACATCCACGCCGTGGCTCGGGCTGTTTCTATTCCCGTCATCGCCAAGTAAGCCCCCGTCCTTTTCACCTCCTCGCAACGTCACACCTGACATGATGGTGGTCCCCTGCAGCGGAGGTTCTCTGGACCTGGTCAAGACCCACGCCGATATCGAGGCCTTCAGGGAGGCAACGGGGGCCTCGTCTGTCATGTTGGCCCGCGCCGCCATGTGGAACCCGTCAGTGTTCAGCAGCGGGGGGCCGCGTTCTCTGGAGGAAGTCATGGACGAATACCTCAAATATGTGAGCTGGCAGCTACGCTGAAGACGTGTTGAGCTCATGCTAGAGATCCCTGTCGCCATGACAACATCTTTGCGGGTTGCAGGCCATCCGCTACGACAACCACGCCTTCAACACCAAGTACTGCCTGTGCCAGATGCTGAGGGACAAGGTGGAGTCTGTCTTGGGAAAAAAGGTGCAGGCGGCCCAGACCAACGCTGAGCTCAGGTAACACACTCATGTGATACAACACACACAAGGGAGACTCCTAGTCAACCGCAGAACATGTCAGAAGTGCTGCCCGGGGGGCCATTTGCATTCTAAAATACTATTAATTGAAAAAGTGGATTAAAAGGGCAAACGGATGAAATGTAGCGAGAAAAAGTTGCAATGTTGACTCTAATAACACAAAGCCACGCAGGCTATTTTATTCATTAAAACTGTCATTGCTCAAAAAATAGTAAGAACTAAAAATCAATGCTGTTATGACTTATTGACCTGCTTGTATTCCGTCACGTGACTTCTTCCCGGAAGTGAACACCTTTGGTGGTCAACCAAACCAAGATGGCTGTAGTACAGCAAGCAGCGCGCAAACTATACACAAGAGGCTTAAATCTTCCTTCAAAAAATCTAGCTATGCAATGCAGTAGGTCTCTATAGTTTATCACAAAAAACATTTGTCGAGTGATATTAAGGATTATATCGGTCTCGTTCCCAGACATATCAAATTATCGTGAAAACAAATAAAAAGTGTGGAGGTCTACAACTTCTTTGTGTGTGGCTGGGTCAAGGACATTGGTAGCAAGACTCTCCCGGATAAATATGCATAGTTTTTGCTCGGGTAAGGTTGCATTTCATGATTTAACGTCTTAATAAGCCATGTTTGTTGCTGTTGCATGCGCTGTTTACGAATAGCGTGTTTTTCCCTGTCTTTATGAAAATATAATTATAGATGTTAACATTGTGTATGTGATGAAAGATTAATTTATAATTGTTGTCTTTGGTAAAAACTTGACATTTGATTTCTTTTATTTAGACACATCGAGTTGGTGCTTTTGTAAACACTTGTAGCAAACGTGTGTGTAAGACATACAAATAATATCAAGATTATACCTAATAATAATAATAACAATAAATAATAAACGTTAAAATTATATCAAACAAACCTTAATCGAAGTGGTCACTGCAAACTCGTACATTCCTTGACTCTACTCCCTTGGACTGACGAGTGAGCTGCATGCTTTTGTCTTTGTTTTAGACTTAGACAAACTTTAATGATCCACAAGGGAAATTGTTCCACACAGTAGCTCACTTACTGGAAAGGATAAGGATGGAAAGGATAATGCACACAAGGGCACAAAAAGAGGGTGAAAACAAAAGGTATAAAGTAGACTAAAAATGTACCATAGTAGCAATATAACATATGTAATATTTACATATTATATATACAATATACTGATATATTATTATCTTGCACTCTTCCGCCATTTTTGATAACCTCTCCAATAAATTTAAAGAAACGTTTATCCTTTCTGCGATTTGAACGGTTCGCACAGCTGAAAACAACACAAACATAGGGCGTTTTTTCTTCGAGAAAGGCTAAATGGCGCCGAGTACCCATTGAGAACTAGCTTCACCACCACGCATACTTAATGACCCGGATGTGAAATCAGTAAAATCCAAGCAATGACTTCACATCAAATATTCCACTTTGACATATTTTTAAGGAAAAAATATTGCATATTTTTGTGTTTGCCATAAAAAAATGTGTTTTCTTTGACAAAAAGGGCTTAAAAAACACAAAAACGTATAATCAACGGATAGATCTCAAGTTCCGTTAAAAGTAAAAAAAAAAAAAAAAAAAAAACACCATATGATCTATTTTTAACAATTTTATGGATGGGGCCCTTTTGGATCCCGGACAATTTTAGTTTTTTTTTTTTTTTACAACTGCCATTGCTCAAAAAATATTAATGAATCAAAATCAATGTTATGAATAATTGACCTATCAAAGGCTCCAATTACTTTACAAATATTCTACTTTGAAAATCTTTTTAGGGGAAAATGTAGCATATTTTTGTTTTGGCCAAAAAAAAAAAGGGTTTTATTTAACAAAAATCAGTTAAAAACATAAAAAAAACATTTTAAAACTTTATATTGACAGGTAGATCTGAAGTTCATCTAAAAATGTAAGCGTTAAAAAAGCAAATAAACAGATGACTTATTTTTTTATATTTTTATGACTGGGACGCTTCCAGGTTCCCGGGACCAAACTTGAGGGGTAAAAAGGCAAAAAAACCTATATAATATATTAGTTTTGAAAAGAAAAATTATCAAAATGGCCCCCGCATGCTTTAATTTTTCAGGCCCTCAGTGGCAAAAGTTTGGACACCCCTGAGTCAGACGACGAAGAAGTACTTTCTGTGGACTATAAAGTCACAAATGGACAAACTTCAACATGTCATAGAGCATTTTCCCAGTAGAGTAGAAGTGGTTACATCTGCAAAGACTCGACAGAACAGCAATCTATTTGTGGCACTCGTTTGTTTTGCAGCGAGGCGTACGGCCTGCAGGACTTGTACAAGCAGACGCAGGAGCAGTTTCAGGCCATACGGGACGCCAAGCTGGGCGGTGCCCAGCCGGAGCGCCTCATCATGGACGGCGACGTCACCACCATGGCGGTCAAGTTTGAACGGTCAGTTTAGGATCCTCCCCGTTCGACCGCGGTGAACGCCAAATTTCTCATGTCTCGCGGGCGCTTGCTTTGCGGCAGGCGGGAGTATTCGCCCCAGATCACGCCGAAGATGGTCCTTCTGGAGTGGAGCCGCAAGGAAAAAGTGGACCAGCCGCAGTATCAGACGGTAAAAAGAGACGCAAGATGTTACAATGTCTAATTTTTGTCGCTGAATGCGTTCACGCCGCCTCCAGGTGCAACGGCCGCAGGATCGAGCCTTCCAGTCTACTGTGACGGTGGACAACAGGAAGTACAGACCTTCGCTGTGGTCAGTCAGGTTTTTTCATTTATTTTGACCGTATTTTTTGGACGACCGTATTTTTCGGATTATAAATCGCTCCGGAAAATGCACAATAAAGAAGGAAAAAAACATATATAAGTCGCACTTGAGTATAAGTCGCATTTTTCGGGGAAATTTATTTGATAAAATCCAACACCAAGAATAGACATTTGAAAGGCAATTTAAAATAAATAAAGAATAGTGAACAACAGGCTGAATAAGTGTACGTTATACGAGGCATAAATAACCAACTGAGAACGTGCCTGGTATGTTAACATAACATATTATGGTAAGAGTCATTCAAATAACTATAACATATAGAACATGCTATACGTTTACCAAACAATCTGTCACTCATAATTACTAAATCCCATGAAATCTTCTTCCTCGGTGTCGCTTCTAAACAACTCTGCCAACTCCAAAGGTAGACAATGCGCCGCTTCCTCTTCTATCGGTACATCGCTTACGTCAGAGTCATCGTCAGTTGCAGTTCCAATTATTCCAGCCTTTCTGAATCCGGACAGGATGGTTTCGGTTGTCACTGAAGCCCATGCTTTGTCGATCAGTGTGTGTGTGTGACGATTGCTTATATACGTCTAGTCCAGGGGTTGGCAACCTTTACCAGTCAAAGAGCCATTTTGACCAGTTTCACAAATTAAAGAAAACAATGGGAGCCACAAAAATCTTTTGAAATTTAAAATGAAATAACACTGCATACAAAGTTTTTTTTTTTGCTTTGTGCTATGTATAAACCAAGAGTCTCAGACACGCGGCCCACACCTTTAATATGAAAATTGAATGTTAGTGCGGACCGCGGGCTTTATATGAATGGCGCTTGACAGCGTCATACTTGTCAACCCTCCCGATTTTTCCGGCAGACTACGAATTTCAGGGCAACTATTCTCTCGAACGTGCCGTGATAGTAGAGCATTTAGCGCCCACTACAACCAGCGTGCCGGCCCAGCCACACATTGTATGGGGCTTCTGCTTGCTCACGTAAGTGACAGCAACGCATACTTGGTCAACAACCACACAGGTTACACTGACGGTGGCGGTAAAAAAAAACTTTAACACTCTTACTAATAATGCGCCACACTGTGAACCCACACCAAACAAGAATGACAAACACATTTTGGGAGAACATCTGCACCGTAACACAACATAAACACAACAGAACAAATACCCAGAATCCCATGCAGCCCTAACTCTTCCGGGATACATTATACACCCCCGCTACCAAACCCCGCCCACCTCAACCGACGCACAGAGGGGGGGGGAGCAGGGTGTGGGTGGGGCGGGGTTTGGTGGTAGCAGGGGTGTATAATGTACCCCGGAAGAGTCAGGGCAGCATGGGATTCTGGGTATTTGTTCTGTTGTGTTTATGTTGTGTTAAGGTGCAGATGTTCTCCCGAAATGTGTTTGTCATTCTTGTTTGGTTTTGGTTCAAAGTGTGGCGCATTATTAGCAAGAGTGTTAAAGTTGTTTTATATGGCCACCGTCAGTGTAACCTGTGTGGCTGTTGACCAAGTATGCATTGCTGTCACTTACGTGTGCAAGCAGAAGATGCATATAACAAGAGGCTGGGCTGGCATGCTGTTAATACAGATTGCAGAGGGCGCTAAATGCTGTACCATCATGGTACGCCCTTATTATTATTGTAAGGGTGACAATCGGAGAATATTAATCCCGAGAGTTTTCTGCGAGAGTCACTGAAATCCGGAAATCTCCCGGGAAAATTGGGGGGTCGGCAAGTATGCAGCTGAGCCGCATCAGAGTGATCAAAGAGCCGTATGCGGCTCCGGAGCCGCGGGTTGCCGACCCCTGGTCTAGTCTCTTACGTGAATGAGATAAATAATATTATTTGATATTTTAAGGTGTTAATAATTTCACACATAAATCGCTCCAGAGTATAAATCGCACCGCCGGCCAAACTACGAAAAAAACTGCGATTTATAATCCGAAAAATATGGTATATACCGCACGGGTGTATAAACCGCACCCACTAAATTTTAGAAGAAAACAATATGCCTCCATATATTAGCCGCACCGGACTATAGGCCGCAGATATATACGTTGTGAAATAAGTTATTTACACAGAAATATTTTATAAATGTTTATTTACAAACCTGAATTGTTTCCAAACGGTGTCTGTAACACGGCAGTAAAACGGCTGATCAAACAAAACAGAAGTCATCGTCATGGACCCACTAGCTGCGGAAGCTAGCTCCCCAATCAGCCAAACAGACTCAATAACTCCACAGTGACGTTTTGGTGAATTTACTGAGGAATTTGTGAAACTGAAACAATACAAAAAGAATGTCGTTGTAAGTTAATAATATTAACACAGACACTCGTTTATGTGTTAGCATTAGAGATGTCCGATAATGGCTTTTTTGCCGATATCCGATATTGTCACAACTCTTAATTACCGATTCCGATAACAACCGATACCAATATATACAGTCGTGGAATTAACACATTATTATGCCTAATTTTGTTGTGATGCCCCGCTGGATGGATTAAACAATGTAACAAGGTTTTCCAAAATAAATCAACTCAAGTTATGGAAAAAAATGCCAACATACCGTTAATTTTGAAACCGATACCGATAATTTCCGATATTACATTTTAAAGCATTTATCAGCCAATAATATTGGTAGTCCTATATTATCGGACATCCCTAGTTAGCATATTAGCTAATGCTAACAACGCCAGCTTGATGACATTACGACAGCACATACAAATATGCATGAGAACTCTCCTACATACATCACATATGGGACGGTTGTGCAAGTAAGTGGAAAATTTAAAAACTTTGCTTGAAGTGATGAATGGAGAATCCATACGAGTAGGAACGTTATGGATGGCTAGAAGACGGAACAGCACTTCCGATTGAAAGCTCAGGTCTAAACAAACTGCAGCACCTTCAGTGAGCGAAGTCATCCAAAAGATGGCGCCATAGCACAAACAATAACTTTTCAGTGCCTTTTGTTAGTTGTTTTTTTTAACTGTTTGAATTGTTGTCGTCAGCAAAGAAAAATCGATGAATTCGCCGCACTGTTTTATAAACCGCAGGGTTTAAAGTGCAGGAAAAAAGTAGCGGCTTATAGTCCGGAATTTGCGGTACTTCATTCTCATGTCCTTGTGTGTCGTCGCCTCCCGCCATCTTCCAGGGAGAAGTCGAAGAAGTTCGCCGAGCAGGCGGCCGCCGTCGTTTGCCTGCGAGCTCTCGGGGTTCCGGAGGGCCGCGTCGGCGAGGGGAACGGCGACCTGGTGTGCAAGAGGAAGCGCGAGGAGAGGGCGAACGGCGGCGCAGAGGAAGAGCTCAGGAAGAAACAACAGTTGGACGACGGCGGGAGCAATGTGGCGGCGAATGGCGAGTTGACAACGACACGTTTGTGAGGACGCTACAGGCGTTTGTGAACTGACGGAGCCAATGAAGTTTGGTTACAAACAGCTGCTGACATTTTATTTTGAAAAACGAATCTTGTACTTCCAGCATGCTGACTGGTTCCTTCTGCGGCCAACAGAGGGCAGGATTTCACTGTCAGGACATTTTTCAGTTGTTTTGTCTGAAGACATTTGGCATGTTTGTGCCTGCCAGAGACTTCCTTTCTGTTTTAGTTGAACAATCGTGTTTTTCCTGCATGGAGCAGCGATTTTAAGTCGCCCAAATACACGTCAATCGATTTTTGGTCCAATTACATTAATATTTTGAGTGAACATGTTTGTATTTCCTTTGTATGTTATGATTGTGTTCTCTCAGTTTGCAAACAAGAATACATGCCCATATCTTATCTAAAAAGCACAAGAGGCTAATAGTCCAATATTATCAATAAACATATTTCTGCTCATAAGAGCTTCTGCTAGCTCACTATCTACGGAGACTCAACGTTTCCAAATGTGTACAGCTCCACTAATGGACATTGGAGTGTTACTTTCAAAGGCAAAATTAAAGTATTGCTAGAAACATCATTTTATATGGGACTTTATTGTATTATATGTATAGTACATGTTCCAAAAAGAAAAAAGCATAAAACACCACCAGAATTAGAGATATTACAAGTCAAAGTGATGAAGTTTAGTGTTACGCTCATGACTTGGTGTAACTAAACATTATAAGATGAAGGCAATTGCATTTTATTGATATTTGAAATGTATTCAATGTTTATAAATGAATATTTAAATATACTAAATGTAAAAAAGGGAATAAATATTCAAAATAAGATCATTAAATGAAATCTAGTTTGGTTGCGCCATCATGAGCGCAACACAAGGTTGTAAAAGTTTCAACTACATTTCTAAATAAGATGTCAAAAGCAAACTGAAATCAAATACGCACAGCTTAAATATTGATCAATACCTATTTAAATTTAGTAATACATAAATATGATGATTTATCAAAATATAAAAGAGATATACCTGAACAGAACGCTCATGGTGGTTACACCAAAAAGTAACGCTATGAATCGCGTTTTTCCAAGTTTTAGGGGCATTTTTATGCTATTTCCAACTTGGAAATAGCATAAAAATGCCCCCAAAACTTGGAAAAACGATAATAAAAAGGAGATGCTTGGAATTTCCAAGCATCTCCTTTTTATTATTGTTGATTTTAAATGGTCAAACTAATGCATATAATATATGCATGCCCTAGTAAACAAAAAAAAAGTCATATTTATTTTGATTGTTACATTTTGAAGTACATTTGTGCAGGTGGGTGCGAATGTACCCATTACCAGAGCTGTACACAAATGTAATTTAACTTGAGTCATTTTTTAAATACTATTTGACTAACCAGACTTAAAGGGAAATTGCACTTTTTTTTGTAATGTTGCCTATCGTTCACTATCATTAAGGGTAGTTTTGTTAGAATGTTTTTCGCATTCTAACAAAAAAATTGTCTCGTTCTTAGTGGCTAGCAAAGCAGCTAATATGAGCAATCAATTTTACATCTAAATCACTTTAAAATGCATTCAAAAACCGCCAACAATACTTCTGTTCCGTAGCCTGTATAATAACCAAGCTGTAGCGACATTATTATTGTAAGAGTGAACGCTAAAGTACTCTTTTTCTAGCGTACTAACACATCGTCACGCTACGGTATTAACCGTGAAAGCTAACTACGGCAAGCGATAAGCTAGCTTTTACGTCAAGACGAAACGCGTTTGAGTTTATTAATATACAACACTGCTATAGGACACCAGTCTGTACTGAGTGAAAAATATGAACAATTATATTACAGTATCTGTAAAGAATTAGCCCACATTTCATGTTTTGTTTGTACAAAGCAAAGCAGGCGGTGTATGTGCTGCATGTATTATGACCAATAGTGTAGTGACTTACTCGATGGACAGTTGTCTGTTTCATCCAGCTGGGCTTCATTGATTCGACATAACTTGGCTCAAAGTTCCAGATTTGTAGCGTGACCACGTCGCACTCTCTCGGCTTCCGTCTGCTCCAACCAGTAGTTTATCCTCCGTATATTTACTTTCAGGAAGATAAGGCTGTGAATCCTCATTTTTCCTCAAAATAGTCGTCTTCGTGGTCTGTTACCAAGTCTGCCATGTTTAGAAAATTCCGGAAGTAGGAACAAAACTTGTTGCAGGAAGTCGGAAGTGTGCTGCTATGGAAACGGAAATCAATGCGCTGAAGAATTAGTTCCGGCTGTGCCTAAAATGACCAAAATACGGTAAATATTGTATACATATTGTTATGAATGTGTATGTTACTACATTATATATATATATATATATATATATATATATATATATATATATATATATATATATATATATATATATATATATATATATATATATATATATATATATATATATATATATATATACTTGCAGTGTGTATATAAAACGTTGATGGAGGGTTTTGAAGTTGTTTTCACCGAGGGCCACATCGCAGTTATGTTTGGCCCCAGAGGGCCGTTTCTAACAGTGAATACTATTATTACACCATTTTTAATGGATTTTATAAGTAGATTTTTTTGTAACTAAAATGTAAAAAAAAAAAATTAAAAAAAAAAGGCAGCTCAGTTGCCAGAATTTTACTGTAAAATGTACATTTGTTTTTTTACTGTAAATAAAACCACTGCAATTTTACAGTAAAAAGCTTTCGAGGGCCAAATAAAATGAAGCAGTGGGCCACATCTGGAACCTTGAGATTGACACCTGTGTTTTAATGTATTCTAAATATTAAATAAATGCAATCAAAAGTTTTTTTTAAACTAAAATGTAAAAAAAAAAATGCTAAATTGCAATAATTTCACCTCAAAATTTAGTGTATATTACTGTACATGGAAAAGCACTACTGCTATTTTTATGGTAAAAAAAAAAAGAAGAAAAAAGGCAGCTCAGTTGCCAGAATTTTACTGTAAAATTTACATTTGTTTTTTTACTGTAAATTTAAAAAATGCAATTTTACAGTAAAAAGCTTTCGAGGGCCAAACAAAATGAAGTGGAGGTCCACATCTGGAACCTTGAGTTTGACACCTGTGTTTTAATGTATTCTAAATATTAAATAAATGCGATCAAAAGTTTTTTTTAAACTAAAATGTAAAAAAATATGCTAAATTGCAATAATTTCACCTCAAAATTTAGTGTATAATTCTGTAAATGGAAAAAAAAATACTGCTGTTTTATGGTTAAAAAAAAAAAAGAAAAAAGAAAAAGGCAGCTCAGTTGCCAGAATTTTACTGTAAAATTTACATTTGTTTTTTTACTGTAAATTAAAAAAAATGCAATTTTACTGTAAAAAGCTTTCGAGGGCCAAATAAAATGAAGTGGTGGTCCACATTTGGCCCCCAGGCCTTCTGTTTGACATCTGTTTTAATGTATTCTAAATATTAAATAAATGTGATCAAAAGTTTTTTTAAACTAAAATGTAAAAAAATATGCTAAGTTGCAATAATTTCACTTCAAAATGTAGTGTATAATACTGTAAATGGACAAAAAAGTACTGCTGTTTCATGGTAAAAAAAAAAATAAAATAAAAAATAAAAAAGGCAGCTCAGTTGCCAGAATTTTACTGTAAAATGTACATTTGTTTTTTTTACTGTAAATAAAAAAATGCAATTTTACAGTAAAAAGCTTTCGAGGTTCAGACAAAATGAAGTGGAGGTCCACATCTGGAACCTTGAGTTTGACATCTGTGTTTTAATGTATTCTAAATATTAAATAAATGTGATCAAAAGTTTTTTTAAACTAAAATGTAAACAAAATATATAATAAGTTGCAATAATTTCACATCAAAATGCAGTGTATATTAAATGGAGAAACAGTACTGCTGTTTTTATGGTTAAAAAAAAAAAGGCAGCTCAGTTGCCAGAATTTTACTGTAAAATTTACATTTGTATTTTTACTGTAAATTAAAAAAAATGCAATTTTACAGTAAAAAGCTTTCGAGGGCCAAATAAAATGAAGTGGTGGTCCACATTTGGCCCCCGGGCCTTCTGTTTGACATCTGTGTTTTAATGTATTCTAAATATTAAATAAATGAGATCAAAAGTTTTTTAAAACTAAAATGTAAAAAAAAATATGCTGACTTGCAATAATTTCACCTCAAAATTTAGTGCATAATACTGTAAATGGAAAAAAAAGTACTGCTGTTTTATGGTTAAAAAAAAAGAAAAAAAAAAAGAAAAAGGCAGCTCAGTTGCCAGAATTTTACTGTAAAATTTACATTTGTTTTTTTTACTGTAAATAAAAAAAAATGCAATTTTACAGTAAAACGCTTTCGAGGTCCAAACAAAATGAAGTGAAGGTCCACATCTGGAACCTTGAGTTTGACACCTGTGTTTTAATGTATTCTAAATATTAAATAAATGTGATCAAAAGTGTTTTTAAACTAAAATGTAAACAAAATATATAATAAGTTGCAATAATTTCACATCAAAATGCAGTGTTATTAAATGGAAAAACAGTACTGCTGTTTTTATGGTTAAAAAAAAAAAGGCAGCTCAGTTGCCAGAATTTTACTGTAAAATTTACATTTGTTTTTTTACTGTAAATAAAAAAAAAATCAATTTTACAGTAAAAAGCTTTCGAGGGCCAAATAAAATGAAGTGGTGGTCCACATTTGGCCCCCGGGCTTTCTGTTTGATATCTGTGTTTTAATGTATTCAAAATATTATATAAATGCGATCAAAAGTTTTTTTAAACTAAAATGTAAACAAAATATATAATAAGTTGCAATAATTTCACATCAAAATGCAGTGTTATTAAATGGAAAAACAGTACTGCTGTTTTTATGGTTAAAAAAAAAGGCAGCTCAGTTGCCAGAATTTTACTGTAAAATTTACATTTGTTTTTTTACTGTAAATTTAAAAAAATTCAATTTTACAGTAAAAAGCTTTCGAGGGCCAAATAAAATGAAGTGGTGGTCCACATTTGGCCCCCGGGCTTTCTGTTTGATATCTGTGTTTTAATGTATTCAAAATATTATATAAATGCGATCAAAAGTTTTTTTAAACTAAAATGTAAAAAAATATGCTAAGTTGCAATAATTTCACTTCAAAATGTAGTGTATAATACTGTAAATGGAAAAAAAAGTACTGCTGTTTTATGGTAAAAAAAAAAAAAAAAAAAAAGGCAGCTCAGTTGCCAGAATTTTACTGTAAAATTTACATTTGTTTTTTTACTGTAAATAAAAAAAAATGCAATTTTACAGTAAAAAGCTTTCGAGGTCCAAAGAAAATGAATTGGAGGTCCAAATCTGGAACCTTGAGTTTGACACCTTTTTTTTTTTAATGTATTCTAAATATTAAATAAACCCACCTGAGCTTCAAAAGGTAGTCACCTGAAAATGGTTTTCACTTCAAAGGTGTCATAGTTTTGATGCCTTCAGTGACAATCTACAATGTAAATAGTCATAAAAATAGAGAAAACACATTGAAATGAGAAGGTGTGTCCAAACATTTGGCCTGTACTGTGTGTGTGTGCGCATGTGTGTGTATATATATATATATATATATATATATATATATATATATATATATATATACCGGTATACAAACCCCGTTTCCATATGAGTTGGGAAATTGTGTTAGATGTAAATATAAACGGAATGTAATGATTTGCAAATAATTTTCAACCCATATTCAGTTGAATATGCTACAAAGACAACATATTTAATGTTCAAACTGATAAAGATTTATTTTTGTGCAAATAATCATTAACTTTAGAATTTGATGCCAGCAACACGTGACAAAGAAGTTGGGAAAGGTGGCAATAAATACTGATAAAGTTGAGGAATGCTCATCAAACACTTATTTGGAACATCCCACAGGTGTGCAGGCTAATTGGGAACAGGTGGGTGCCATGATTGGGTATAAAAACAGCTTCCCAAAAAATGCTCAGTCTTTCACAAGAAAGGATGGGGCGAGGTACACCCATTTGTCCACAACTGTGTGAGCAAATAGTCAAACAGTTTAAGAACAACATTTCTCAAAGTGCAATTGCAAGAAATTTAGGGATTTCAACATCTACGGTCCATAATATCATCAAAAGGTTCAGAGAATCTGGAGAAATCACTCCACGTACGCGGCATGGCCGGAAACCAACATTGAATGACCGTGACCTTCGATTCCTCGGACGGCACTGTATCAAAAACCGACATCAATCTCTAAAGGATATCACCACATGGGCTCAGGAACACTTCAGAAAACCACTGTCACTAATTACAGTTCGGCGCTACATCTGTAAGTGCAAGTTAAAGCTCTACTATGCAAAGCGAAAGCCATTTATCAACAACATCCAGAAACGCCGCCGGCTTCTCTGGGCCCGAGATCATCTAAGATGGACTCATGCAAAGTGGAAAAGTGTTCTGTGGTCTGACGAGTCCACATTTCAAATTGTTTTTGGAAATATTCGACATCGTGTCATCCGGACCAAAGGGGAAGCGAACCATCCAGACTGTTATCGACGCAAAGTTCAAAAGTCAGCATCTGTGATGGTATGGGGGTGCATTAGTGCCCAAGGCATGGGTAACTTACACATCTGTGAAGGCACCATTAATGCTGAAAGGTACATACAGGTTTTGGAACAACATATTGCTGCCATCTAAGCGCCGTCTTTTTCATGGACGCCCCTGCTTATTTCAGCAAGACAATGCCAAGCCACGTTCAGCACGTGTTACAACAGCGTGGCTTCGTAAAAAAAGAGTGCGGGTACTTTCCTGGCCCACCTGCAGTCCAGACCTGTCTCCTATCGAAAATGTGTGGTGCATTATGAAGCATAAAATACGACACCGGACTGTTGAACAACTGAAGCTCTACATAAAACAAGAATGGGAAAAATTTCCACTTTCAAAGCTTCAACAATTAGTTTCCTCAGTTCCCAATCGTTTATTGAGTGTTGTTAAAAGAAAAGGTGATGTAACACAGTGGTGAACATGCCCTTTCCCGACTACTTTGGCACGTGTTGCAGCCATGAAATTCTAAGTTAATTATTATTTGCAAAAAAAAAAAAAAAGTTTATGAGTTTGAACATCAAATATCTTGTCTTTGTAGTGCATTCAATTGAATATGGGTTGAAAAGGATTTGCAAATCATTGTATTCCGTTTGTATTTACATCTAACACAATTTCCCAACTCATATGGAAATGGGGTTTGTACATATATATATATATATATATATAATGTATGCCAAATTTTCCCCAAAGCATATCTAATATTTATTATCTCAACAAGGAAGTGTTTTAATGTAAATTAATTGAACTGACTTCTTGCTGCAATTTGAATGAATTGTTCTCTGGGATAGAACACAAATATTAGACTACCACAAAAGTGTACGTACTTCATTTTTATTCTTAATGTTTTTAGAGCACAGTGCCAATAGAAGAAAAAAAAGTTCTATGAACGTATCTAAAATCTGATTTATGATTCTCATGACATATGAAATAACATGTTTAAAAAAAAGAGAGGAAACAGTGTTGGAGTTGAGGGTACTTTAATGAATGACCACCAGGATGCTTTCATTTGACAAAGACTGAATGTGCAGCACTTCTACTTGCACCAGAGAGAAAGCGACAAGTCATACCTTAAAATATGTCAAGAAGAAGAAGAAGCGCGATATAAGTTCAACAAAGTTAGCGTTTTACACGTCATCCTCGTAACGACGTAAACAAACAGAAGCACAGCTCAGAAATAGTTGTTGTTTTTTAATTTACCCCACAACTAAGCGTCTGTCACACCTTTAAAATAGCATCAAAGTTGCGTAGTAGTAGTAGTAATAGTACTTTAGTAGTAGTACTTCCATGTTAAACAATTACATTCAGGATTCTAACTAAATAAGTCACATGCAGAAGGACTAGATGATGTTTTCTGTTTGTGCATGAAGAACTGCGCTATTTGTTGTCGTCGTCTTTGTTGTTGTTGTTGTTGTTGACCATATGTACAAGTGTGTGTGCACGGTATATTCCGGTACGTGTTTGGACTCTGCATGTGTGTTTTCAAGTCGTGTTCAGGAAAAGGTTGCAGGCCGAGTCAGGCCAAAAGCCCGACTTGACTCGTTAGAACGCTTCCGCCAAGTCGGCTTATGTCGATCTTTGCGCTTTGACTCCAGCGGTGTTGACATTCGTAAAAAAAAAAGACTCTTTCTACCTCGGCCAACTCCTCACTTTGACAGTCGTTTGCTGCGTTCCAGAAAAAAACTGGGAAATTTCAGGCGGGAAAGGGCGACGGAACGCCGACTCGTGAAATCTATCAACAATGTCGGAGTTCCGAGAAAAAGCACTGAAAAAGAACGACAGTGAAACCCGCGTAACTCGGACTGGCCGACTGATGTCGACATAAGCGGTTGTCTGGCTTGGTTTTTGGGTTTTATCGGTATAATCTGCTCACTGATGCTACCCCCGGTGGTTGCTTAGGTATTTCCTCGCTGGCTTTTGTTCCCCCTTCTTCTGGAAAGCAGAATACGTGTCAGGGGAAGGAAAGGAAGACGGCGCAGAAGTTGTCCTCGGATATGTGAATTGATTTTGAGTGAGTTGTCTCCTTGCAGGGCCGTTAGGAGAAAACAAATGAGCTTTAAGACAATCTCAGCAAAAGTACCTCAAGCATGCTGTATTAAAAAACTAAACTCATCACACACACACACACACACACACACACACACGCCACGTTCCAACAAATCTGGAACATCCATACTCACGTAAATATTCATTATACCATCTGTTGCTGGCGAGCTCAGTTATTATTAGTATTATTTACATATTACAATGCCACATGTGCCGTGGGGTACGTGGTTGAGGTCATCACTGTGCTTCCATTCAAACGACGACAGGTCCCCCTTTCTCAAAAAAAGTGCATTCCAGTTTCTCCTACGAACTTTATACAAGAATCGAACAATTCACCGACGTTCCCGTTCGACTGACCTTATTATAATTTTTTTTTTTCATAATCACGTCTTTGCTGTCTAACAATCATATATAAATATATATAAAAAAAAAAAAAAAAAAAAAGAGTATTGGGACTAGACCGAAAGGAGAAAAAGGATGCAATTGTGATACATTTGGAAGAATTGCGTATATTTATCAATGATAATTAATTAATTTGTCTCAATTAGTCAAAGTAATAACAAGTCTACATAAAAGTTGTGTATTTTTGAGGAAAATGTCATAATTTTAAAGGAAAAAAAGGTGTTTAGGATACTATTTCCAAATAAAAATAAATAAATAATAAAAAGAAAGAGTATTGGACTACACTGAAAGGAGAAAAAGGATACAATTGTGATACATTTTGAAGAATAATCTTGCGTATATTTATCAACAATAATGAATTAATTTGTCTCAGTCAGTCAAAGTAATAATAAGTCAATGTAAACGTTGTGTATTTTTGAGGAAAATGTCACAAATTTAAAGGAAAAAAAGGTGTTTAGGATACTATTTTCAAAAAATAAAAATAATAATAATAAAAAGAATGAGTATTGGGACTAGACCGAAAGGAGAAAAGGATACAATTGTGATACATTTGGAAGAATAAACTTGTGTATATTTATCAGTGATAATGAATGAATTTGTCTCAATCAATCAAAGTAATAACAAGTCTACATAAAAGTTGTGTATTTTTGAGGAAAATGTCACAAATCTAAAGGGAAAAAAGGTGTTTAGGATACTATTTTCTAAAAAATAAAAAGAAAGAGTATTGGGACTACACTAAAAGGAGAAAAGGATACAATTGTGATACATTTGGAAGAATAAAATTGCGTATATTTATCAGTGATAATGAATTCATTTGTCTCAATCAGTCAAAGTAGTAATAAGTCTACGTAAAAGTTGTGTATTTTTGAGGAAAATGTCACAAATGTAAAGGGAAAAAAAAGGTGTTTAGGATACTATTTTATAATAAAAATAAATAAATAATAAAAAGAAAGAGTATTGGACTACACTAAAAGGAGAAAAGGATACAATTGTGATACATTTGGAAGAATAAACTTGCGTATATTTATCAGTGATAATGAATTAATTTGTCTCAATCAGTCAAAGTAATAATAAGTCTATGTAAAAGTTGTGTATTTTTGAGGAAAATGTCACAAATTTAAAGGAAAAAAAAGGTGTTTAGGATACTATTTTCTAATAAAAATAAATAAATAATAAAAAGAAAGAGTATTGGACTACACTGAAAGGAGAAAAGGATACAATTGTGATACATTTGGAAGAATAAACTTGCGTATATTTATCAGTGATAATGAATTAATTTGTCTCAATCAGTCAAAGTAATAATAAGTCTATGTAAAAGTTGTGTATTTTTGAGGAAAATGTCACAAATTTAAAGGACAAAAAAGGTGTTTAGGATACTATTTTCTAATAAAAATAAATAAATAATAAAAAGAAAGAGTATTGGACTACACTGAAAGGAGAAAAGGATACAATTGTGATACATTTGGAAGAATAAACTTGCGTATATTTATCAGTGATAATGAATTAATTTGTCTCAATCAGTCAAAGTAGTAATAAGTCTACATAAAAGTTGTGTATTTTTGAGGAAAATGTCACAAATTTAAAGGGAAAAAAAGGTGTTTAGGATACTATTTTCTAATAAAAATAAATAAATAATAAATAGAAAGAGTATTGGACTACACTGAAAGGAGAAAAGGATACTATTGTGATACATTTGGAAGAATAAACTTGCGTATATTTATCAGTGATAATGAATTAATTTGTCTCAATCAGTCAAAGTAATAATAAGTCTATGTAAAAGTTGTGTATTTTTGAGGAAAATGTCACAAATTTAAAGGGGAAAAAAAGTGTTTAGGATACTATTTTCTAAAAAAAAAAAAAAAAGTTTCCCCCTGAAATGTAACTCTCTTATATACAACCCTAATTCTCGTAGTGCAATATTTGTTTTCCCCCTTTTCGGCGTAGCTCCAATACTCCATCCTAGCGTTCAAATGTTTTCACTCGCATGTGTTTCCTGCTGCAAATGAGCCAAGAAGCGCTTTGCTGCAGCTTGGAAACAGGTTGCTACATTTGGTGCACAGATGACATCAAACAGCGTTTTGGGCTGCTTTTCCGCAAGAATCTGATGTGTCCAGTGGCAAAACATCATCACTTCGTCAGGAACACCTGCACAATTCTTACTTGGTGTAGAAATACTATTCGAACAAACACCGCAGTTTTAATAGGACCTTTGCATTGCTGCGCCGGCCCTAATAATAATAATAATAATAATAATAATAATAATAACGATGCATTTTACTATCATTAATAACAACACAGTGGAACCCGTTTTGACGCCCCCAGACAAACCATGACAACTTACTTTGCACTGAACAGGAAGTCACCTTTTAATGCTGACAGTAATGTTTCATGCCGCTTAGCGATTGTAGTATCCACTGCACTATGAAATAACATGTTTTCCCAGATTGCGTAAGGCAATTTACGTTCCTGGGAGCAAGCAAAAAGGCAGTTGACTTAAGCGTGACGCGCACGTGTGTCTTAAGATGCTGTGCAGGAGTCCGACTAGTTCCCTGTGAGTTCTGGAACCATCTTTAGATAACGCCTAGGGTTAGTAATTGCCAAGCCTAAGGCTTAAGGAACCCTTAGTTTCTCAAATGCATACACAAACAGGTCTTTACGTCAGGGGTGTCCAGATCTTTAGCCCTGGGGGCCGCATCGGGCTGAAAAAAATTGGTCGAGGGCCGAAAGCCGACTCGACTGAATATAAAGTAACTATATATGTATGTATATATATATATACATGTATGTGTGTGTGTGTAAATATATTAATATAATGGATAAATAATGATTAATTATTATAATTGGATATTAAGAGTGTGTGAAAGTTGGACTCCTACCTTGTTTACGTCCGTGACAACCTCCTTAAAGTTTTGTAATTAATCAGAAATATCAAGCAGCTAAAATGCACCAAACATGTATAAGAGTGGAGAAAGTGTTTTGCATTTTTCCCATCATGCTTTGCAATGGATTTAAATGGGTGTAATTCAAACTGTCTTATAGTGCATGGACGTGTTTTATAATATCCACAAATTGGGTTACGTTGTGTTATGTGTGACCATGTTTATTGGCATTTTGTGTTGGTTTGATTGTATTTTTTTTTTTTTTGCACCATGACTAGGTAAGGTTGTTTGCATATATATCATATAAATATATCCTGTGCTCCTTTAAAAGCATAGCAAGTGGTCATAGACCTGAAATACTAATTTTGTCCACAAGGTTTTGACAAAGCTGCATATAATTTGACTTTTAAAACTAATTGAAATCTCTCTGCCGGCAGTCTCGTGGGCCGACTTGAGGACGGCGACGAGCCGCACATGCCCCGCGGGACGTAGTGTGGACACCCCTGGGACCCATTACCTCCCTGCTTGGCACTCAGCATCAAGGGTTGAAATTGGGGGTTAAATCACCATAAATGATTCGCGGGCGCGGCCACCGCTGCTGCTCACTGCTCCCCTCACCTCACCCAGGGGGTGATCAAGGGTGATGGGTCAAATGCAGAGAATAATCTCGCCACACCTAATGTGTGTGTGACAATCATTGGTACTAATGCAGTCGACTTCTACACCATGAACCTAACGACCGAGATGACATCATATCAGACTATAAGAAGGTTGTCCGGCTGCACCAGATATCATTTGGCTAGATCCTCCACAGGATTCTTCAGGACCTGTTCAGATGCTCACTTTTCATTTCAATAATCTTTGTTCAACGGTCATCATCACCGACGCCATCCTCGATCCATCACACACCCATGCCATCCTTCTACCCAGGACATGGAGGCAGGCCAGAGACAACACAGTAATAAGGACCTCGACGTAAACGCACCCAATTTTTCATAGAAATGAGTTTTTATGTCGACAAAAGCAGTCAACCGTGTATGTTAACTTAAAAGGGCACTTTTTTTTTTGTGATAAAAAGAACGCGGTGGATAGGAATTTTAATGAGTTGGTCGACATAGATGGGCTGTTTTAAGCGGATTCCACTGTAATAAAACATTTTAAATTCCATACCAAAATAATAACATAACTAAAAACATAAATTATAAATTAAAGTATTAATATAATTATATTGATACATATATAAACTGTATTAAGACATTCGATTGAGCAGGTGTACCTAATGAAGTGGCCAGTGTGTTTAGTTATTAACCCGTACATTTTTTGTTGTTGTCGTTTTTAATATAATAGCAAAAAAAAGTATTCACTCCTGTAATACTTTCTGTTGATTATTCATATTATATTTAATGGTGCATTTCCACTGACTTGGCACCACTTTTTTGTCATTAAAGTTTTTTTAACGCAAAAAATTCCATTTAAATCTTAATATTAGCACTCGTGTAAGCGCGTGGGTTAAGAACCAGTACCAGGCCTTACTGAGCGAATGGTTTGGTACTGCTTTGAAGGAGCGAGGAGCAGCTCGGTCACACTCGATAGAGGGGAAAAGAGGAAGCAAGAGGGGGACGGGGGGTCTAGACAGGTAGGGGTGAAACGCGAGAGGCTCAAAACTCGATCTTGCAGGCCGGGAAAGACTCATCCTGCATGACAACGGTGCTGCTGGAGGCCAGGACCATGATGTTCAGGTCTTGCTGCCTCTCGTGGGTCTGCTGGTACCATTCTCTGGTCACTTCTGTGTCATGAGTTGGGATCAGAGTGACCTGCCAGGCATAGAATGAGGAAGAAGATGAATGTTTGAAAATAATAATTACTATAACAGACATGCTGAATTTTTTTTTTAATTCTATATTGTGCGTATGAGCAGAACCACATTGGGATCATGACAAGATGGACACAACAGAAAAACTGTATGGACATGACTGAATACCTGCAGGTTGGAGCCCCATTGAGACTTGCCCTCCAGCAGGGCGTCCAGGACTCCACGGCTAGGTTCCCCGCCGCTCGGGTCATTCCCGCTCACCACGTAGTACGCTGCCCGCACTCTCCGAAAGAACTCTTGATCGACATTCTTGGCGCTGCAGTGGTTGGGCACGTAGGCCAGGTCCACATAGACTGGCGGTCCAGGAGGGACACCCGAAGTGGCTTTCTGAGAGTTGTTTCCTGAACAGACGCATACCGTTTACTTGTATTTCTTTTTTTACTCCAGTAAGGATACTTAGATGTTCCTAAAACTGCACTGCAAGAACACAAAACTCTAAACATGCTAGTTTTTTTTAAGTAAAGATCAATAACACAGTTGTGGTCAAAAGATGACATACACTTGTAAAGAACATAATGTCATGGCAGTCTTGAGTTTCCAATAATTTCTACAACTCTTATTTTTTTGTGATAGAGTGATTGGAGCACATACTTGTTGGTCACAAAAAACATTCATGAAGTTTGGTTCTTTTATGAATTTATTATGGGTCTACCGAAAATGTGACCAAATCTGCTGGGTCAAAAGTATGCATACAGCAATGTTAATATTTGGTTACATGTCCCTTGGCAAGTTTCACTGCAATAAGGAGCTTTTGGTAGCCACAAACAAGCTTCTGGTTGAAATTTTGACCACTCCTCTTGACAAAATTGGTGCAGTTCAGCTAAATCATCAACCTCCGGGCAGATGATTTTAGATTGTCCTGAAGCCACGGAACTTTCCTCCAAAAGGTCTTTTTGTTGTCCATGTGATGAAACAAAAATTGAGCTGTTTGGCCACAATACCCAGCAATATGTTTGGAGGAGAAAAGTTGAGGCCTTTAATCCCAGGAACACTACTCCTACCGTCAAGCATGGTGGTGGTAGTATTATGCTCTGGGCCTGTTTTGCAGCCAATGGAACTGGTGCTTTACAGAGAGTAAATGGGACAATGAAAAAGGAGGATTACCTCCAAATTATTCAGGACAACCTAAAATCAACAGCCCGGAGGTTGAGTCTTGGGCGCAGTTGGGTGTTCCAACAGGACAATGACCCCAAACACGTCAAAAGTGGTAAAGGAATGGCTAAATCAGGCTAGAATGAAGGTTTTATAATGGCCTTCCTAAAGTCCTGACTTAAACGTGTGAACAATGCTGAAGAAACAAGTCCATGTCAGAAAACCAACAAATTTAGCTGAACTGCACCAATTTTGTCAAGAGGAGTGGTCAAAAATTCAACCAGAAGCTTGCCAGAAGCTTGTGGACGACTACCAAAATCGCCTTAATGCAGTGAAACTTGCCAAGGGACATGTAAGCAAATATTAACATTGCTGTATGTATGCTTTTGACCCAGCAGATTTGATCACATTTTCGGTAGACCCATAATAAATTCATAAAAAAAAAAAAAACTTCATGAATGTTTTTTGTGACCAACAAGTATGTGCTCCAATCACTCTATCACAAAAAAATAAGAGTTGCAGACATTATTGGAAACTCAAGACACCCATGACATTATGTCCTTAACAAGTGTATGTACACTTTTGACCACGACTGTGTGTGTCCCCAGTCTGGTTGATTGAATTTAGAGCCCTTCAGTCAGAAATTGCAGAAATATTTGAAGATGCATGTGAAAATTTTGAAAATTATCAAAAATGGAACACACCTGCACTGCTCTTCACTCCATTGACGAGGACCTTACTAGGATTAAGGAGGTCACTGCGTGAACCTTGGTTCTCAGACATCTTGACCAGCTTGGAGGTCCTCTCTGGGTCTTTTCTCCTAAGGGAGGTTGATCGAGGTGAAGCAGAGTCCTTGTGAGCCTGTTTCACTGGAGTGGAGGACCTCTTTCTGACTTCCCCTTTCCGAGCAGGAGAAGCCGATTTTGGTTTGGACTTTCTGAGGCTCCTGGTGGTCCTGTGGTCCTTCTTGGGAACTTTTTCTGTGCTCCTGTTATCAAGAAGAAGAGCCTCTGGATCCACCATGCACACATCTGGATGGGGAGGTTGTGGAGGAGAGTCTTTAATGGAGGTGGGAAGTGGATCGTGTGTTTTCTGAGCTGCCTCGGCACTGGGGGTGCGTTGGCCACTGGCAGCACCAGAAGCAGACAGTTTGTCGACAGGCAGATGTTCAGCCTCTTCATCTGAGTCCAGGTTACCTTCTGCGGTGATGGAAGGACACTCCTCCGTTCCTGGTGGAACATCGGAATCGGACTGTGAAGGCAATGACTCGCTTACGGATGTTGGAGGTGTTTCTTCTCCAGCTAATGTTCCGGTCATCCCATGTGAAGCAGCTTCGCCGTGGTGTGTGTGGTGGCGCCTTGTCTTGTGTGACTTCCTTTTTACTGATCTTTGTTCATGATCTGCATCTCTTCCTTCCTGCGAGCGGGCACGTCGATCGTCATCTTCGCCCTCGTCACCAGAGAACTGAAGTGGACTTGGGTTGATGAAAGAGGGAGAGAGTTCTCCTTTACGCTGTTTATATTCATAGGACGAGTCCACCATAGGGTAGGGAGAAGTGGCTCGGGTATTCAAGTCGGATGGACGATCAGTTTTTGCTTTGCTCGGTGTGTCTGTGAGAGAGGTTACTTTTGAGGAGAACAGAGAAGCACCGTGGATGCTTGCCATCCACTCAAAGGCTTCCGTTGCTTCCTCCTCTTGGTTACCATAACTTGGTGGAGGGGCACTTGGGAAATCATCTGGCCTCTGTAGCAGCTCCCAATCAGATATACTGCTCTTCCGCCTTACCCCGAATCTCTCCTGTAGCTTATCCAAAAAGCCTTCCCTCTCCTCTGGACTTTCAGCTTCTATTTCCTCTTTCTTGACATCTACTTCTTCACTCATCTTTGGATCAAAAGGCTTTATCAGTTTATCACCGTCCTTGCAAATCTTCTCTTCCAGAATCGTTACTTCTTCTTGTCTTTTTGCTGTTATACTAATTTCCTTTTCCACTTTAGAGTCGATAGGCTTCTCTTTTTCAACCGCAGGTGTCTTAACCCTCTCTTTTACTTCCTCTGCAATGGGCAGGTCGGTGATGGCACATGAGGTAGTCATAGCACCACTTGTATTAGCTGAAGAGCCCGAGGTGGTGTGTTGAGCAGTGTGCGTCACGACTGACATTTTTTGACATTCAGAGTCACATGGTAGGGGGCTTGGGTCTTTGTCCGGTGTTGTCTGTTGGAATGTCCTGTCAGTTGGTTCAGCCCTTTGTGGGGCGACATCAAAACAAGCTTGAGATGTGGACAATGTCTCGTCCCGTTTTAAAGGGTCAGTATTTTGCAGGGGTGACGTTTTGGCCTTCTCTGACTGGAAGTACTCGTCTGTATGTTTTGTCATCACCTCCATGTACTCGTCTCTCTGAAGGCCACTAGAGGCTGAGCTCAGAAAGTCACTACTCAATGGTGGCACCTCTTGGGCTAAACAGCTTGATATGCCAACAAACCTTTCATCATGGTCTTCAAATTGGTGGCTAAAAGGGCCAGAACTTGAGAAGAGGGATGCAGCACTGGTTGCAGAGGAAGACGCCAAAGTGGTGGATGTGAGACGCTCATCCCCCGTTTTTGCCGTAAGATCTGAACTTTGCCTTGCAGTCGCACTTTCTACTTGGGTGTCTCTTTGGTAATAATCCTCATCACTTAGCATTACTGGCTGGCATACATCTGACGGGGCTACATGGTGCGGATCTTTTTGACCTACTTGATTGAACTGCATTTGCTCAGCGTTTTCTCTTGGCCCGCTCTGTCCGATATCGGCATAGCTTCCAGTTTGCAGAGCAAAGACATCAGATGCAGGACTGAATGTGGTCTTTGGCTGGTCAGATGGTGCTGAGCTGCTATTGAGGCTGCTTGTGGGTGATGACTGGCAATGATCTTTTGTCAGAATGCTTGATTGTGGAGATGCTTTGTCCTCATCCTTTTTCTTTGCTTGCTGCACCTCAGAGGAAGCAACATCCTCAGCAATTGATGACTTTCTTTGTGTTATAGGGGAGAACTGTTTTTTGTTTTCAATTTCCTTTGATTCATGTGAGGTATTCAAACAAATGTTCTCCATTTTGAAAGCGCTGATGCCTGTTGATGGTGTTGCTTCATCTTTACTTTTGGTCTCAGGGAGAGTCATATCAGCAGTTGTTGCTCCATAGAAGTCTTCCTTTTCAAGGTTTGTGTCACTAGATGATATTTTTTTACTTGTGTCCTCCTTCGACATCTCAAAGGCTTCATTATCTGAGGCATCATCGGGTGAAACTTTAAAGGAAATTTCTTCTTTCAGGAAGCTTACACCAGGAGGTGTTGTCTTTAAGTCCTCATGGGAAGTTAATGTGACTTTATCATCAGGACTACTCCTGCAGGTTTCCTTTTCAGACTGCTCTCTGGCACCCTTTTCCATCTCAACGTCACTCATATCCTCCTCCTCGTCATCCTCATCCTCATCTTCATCATCATCATCATCAACATTAAAATCTTCACTCTCGACTAGTAATCTTATGTCTATTAGGTTTTCTTTGCCTTTGGGACATTCTAACAGGGATTGACCATTGTCCGAAGCGCGGATGTTGTCATATATCTGCTGTCCTATACATGAGGAAGCTGACCCTGTTCTTGATCCGTTTGCCTGTTCTTGCCTTCCTGAACATGAAGCACCTGGGGGCAAAGAGTCTTTTTCTGCTGGTGAATGTCGACCAGATGGAGAGTCTTCATGATCAGAGAACTCTATCCTGTCTTTCAGGAATTCTACAGATTGTTCATTCTCTTTATTTTCCGTGGCCTTCTCTGTGACTTCTCCAAAATGTACTGCAGTAGCTGAGGCATCATCATCTGAGGTGTCTTGTCTTGATTGTGGTCCTGTGGAATGAGTAGCAGCACCGAATAGGGTCTGATCCCTTTCACCCATTTTAAAGGCAACCGAAGTTCCTTCCTTTGCGTCTTCCTTTTCTTTCTCTGATTTCTCTGGCTTGTCCTCTTTGGGACTATAAGATTCTTGGGACATTTTATTGTCTTGTATGGTTACGGCTGGAAAACTCTTTGAGGCAGGAGGCATGTCTGATCTTTCCTCTCTTACACTCTCTTCTTCTTGTCCTTTCTCACGGTCTTCATGTCTTGGGGAGGCACATTGGTGGCTTTCACTCTGTGGGCTGTCGTCAATTCCACTTAAATACATTGGTTCTTCTTTGACTTGATCTTCCGAAAGAAACATGGCTGCCCCTGTCTGGCTTGTTCTCCTGTTATCATCCATGCTGATTTCTAACGTATGACCTGGAAACTCAGCAGTCTCATCTCTTGTGACAGAATCTTTTGAAATTGGCTTTTCATATGGTTCATACTTCGATGCAGCAAAATATCTGTTTTCATCTTGCAGTCCTCCTCTTCCATTATCAGCACTCTGCTTGTTTTCATGGTTTGCACTCGAGCCCCTGTCTTCAGCATCTTTATCCAACAGGAAGTATGAACAAGGCTGAGAAAAGCCTGGAGAAGCCACCTCCCGTTCTCCTTCCATCTCCCGCTCTGCCTCCTTAACATGTTTATCCTCTTGTTCCATCTTAACAATGGTCACAGAGCTTTTTTGAGGCTGGACCGGGGCCTGATTTTCAGCACTTCTAGTTTCAGTACTAGATATTGCTGACAATACAATCTTTGTCTCTGTCAAGCTGGACTCTTGTTCTCTCTTAGAGTCTGATACATCAAAGGATGGCTCTTGTTTTGGAATAGAAGTTGTCTCCTTTATTGTGTCACTAGTAAAAGATGGCTGCGTGTGGGAAAGCGATGCAGGAGTGATTTCAGTTTCCATAGCATCCAAAGAAGGAATGAATTCTTCGGTTAAAACGTCTTTGATGTCATCATCCATTGAAGGTTCCTGCATTGTAAGTGTAGGTATGACTATTATGTTTTGTCTGAGTGTGGTCTCCTGAATTTGATCACTTGACAAAGACGTTTGGGATGACAACTGATCTACAGACATGATGCCGTGTTCTGAATTTTTTGGCTCCAATGACAAAGGTCTAGAGCCCATACAAATATACTCCTCTTCTTCATCTTCCCTGTCTTCATCTAAAGACTGAACCAGGAAGTTAGGCTCATTGTCGGGCTTTGAACCCAGCATTGTTTCTCTAAAAGTGGTCTGTACAGATTGTTTTGAGGATTTGTCAAGGTCCTTCTCTTGTAACTCCTCTCGCTCCCATTTTTCTACTTTAGCTTCAGACTGTTCTCCCTCGCTGGCATCTTCAACCTTCATGTGAGACAAAGAACTTTCTTTCATCTTGTCTGACTTTGTCTCTTGCTCCGGAAGATCTTCTGCCTCACATGTCATTTCTTTTTCTTCTTCCTTCTCCATCTTCTTTTCCTTATTTAGTTCGGCAACGTGAGCATCATCTTTTTCTTGCTCCGTTCTTTCAACTACACTGATAATGGCCTTAGCTTCTTCGTTGAGCACTTTTTCCTGCATGTGGAGGGAATCCCGGATTTCAGAATGCACTGTTTGCTGTTCTTCACTTGGTTCAACTTCCGAGGATTCCTGCTTTTTTTCCACCAGCGCACCTTCCTGGCTGGGAGCTGCAGTTAGTGTGTTAAAGGATTCTTCATGCATCTTCTTCGTATCTACCTCCTCTTCTATGGCCTGGGGTACTGACTGGACAACCATGTCATCCATCTTAACATCAGCCTCAAAAGTAGAATCATGCTTCACTATAACTTGTTGGGTGTCATATGGGGAATATGATTCGTTCCTGGAGTCATGTTTGTCTCCACTTGGACATATCTCAGGCTCTCTCTTGTCATCATTTTCAATTAATATATCTTTTACTTTCTCATTGAAATCTTCAACTTTAACCCTTTTTTCTTCTGCATTCTTCACATACTCTACAATGTCGTCTTTTTCTGTTTTTGTGCTATCCGTTTCCAAGTCTTTCTCTTTAGCCTCTAAAATTCCTTTGTCAACAGAGATGTCACCTTCTTTCATCTTTGTAGTCTCTGGGATTGCAATCTCTTTGTCACCAAGAGCGCTCTTTTCCAGCCTTTCATCCTCCGTAAGTTGGACAAAGGTAACGTCAGAGCGATCAGTCTTGTCCTTAGCTTTTTCAATTTTTTCATCTTCAAACTTAATCTGTTTATCATAACCTTCATCCTTCTGTGTCTCTTTATCTTCTTCCTTAGTGAGTTTTTCTTTCAAATCAACCTTCTTGTCTGCTTCTTCAGTTTTTTTTACATCAAAATAATCTTTGGATTCCTCTGCTTTGGTGGATTTGGTAGATGTTCCATCTTTAATTGTTCCTGAATCTGTTTCTTCTCCCATAGATTTGATGTCAATCTTTTGATCCACAGGTGTCATTTCTTCCTCCCTGGATGGTTTGACAGTGGAGGTGTTCACCTTATCATCAGCCTTTTCCATGACTTTATCAGCGTAAGCATCTTCTTGTAAGGTGTCATCCATGCTGACTTTATCTTCAGAAAATGCAATGACATCCTTTTCTACAAGTGACTGTTGTGACTTCAGTAGTACGGCAGAACAATTATCACTTTTAAATTTGATCTCTTCCTCCATCTCCTGATCTTTACCTTTGGCCATAAAACTCTCAACAGTTGATGTTGCGTCTACGCAAACGTCTTCTTTGGTGAGTTGAGTAAACAGTGTATCGTCCTTTTCAATCTTCTCCTGTTTCTCGTCCTCACAAGGTTTTGTGAGGGATTTATCATCTTCTGCCTCTTTCTCCATCACATCTTTTGCTGGCACTGTGCTGTGGACGCTTTGAGTCTGATCTTCTTCAGGTTTTGTCTCTGCAACTTCCTCTGTGGTTTTGAGGTTAGAGTCTTTATCTATGACCTGTTTTTCCTCAGATGCAACTATTTTTCCTTTGGGTAATTCAGCTACAGGAGTTGAATCTTTTGCCAGCACTTTAACATAACCTTTCATGGCACCATCAAGTGTCTCTTCTTTCACATGTTTAACATTGAATGTATTAGCATCTTTCTCTAACTTCTGATCTGTGATGGCACATCTGTCTTCCTGGAGTGCAGATTTTGATTTTTGCTCATCCTGCAGTTCTTGCAATGCAGAGGCACCATGTTTATTGTTCTCCTTCTCTTTTTGTTCCACTGTAATAAATGTTTCAACTTCAGATCTAGCATCATCTTTATCATCTTTCTTTTTATCGTAGTCATCGTCAAAGAAATCGGTGTCTCTTTCTGGAGAGTGGGCAAGAAATAGCGTTTCACATTCAATGTGTGTTTGTTGATTTGAGGACGAAGAAGCCCATCCTGACATGGGTGGTTGAACTTTCGTTGAAGATGCATCTTGTATTGCTGTTGTTTCTGTCTGCTTGCCATTTCCTGTAACCTCCTTCAAGTCCTTGTCAAATGTTTTGTCAGATACTGTTGAAACATCTTCGGCATGCATATCATGCTTTTTGTCTTTTTGAACTGCTTCATTGTCCTGTAAGGTTTGGTCTTCAGTTGTGTCGGCAAGTTTTTGGAGTTCAAAATCCGGGAAGGCTCCAACTGGTGAATGACGAAGAGGGGAATGAGTGACGCTCGGGGGTCCGGAATGTGTTGGAGAGGCCATTTTTACAGTGATATCATCGGGACTGAAACAACGTTCCTCACTCTCTGATGTTACTGAGTCTGAACCAAAAAGCCTGGTAGGGACAACTGACGAAACCCCTTTCGGGGCCACAACATCTATATTTTCCTCCTCCACCGGAAAGTGGACTGGCTTGACCTCTTCTAGAGAATTGGAAGCAGGAGAAAAAGAGTCAGGCGGCTTTTCAACATCTTTGTCTTGTCCCTTTATTATTTGTAATGAAGCATAGCCCTCTTGAAGTTTTTCTAGAGCGATATCAACATTAGGAGTTTGATCTTCCTCCTCTTCGTCGTCGTCCTGGGAAACGTGTACCTTAGCAGCCAACTTTGTTTCTTCGAGAGGAAGCTGTAAGTCAGTGGAAGGGGACTTCTCTTCAAGAGATGACGGTGAAAGCGTTCCAGATGAGAGAATTTGGTCTTTGTCTCGAGTGGGATCGGTAGATCTGGTTTTGACTGGTTCCTCAGTAGTTACAGTGGATGCAACAGACTGGTCTTCAGCAATAGAAGTGGGGAGAGATGACAGTTTATCATACTCTGTGATAGACGTTGCAGAGGATACATGCTCTTCTTCCGCTAGAGGGGCAGTGAAGATGTTGGTGAACATTGATATTTGCTCCTGCACGCCTGGAATGGAAGCTTTTCCAATCATAGTTGGAGCTTGCATTTCCCTCATGCCGTGAATGTTTACAAATGATCCAGTTTGATTTGGAACCGAGATGTCATACATGCCAACGTCGTACTGAAGGTGTGGTATCTTCTCCTCGGCTTCTTCGTGAATCTCTTCATCAGAAATTGTTTGTTCCGTCTCAGAGTAGCCTGGAATGGTCTCATCTTGGATATAAGAAATGGGGTCTACTGCTTTTTGAGCTGTTGCCCCTCCCACATTGGATAGGTAGGCTTCTTCCTCCTCCTCTTCCTCATGTTTGGCAGTGGTAAAGGCGTCAGTTTTGCTCTCACCAACCATAGGCTCTTCAGCCACACCTTCACTGCTGATCTCTTCATCAGCTATCACGTCGAGATCTTCCACCTCTTCCAGTTCAGCCTTTTCTACGGGCTCTTCGTCCTCTTCCTGCTCTTTTGTGTATACCTTCGCTGAGAGCGTTTTCGCTTTCTCCATTTCTTCAGTTTCATCTTTTCTGTCTCTACCATCATGCTCCTTTAACTGGAATTCTTCATCTTCTTCTTCTCCAATGCCCATATCCTCCTCTTCCTCACTCTTTGCCTCAGCAGTTACAGCCTCTTCTTCGTCATCCTCCTCATCCTGTGATGCAGCGCCTTCATCCTCAAACATTTGTGTCTCTTCCATGTCTTTCTTGTCATCATATTTCGCCTGCTCTCTTTCAGGAGACTCTTTCGCAGTTAAGAGTTCCGTTTCTGGTGCTTCTGGCTTCTCTTGGAGAAAACTTTGAGCAGTAATCGGCAGAACAACATCATCGCAGCCTAGGGGCTCTGCCAAATCAGCTGCAGCTTCAGCTGTGGTCAATTCAGAGTCCTTGGTGATATGTTCAGGCGCAGAAGGACTCAAAACAGCTGTATTAAATGTCGACTCCAGTTGAACGCCTTCTGTTTGGTTGTCTTTTCCGTCACGACTCTTTGGTCCTTCTGGCTTTAATTCACCTGCTTCAGCTTTCACTGGTTTTGTTTTTCCGGTCTTTGTTTTACTTGATACTTTAGCTTTGTGTAATGTCTTTCGGACTTCCGGCGTGAGAGGTTTGAGGTCAGGCTTTGCTATTTTTCTCAGCTCTGGTTTAGATGTCGCTTTCTTTTTGTCTTCTTTGGACTTCACATCTTTCTTCTCATCTTTTTTAGACGACTCGTCTTTCCTAATTTTCTTGATCTCTTTCTTCTCTTTGTCTTTTTTCTCATCCATCTTTGATACTCTTTCCTTGGAGTGTTTTCGCAAGGCTTTTTCTTTCAGAAGTTTCTTCTTCTCTGGCACATCAGTTTTAGATTTAATGGTTTTGGTTGGCTTTTTCTCTTCTTTTTTTACAGGAATGTTTTCTTTCACAGCCACACTCTTTGTCTCAATACCAACCAAGACATCATCTTGTCCTTCTGTTTTTTCCTTGTTGAACTTTGCGGATGTCTTCGGGGAAGATTTAAGGCTGTCTTTGCTGTCGGTCCTTTGTTTTAACTTTGTCTGTTTTACAACAGGAGGAGCTCCTGAGGCCATGTCTTTTTGTGTAGCTACAGGATAACGCAAAAAGTCAAGGTGCTTTAACTTTTCCAGTCCTTCCAGGATCTTGTTTTGCGGTGCATTTCCTGGAAAAAGGACCCTGACAATCTTTTCTGTCGGATTTGCAGGAAGCCAGACAACTAAGGCGGTAACTGATGTCAGGTAGGGCACAGATATTTCTCCTTCTTTTCCACTTGGCAACACAATACCAGTTTTGGCCTTGCTATTGCCAGCCCACTTTTGCATGAGGAACTGCATCTCTTTGCTTTCCTTGACAGGGTTGAGAACATACATATCAAGCCTGCCCACTCCCATCTTGTGGAACAGGGTAATGGGCTCAATTGTGTTGCTCACGACTCGAAAAAGAGGCTCTGGCCTGACTCCCAGTTTGTTAAGATATTGTAAAGTCAAAGAGGCTTCTTCAATGCTGCGTTTAACTTTTAGGGTGGATTCTGGCATGCGTAACTTCTCGGGTACATTGAAAAACACCACTCCAAGTTCTGGAGAGATCAGGTTCTTGAGCCAATCACTATGGTTGGTAGAGCCTTGAGATTTCTCTTCCTCCTGTTCTGCGATCTTCCTCTGCAGGATCCCGTTGATCCCTGGGAGATTGTCGGCACCGATGTGTGTAAGCAAAATGGAGTCAATGCGGTCCAAGTGACGGACTAGTTTCCAGAAGCAGGATTTCCGTTCGGAGCCACCATCTACTAAGATGTTGAAGCCGTTCACGGCGAAGAGTGCGGAGTCTCCACGTCCGCCAGGAAATATGTAGCAGCATGGTTTCGACAGTTTCAGGAAGCCACCGGATGTTGGTGGTTCTAGCAGGTCAAAAGGCGAAGGAACGTCAACCGTTGCAGAGATGTACTCTGTGAACTCGGTGACCCCCTCCATCTTTGGGAGGACGAGCTCAGGGTTTAGTTTGTATTGGAGGAACTCCCGGAGGTTCGGCTGCTGTCCAAGGGAGCTCCAGCCCACCTCACCTTGGCAGTACACAGTAAGTGTAGCTTGCTGCTTGGGGATTAATGGGCCAAGTAGTTCACTAACCTGCACCAGAGACAAACCAACAACTGTAAGATTCTGTCAGCCATACAAAAAATATATAGAATTTCTGTTTGACATATTTTTACACTTACGGCAACATTTTAAATGGTTAGTCATTGCCATGGAGGAACGGACTACATAAGGTTTCTTTTACATTTGCAATATCCATAGGGACTTTTGATATGCACTATACAGTACTGGTCAACATTCTTGACCAATCTGTAGTACCAGTAATACAACCCTTTAATGTAAAATCAATGCTGGTACTTAAAGCCTGTTACAGGTGCTGCACAGTGCTGCACTCCATCAGAGTACTGCTTGCTGGAACAGGACAGAAGAACAGGCTCACCCCAGGATCTACGATGATACTAGCAAAGGTCTCGTAGGTGAAAACCCCCGTTTGAAGAAGAAGGCCACCGTGATCAGAGCTAAGGCCACTCAAGATCAGAAGCTTGTGTCCGGCCGAATCGGTGATGAGATATCGGATCTGGGAGACACACACGCACACGCACACACACATACACACACACACACACGCATAAACGCACGCGCACACTCATTAACATCAAGGCGATTGCACTTCCATTGCGTCGACATGGACAAGATTTATTAATCGATTTCCTGCATATTTTAAATGCTGAGTCAGTGAGTTCTGACGTATTAACTTGCTAAAGTTATTTTGGGACTGACTATAGGTCTAGCGATCCAACAATTTTGAATATGACCTAAAATTTCAAAAATAAGATACCAGTAATTAGAAATTAGACCAGCTAAACAAACAGCTATAAAACCTGAACAAAAACATTTCCTTTTCTTATTTGTGGCCTTTTTTGGTTATATAGTGAGTAAGTGTAACAGTGCACATTAAAGAGCATTCATTATATAATTAATTACATTATATTAAAAATAGCAGTAGCGTGATTTTCTATGCAGTTACCTTAATTCTATGGGACAGCTTGATTCTATTCTCATGATTTCTTATTGGAAAAATGTATTTAAAATACAAATAAACTGAAAATTGAACAGCATTATAAACGAGGGTCTATTCCAATTCTAGCGTGCACAATTTTATAAAAATACAAAAAAAATCAATATATACCGGTATATCATTTATATATATATATATATATATATATATATATATATATATATATATATATATATATATATATATATATATACACACACACATATATATATATATATATATATTTATTTATTTATTTTTTCACTCATGAATTAGGTATAATATTCCTATTTTAGCCAAAAACACAACAATGAGTTCAAAAACTGCTAATCATTAATCACAACATCTGAATCCGGGTTCTGAGTTTTTTGACTGAACGAGGGACCTTACCTCAGATACGACAGTGTCTTGTGAGGGGTTGACCAGCACCACCGTCTCTAGTACATCGCTTTTGTAGTGGAGAGTCCTTTGCCCTGCACAAAAACATGAAAACACACATCAGCAGATGTTTTTTTGTTTGTTTTTTTATACTTTTGTTGATTGCTGGGTTGCAATCAGGTGACTTAGTGGCAGTTCCAGGTTTCAGGCGATGGTCTAGAGCCCTATTAGGCAACTGTTTATTTACCTGCATCAGTGCAGATTTGGGCATTTTTTAAAAGGTTTGGAGGCAAATATATAAGCGATCATGAAAAAAATATTTGGGATGAATTGGATTTTTACACTCCATCCATCCATTTTCTACCGCTTATTCCCTTTGGGGTCGCGGGGGGCGCTGGAGCCTATCTCAGCTACAATCGGGCGGAAGGCGGGGTACACCCTGGACAAGTCGCCACCTTAAGAAAAATTTATAAGAAAAAAAGATTTAAACCATTTATCATCACCAAGACCTTACTCACAAGGATTTAGAGAAGAAAACATAATGTCTTTACATCTGAGAGGTCCACAAATTAATAGGGCTGTAACGGTACGTGTATTTGTATTGAACCGTTTCGGTACGGGGGTTTCGGTTCGGTTCGGAGGTGTACCGAACCAGTACACATGCTAGCAGCAACCGGGCTAGGACAACATGTAAAAGCCAGAGCTGGAAGACCCTCCTGCCTCGTTAAGATCTCCCGTTTGGGAACACTTTGGCTGCGCGATACAACAATGGAGGACGGAGGTTTACCGACATTGTTCAGCAGCTGCTTCTGACAACACGTCAAACATGTGTTGCACCTTTCCTGCTTCCGGCTCCCAGACCGTAGTTGAGGAGCGCAGGGGAGCCACTCCTCCAGGGCCAATGTATTCTCGGGGGCAACACCCTTCACTTTACCCGGCAGTGGGTCTCCACAGCTTCGGACTCCAGGGTAAATGACGAGTCCGGCGATTAGTTGCAAATTTTGGCTTTATTGAGGTCTTGCACACAGCCAATCCAACAAAACATTAGCCACTCCCGCACTCACGCTACCGCTCCCTCACCTCGCTCGCCCACACACTCAGCTCACATGCTGTCAAATATCAAAGGGCCACACACACACATACGCTACTCTCATAACACATGCTAACTCATTTGAAGCGTCACCACTGCATTCAAGCAGCCTCTCCTCGGCGAGTCAGGCAGGGCTAAAGCAATAACAAATGTTTTTATAGCAGCAGATATAAGTCCATATTGCATAAAAACTAGATTTTGACCCACTTCTATGGTGGAAGAACAATGAGCCCATATATCCTCTTACTGCCAAGTTAGCCAGGCTGGGGGGGGGGAAGAAAAGTTCATCTGAGGCCGAGTTGACTTGAAACTGTTTAATGTTGCACTTTTCATATGTAGAAGAAAAGTTTTGTCATTTTATTTAATCTGAGCAACAATTTGAGGCAGTTTAATGTTGATTAACGTGGACCCCGACTTAAACAAGTTGAAAAACTTATTGGGGTGTTATCATTTAGTGGTCAATTGTACGGAACATGTATTGTACTGTGCAATCTACTAAAAAAAGTCTCAATCAATCAATCAAAAAAAGCACTTTCTATGTAGAAAGGTTTTGTTAAGAAACCATTCTGAGCCTTATCTTATTTACTTTTTATTTTATATATATTGACCACATTAACCCTGGCAATGGACCCTGTGTGTATATGTATGTTATGCCATTGTTTACAAATTTGGTAAAGAAATAACCAAAAAATGTATATTTTGTTGTTTTCTTACTGTACCGAAAATGAACCGAACCGTGACCTCTAAACCGAGGTACGTACCGAACCAAAATTTTTGTGTACCGTTGCACCCCTACAAATTAAGCATTAATCCGTAAAAGACAACGTTGGATTTATTCGTGCATCGCGAAGTGCCGTGCTGCTGTGATCTAGACACTAATGAGAAAAAGGATACGTTTGTTTGCAGTTGATTTCCTGCTACAAATATTAGTCTCATCTACAGTTGATGTCTGCGGTTGTTTTTATGGTGTGAAGTTCGTATTTTGTCTCATTATTTAGTCCCTGTTGTTCAGCAAATATCAAGATTCAGTATATGCTGTTGAGCCTACGAGAGATTTAATAAATAATAATAATAATAATGGATTACAATTATATAGCGCTTCACAGAGAAGAGGGAATACATCATTCATTCACTCCACATTCACACCTGGTGGTGGTAAGCTACATTTGTAGCCACAGCTGCCCTGGGGTAAATTGACGGAAGCGTGGCTGCCAGTTTGCGCCTACGGCCCCTCCAACCACCACCCATCATTCATTCATCAGTGGAGCGGCACTGGGGGTAAGGGTGAAGTGTCCTGCCCAAGGACACAACGGCAGTGATTTGGATGGCAAGAGGCGGGGAGCCAACCTGCAACCCTCAAGTTTCTGAAACAAAGTGATTTAATCGAGAGTAACTTGTAGCTTAGGCTACTACATTTTCCAAGTAGCATGACCAACACTGACCATTTATGACTGTATGTCTTGGCCGTCTGTTTCAAGGGGTGAGGGCAAGTGTTAAGATGACGGGGCAAAGTTTAAGGGGAAGAATTGGGATTCAGGTCTGCCTAATACCATCGGAACCTCTTCAACTTGCCACTTCCTGCGTCCTTATTGGGGTCAATCACTAAATAGAGACACGCAACCTACTTCATCCTGCATTGACGCACAAATACAAGTTGGAAATAGGTCACAGGAGTCTGTTGGGTATTGAAACCTCAATTTCTCATCTTCTCAACATCGTCGCTTACCAACTCCTCCTTGACTTGAGGTATTCACGCGAGCGCGAACACGAGGTGAGGATAGTACACCACTCTCCTCCCACACGGAGGTGAGGCTCCTAAATCCCCTCTGTGTCTGCACTGATGGAGCTCCTATTATTAGCGACAGCTCCTCAATTACGATCTCGTTTGTTTTTATGGCTTCTTTAGTCGTCTTTATTCATCACTCAACTAAATGAAGATTATGTCAAAAGAGCAAAGCTGAACTCGAGCACTGCAAAGTCATCTGTGACAACACGGTTTCATAAAATAATTGGAATTCCTCCTCCACAATCTCCAATAAATCTCCCGGCATCACTGGCACTTCCCCCGATGAACGAAGTATGCATTCGGAGTGTTCTAGTATACAACAGTCAACTTTATTGTCAATTCTTCACATGTACAAGACATACAAGGACTCAAAATTACGTTTTCAGCACAGTCCCACTCAAGAGCAGGCAACCATTACAGGGAGAGAGCAAGACCGCTGACGGGTCCTTAAAAAGGTATTCTTTACAGGTAAACATTTGGGGGGAAGAGTAAAAAAATATTCAGTCTAATGCTGGACACCTGGGGAGTGGGTACAGACTAAGGCCAGGAAAAAAACCTCAATAGCCATAGCACACATAAACAAGTTACAAAGAATACACAAGACTTGCAACAGAGGGGAGGGAGTGTGGGCTACGGAGGCAGGCTGCTCAGCCGTCTGTCACCCCTAAGGGATTCAAGTGGTGGTGAAGGCGTAGGGAATGAATGGTACTGGAGAAAAAGCACCCTAAAAAAAAGAATTTGTGCAAGACGTTAATAACCGCCCTTTCTTTGGTTTACACCAGTGGTCCCCAACCACCGGGCCATAGCCCGGTACCGGTCCGTGGATCGATTGGTACCGGGCCGCACAAGAAATAAAAAATAAATAAATAAATAAAAATCTAAAATTTTTTATTTATTTATTAAATCAACATAAAAAACACAAGATACACTTACAATTAGTGCACCAACCCAAAAAACCTCCCTCCCCCATTTACACTCATTCACACTCATTCGCACAAAAGGGTTGTTTCTCTCTGTTATTAATATTTCTGGTTCCTACATTATATATATATATATATATATATATATATATATATATATATATATATATATATATATATATATATATATAATACTACATCAATATAGATCAATACAGTCTGCAGGGATACAGTCCGTAAGCACACATTATTGTATTTTGTATGACAAAAAAAAAAATAAAAAAAAAAAATAAATTTAAAAAATAAAAATACCAGAAATGGAAATTCGCCAAAACATCATTGGAGAGCTAGCTTCCGCAGCTAGTGGGTCCATGACAATGACTTCTGTTTTGTTTGATCAGTCGTTTTACTGCCGTGTTACAGGTACAGTTTGGAAACAATTAATGTATGTAAATAAACACCTACAGAATCTTTCTGTGTAAATAACTCATTTCACAACGTAAATATCCTTTGCGGCTAATATATGGATAAACATTTTGCGCTTTTTAGTCTGGAAAATACGGGAATTAATGCAAGCACTACACACACAAGCTGATTAATGATAGCCAAGGCGTTTTACTTCCTAGGGCAGCAGATACAACTCGCCCTGGTTAAAATACTAGCGTGGTCTATTCATACTTGCCAACCCTTCCGATTTTCCCGGGAGACTCCCGAATTTCAGTGCCCCTCCCGAAAATCTCCCGGGACAACAATATCGGGGGCGTGCCTTAAAGGCACTGCCTTTAATGTCCTCTACAACCTATCATCACGTCCGCTTTTCCTCCATGCAAACAGCGTGCCGGCCCAGTCACATAATATATGCGGCTTTTACACAATCATTAGTGAATGCTTTCCAAGCATACTTGCTCAACAGCCATACAGGTCGCACTGAGAGTGGCCGTATAAACAACTTTAACACTGTTACAAATATGCGCCACACTGTGAACCCACACCAAACAAGAATGACAAACACATTTCGGGAGAACATCCGCACCGTAACACAACAGAACAAATACCCAGAACCCCTTGCAGCACTAACTCTTCCGGGACGCTACAATATACACCCGCCGCTACCACCAAACCCCCCCCCCCCCCCCCCCCCCCATATCCCGAATTCGGAGGTCTCAAGTTGGCAAGTATGGGTCTATTCCCTTTGTGATAAATAAAATCTGACATTACCAAGTTATTGCGCAAACAAAAAAACATTAAAGTTGAATTGCTTGGGGGACTTGGTGGTTTGCGACGCTTAGGGAAGTCAAGCGTTGGATCTTTGGAGGTGAACTCTCACTCTTTGGGCCAACAGGAAGAACTTAATGTTTCTGCTCTTTGCTGACCCGCGTCTTATAAATATCCCACATGTGAACTCCCTAAACGAGAGCGGTCCGCTTAAAGGAGACCAACTGATCCAGATAGTGTTCCACATTCACACGACCATGAGGGGGCGGAATAAGAAGAGACGAGGTAAAGAAAATATCCGTTAGCTGTGGAGTTCAGGACTGATTTTGTAGTCTGTGGTTTTTTTTTTGTTGAAATGAACTCCGTTGGAGTTAGTAAATTAGGCCGCCAGGTCATGACGCTCGCCTTCATAAACACGTCAGCTGGTCTTAATCTCATTTCACTGACGAGCGCGTATTGATTCCCAGGATTTTCGGAGAAAGTGTCGGGAAGTGGGCTGGAAAGCTAAAAGACAACCTGGAACATTCCAAACAAATGACTGTGAGAACAAATCAATTGAATATTTGTGAAAATGGCAGGAGATGAAAATGAGTCCGACATGCTCTGAACTTCTGTCTTTGATAGCGGACTTAATCGTCCCTGACAGATCGTTCTAACATTTGACCTCAGCACAATTCAAACAAGCACAATATTAAAAATACAGTGGAACCTCAATTTACGGACTTACTTAGTTCTTGAACTGAGTTTGTAAAACGAAAAGTTTGTATAGTGAAGCAAATTTCTCCATAAAAAACTATGTAAATATGAATAATGTGTTCCAGCCTCGAAAACAAGTCTATATTTTAGTGAAGGTTTGTACATTTTGAACACAATATACATAAAATATAACAAGGGGGAGATGGATCAAATATCTCCTTACTAACAAGCCAAAAAAAACAACAAGCTAAACTGTCTTGTATGCGCTGCTCTGCCAGCACAAGCACACACACAAAAGTCCCTTTGGTGCCCTCACAAACGATCAGAAATCACAAAAATCCTTAACTTCCGGCGGCGTGGCGAAGTTGGTAGAGTGGCCGTGCCAGCAATCGGAGGGTTGCTGGTTACTGGGGTTCAATCCCCACCCTCTACCATCCTAGTCACGTCCGTTGTGTCCTTGGGCAAGACACTTCACCCCTTACCCCTGATGGCTGCTGGTTAGCGCCTTGCATGGCAGCTCCCGCCATCAGTGTGTGAATGTGTGTGTGAATGGGTGAATGTGGAAATACTGTCAAAGCGCTTTGAGTACCTTGAAGTTAGAAAAGCGCTATACAAGTATAACCCATTTATCATTTATCATTTAACTTTAACAAAAAAAAGTAAAATCCACTTACATGAACATTGGCAATATATATATAAATATATATATATATATACACATACATACATATATAGTCGGCTTACGGCCCCGACCAAATTTTTTTTTTTGCCCAATGCAGATCCCGAGTCAAAAAGTTTGGACACCCTTGATATAGACCAGTGGTTCTCAAATGGGGGTACGCGTACCCCTGTGGGTACTTGAAGGTATGCCAAGGGGTACGTGAGATTTTTTTTTAATATTCTAAAAATAGCAACAATTCAAAAATCCTTTATAAATATAAATAAAAAACTATCTTTTTTTCCAAATAGTTCAAGAAAGACCACTACAAATGAGCAATATTTTGCACTGTTATACAATTTAACAAATCAGAAACTGATGACATAGTGCTGTATTTTACTTCTTTATCTATTTGTATCTATTTTCTTCAACCAAAAATGCTTTTCTCTGATTAGGGGGTACTTGAATTTAAAAAAAATTCACAGGGGGTACATCACTGAAAAAAGGTTGAGAACCACTGATATAGACAACATGCGATATAAATTTTGCCGACGGTGAAGTTTTCAATACCATCGCTATATCGTGATGATACATGTTAATGACACATTCTAGCTGTGTCTGCAAATTTGACAGCAACAAGCGAACAAACATGTCCGCAACACACTGGTGAATTCTCGAAAGCGGCTAACGTTCCCCCACAGTGCAAAGCAGCTTCTAAGTCAATAATCTTCGCACCAATGGCGGCAAATAAACAGTTTCTTACAAGTGCCATTATCCCTGGAGGGCAGGGAATAGCTAAACATGCTGCATACACACCGTAGACGCCAACTGCAAGCTAGAACCTTTGAATGTAAACAAAGGTGGGCGGATTGATACGAATGTACTCTTTTACCTCAACTACTACGTCAGTACAAATACGAGTGAGGAGACTCTGGCTGGTGTGCTCGCCGGCAAATTTCATAAATAAATAAACAAACAGCCTGGAAGAACTTCAGATAAAGCTGTGAACAAATCTTGTGCAAATAAATGACATGCATTCAAATAAAACATGAAACATGTCCCTGGATGACATTCTGACAATACCATTGCATTTGTGTACAAATATTGGGATCTTTTCTTAAGCTAATTTTAATTGTGCAAGCGAGTAATCAGCCGAGATGAATCATGATTCATCCAAATTCCAAAATGTGAAAATATCAAAATGGCCCTTCCACACTTGACTTTTCAGTATGCGGCTCCTGGTGGAAAAATGTTTAGATCACCCTTGATCTAAAATATTAGAAGCTGTCAAAGTAAAAAATTTAATATAACTAAAATATAAACCGAGTTGAAGTTAGTTAGTAAATAAAGAAAATAAAAAATAAAACTAACTTATGAGATCATTTGAAAAATATTAGAAGCCCTCAAAAAATATATACCGGTACCTAGAATATAGACAAAGTTTAGTTAGTTGGTTAATGAAAACATAAAATAATACTAACTTACTAGTTAATTTGAAAAATATTAGAAGCTCTCAAAATGAAAATAAAATAAACTTAAAATATATACAAAGTGGGCAGCACGATGGAAGAGGGGTTAGTGCATCTGCCTCACAATACGAAGGTCCTGAGTAGTCTTGCGTTCAATCCCGGGCTCGGGATCTTTCTGTGTGGAGTTTGCATGTTCTCCCCGTGACTGCGTGGGTTCCCTCCGGGTACTCCGGCTTCCTCCCACTTCCAAAGACATGCACCTGGGGATAAGTTGATTGGCACCACTAAATTGGCCCTAGTGTGTGAATGTGAGTGTGAATGTTGTCTGTCTATCTGTGTTGGCCCTGCGATGAGGTGGCGACTTGTCCAGGGTGTACCCCGCCTTCCGCCAGATTGTAGCTGAGATAGGCTCCAGCGCCCCCCGCGACCCCAAAAGGGAATAAGCGGTAGAAAATGGATGGATGGATATATACAAAGTTTAATTAGTTAATTAAAAAAAAGTAATAATACTAACTTATGAGTTAATTTGAAAAATATAAGTTGTCAAAATAAAAATAAAATACACTTAAAATATAAACAATGTTTAATTAGTTAGTTAAAAAAATAATACTAACTTATGAGTTAATTTGAAAAATATTAGAAGTTCTCAAAATTAAAAATTAAGTAGACTTAAAATATAAACAAAGTTTCATTAGTTAGTTAATTAAAACAATAAAATAATACTAATCTATGAGTTGATTTGAAAAATGTTAGAAGCTTTAAAAACAAAAACAAAATACACTTAAAATATAAACAAAGTTGAATTAGTTAGTTAATTAAAACAATAAAATAATACTAACCTATGAGTTAATTTGAAAAATATTAGAATTTCTCAAAATAAAAAAATAAAATAAACTTAAAATATAAACAAAACTGAATTAGCTAGTTAATTGAAAAAATATATGATATCATTTCAAAAATATTAGAAGTTCTTAAAATGTTTATGCAACTAAAATATAAACATAGTTTATTGGGTTTGTTGATTAAAAAATAAAATACTAACTTAATTAATTAAAAACATTATAACAACCATAATAACCACTGTTAAATGTCTAACTGAACATTAATATTTTTGTACAGGCAGAAGTTTATACAGTTACACAAGTGTATTACTATTTTTATTATATTCTCACATGGGAAAAAAACACAGAAAAAATGGTAAGAAAAAGAGCAAAAAAATCGATAATCGATATTGTGTCACCAAAAATACAAAGCTGACACAATCTCTGTCGTTTAGGGGTTTGTTTGTTTTTTTTAAATAGATGTTTTGACTTTTCAGTATGCGATATTTTGATTTGAGAATCCATATTAGAGCATAAAGATATTGTATCTGTGGTATCGATATTTCAGTATCGTTCAGAACATCACTACTTTGTAACCCATTTTGAAATATGTATTACCATAACATATGGCGATATACACAGCGTTATCGCGGGAGGCTGCAATAGATATCGCAACATAGATTTAATCGCATCAGTTCTCCCCCCAACAGCTCAGCTATGACATCATCATCACGGGTCTGCCATCTTGGAACATACACCCGACACAACTCGCCTCCCTCCCACCTCAGAATGGGACAACCAGACTGCGGCAGTGTTGATCGTGGACTCAAACTCCAAAGGCTGGAACGGAGGAACAGTCTGCCCTACTAAGACACCCCCCCCCCCAACACCGCTGTTATTCACGTAAAGACATATTGAGGGTGGGCCGGCCATCCAGCGCGAGAAAAGGCCGCCTTTGTCACTCCAGGGATGTTGGCCAAGTGTGGACGCCAACTATGACATCACTCACGTCCTGAAAAGTCCTGAAGGAGAAACTGAAAGCAATCATACACACACACACACACACACACACACACACACACACACACACACACACACACACACACACACACACGCGCGGGCACACACACAGACACGCACACACACACTGCACAGGCTGCCAAAACATCCGCATCACAATGTGTGAGCTCTTTCACGCAAACATTCCCCACACGGTTCCTTGGCAGCGCAAATACACACAATGTCTTTGGTGTCCATATTGACAACAACCCACTCTGTGTGTGCGCGTTGTTGTGTGTGTGTGTGTTCTTGTTTTTCTGCCCTTCTTGAGACATCAACAAGGAAAAGTACCTTCCATATGAGGACAGGTGAACAAGTTAGGACCGAAATCATGGTCCCAACACAGAAAACCATTGCATCTAATAGAGAATGTCTCATTTGCACCCCTGGTGGTGAAATCTATCAAAATGAGGGTGGTCCCAAAAAGGAGGGATTTTTCAACTTGTACTGTGTGTCGTTTTAAAAGTGCTACCACTCTGGTCAACATATAAAATAACAAGTGTGTAAAAATTTGAAGTGGTTCCCCTCTGGCCAACATATGTAATAACAAGTGTGTGTAAGAAATTGAAATGCGCTCCCTTTGACCAAAAGTTTTTTTTTTTTTAAATACATAAATATGTATATAGAGACATACTGTACTAACTTGAAGTTAATAATGAAGATTAAAAACCAATTACAAACAAAAACATTAAAACATTTTTTTTTTTACTAGAAGTCTACCGTTTTATATTTGCATAGCATGTATATATTATTAATGTTGTAAATACAAATCTTTATATATCTAGAAAGGGTGGTCCTAAAGTGGTAGGCATTTTTCGGAGGTCTCAAGAAGGTAACAAATACAAGTGTGTGTGTGTTTGTTTGTGTGTATGTGTGTGTGTGTGTTCTGGCAATGCTTACTTAATGGGGACATCATTCTGTTTACACAGTCACCTTTAGGGGACCTCTGACTGCATGGGGACAAAAAAACAGGTCCCCTAAAGGGAAACCTTTTTAAATGATAGTCAGATCCATTCTGAAGTTGCTTAAGTGATTTTTAAGCTTTGGCCCATAAAACGTGTTTACTGGTTAGTTTGAGTGTGAGACATTTGCACAGCAGCCCCCTCATCGGGCTGTAGCTGGTACATTTAAGTGGTGAAACTTCCAATAAGAGGACAGCTGTAGTGCTGTATTCTGAGGATCATGTCATATTTAATTTGAACTTTAAATTTTTTTTAAATTGTCCTCAGTAGTCACGTACAAATTTGTGTGAATTATGCAAAATTATTTAAATTTGGTCCCCATGAACCATAATAACTCTTTTTCTCCAGGTTCCCCAATAAGAATGATCAGCACATTACTTCATCAATCCAGAGATTTAAAGACATGTATGAGCTAACTGGGCAGTGGCCATTTTACCTCTTTTTTTTTATGCCTCCACAACCTGTAGAAAGGGTGATTCCCACAAGTGATGATCAACAACTTGGTCCCCATTCCAAATGATAACCAGTATGTGTGTGTGTGTGTGTGTGTGTGTGTGCATTCGGGTTGTACATTATGCCGCCACTAATAAATAAAGCACTAACACATTTAAAAAGGTACTATACTGCCTTTGAAAAAATACCAGTACTGTTTTTTTGTGGCGACATTGCTGGCAATATGAGCCGAGGCGCATGTGAGTCAACACACACACACACACACAGCACTTGCAAGTGAAAACAGTGTGGAGATAGACGAGGGGGAATGGTTGTATTTTGCGTTAGTATTGCCTCACTTAAAGTGTGAGTGAAAAATGTGTGAAGACTGCAATACCGACTTGATAAGTCCGAAAGAGGAAGAGATGATACAGTATTGTCAGCTCACAAATGCTACCTGGTGGTTGTTTGAGCACACTGCAGCTAGTTCTGCAGACGCAGAATTAGTCACATGCAGGATTCTCACAACAATGAGGCAAAAATACAACCTTACCTACTGTAAAGGAGTGCTTTAAAACATAGCTAGCTCGCGGCTAACATTTGTGTCAAAATACTTCAAATTAACTACGGTAATCCTCGTCTCCATGGCGACAAATAAAGTATGTTTCTTCCAAGTATCACCCCTGCAGGACGAGGAATAGCTAAACAGGCTTCACTACACACCGTAGGAGGATACAATAGCTAACCGCTGTAACGATACCAAGTACAAGAGCCATTTATGGTCGATACTACAATGCTGACATCGATATTTTTGTATTATTACAAAGTCTTTTGTCATTTTTATACTGTTTATAAAATAAAAGTTGTCTAGTATGTTATTGTTCACTATCTTATTTTATGACAACACTGATAAGAAACATAAGTTTAATGTACTATAAGATTTTTGTCATGTCTTTTGATCATGTTTTGTTTGGCTATGTTCTGTCTGGTTTTTGGACTCTTTTAGTTTCTGTTTTTTCACTCCCTTGTTTTGGTACCATGTCAACTTATTAGTTTCACCTGTCATGCATTTGGACTAACGCACCTGTTGTTATCAAGACACTATTATTTAAGCCTGTAGTTGCCAGGTAGTCGGCCTGGCGACATTACCCTTGTTTACCCATGTTACTCATGCTTGTATTCCATGCCATTGTTCCATGCTCGTTTTTTCACGTCACAGTAAGTGTATTCGTTTTTATGTCCTTAGTTCTGCCTTTGTGCTAGTTTTTGTTTTCTTAGCCAAGTTTGTTCTCCGCCTTGTGCGCACCTTTTGTTTGTTCCTTTTTGAGTAGATTAAAACATGTATTTACCTTCACGCCATGTCCGATCCAATTCCTTTGCATTCCGGGAAAACAAACCACACCAAAGTCCACGTCTTGACAATTTTCTGTCAAAATAAAGCCAATAATGTTTTTTTTGTGCTCCCCTTTATTTAGAAAAGTATCGAAAATATATTTTGGTACCGTTACCAAAATACTAGTGTACATTTTAATTTATTACACACTCCTTTGTGATAATAATCCTACCACCTCAGGGGGTCCACTTAACACAAAGCCTAAATGAGGGCTGAGCGACACCTAGTTTGACTGAAATAAGTAAAAAGGTAAGAAAAGGACTGGAAGAGACATGTCAGCAACACACATGCGACACGTCATTCATCACAGCGATGCAGCACAGACAGGAAGTGTGTGTTGGAGCTGTCAACAATAACCTTCCCTCTCACAATGATTCATTCAGACTGTCGAGGTTGGAAAAACAGCAATGACAAAAAAAAAAGGAATGTGCCGTTCCGCCATTGACTTGAGGTGATAATAAAAGAAGAAGAAATCCTTTGTGAAAGTGGGAGGCGGTTAAATTAGCCGCAGAACGATTAGTAGGCCACTTGTTTGGAGCGCTGTGAGGCGGGAGACCCTCAGGGAATGACTGACTGCTCTGTGAAATTGCTAAATAAAACCTCACGGATATACGAGTCTGCAAGGGGAGCCAATCTCGTACACGCTTAGATGCCGAGAGTTTAGATTGGCAGTGTAGAAAAATTGTTAGAGACGTCTTGACGAACAAATTTCATTGTCCAATCTTATTCCTTCCATTACATAGTCAACGATTGGTCAACTATATGCTTTTTTTAATGCTACCATGTATGCTACATGTATGCTAGCATGTATGTCAGCAGGTATGATAGCACGTGTGCTGCATGTATGTACATGTATGTTAGCATATATGCTACATGCTTGCTACATGTATGCCAGCATGTATGCTATCTTATATAACATGTATGTTACATGTATGCTAACATATATGTTACATTTATGTTAGCATATATTCTACATGTATGTTACCATATATGCTACATGTATGCTAGCTTGTATAACATGTATGTTACATGTATGCTAACACGTATGCAAGCATATATGCTACATTTATGTTAGCATGTATGCTACATTTACGCTACAAGAATGCCAGCATTTATGCTACAATAATGCTAGCAAGTGTGCTAGCACGTATGCTACATGCATGCTACATGTATGTGCATGTATGTTAGCATTTATGATACACATACGCTACAAGAATGCTAGCATGTATGTTAGCACGTATGCTACATGCATGCTACATGTATGCCAGTTTATATAACATGTATGCTAACATGTATGTTCCATGTATGCTAGCATATGTTACATTTATGTTAGCATGTATGCTACATGTAATCTAGCATATATGTTAGCATGTATGCTACACGTATGTTAGCATTTATGCTACATGTACGCTACAAGAATGCCAGCATTTATGCTACAATAATGCTAGCATGTATGCTACAAGAAGGCTAGCATGTATGCTGTATGTATGCTAGCTTGTATACTAGCATGTATGCTAGCATGTATGTTACCATGTATGCTACATGTATGTTAGCATTTATGCTACATGTATGCTAGCTTGTATACTAGCATGTATGCTACAAGTATGGTACATTTATGCTAGCATGTATGCTCGCATGTATGCTAACATGCATACTAGCATGTATGCTAGCTTGTATACTAGCATGTATGCTACCATGTATGTTACCATGTATGCTACATGTATGTTAGCATTTATGCTACATGTATGCTAGCTTGTATACTAGCCTGTATACTACAAGTATGGTACATTTATGCTAGCATGTATGCTAGCATGTATATTAGCATGTATGCCACATGTATACTAGCATTTGTGTTACATGTATATTGTCATGTATGCTACATGTGTGCCAGCATTCATGATAGCACTTATGCTATATGTATGTTAGCATGTATTTTACTGTAACCCGCCTGGGTCAGTCCCTGCTTTCTGTCCCGCCCAGGATGAGAGACAAACATGCTATCTCCCCAGCCAAAAGCCCGAGCTCTCAACCCGGTAACCAGCACTACTCTTGAGGTCGTCAGGGAGTGACATGACACCGCCACACTGGCTGGCCTCCGTTACACCACATGTATGTCATGTTCTTTTCTTCTAAATAAAACATCCAAGTTTTGGTCTTAATATGCTAGTACTTGCTAGTGTCATTTATTGAACAACCGTACAATACACACATCTTCTACGTCTCTTTTCAACCTACAGTCTACACATAGCTCTTATGTGTGACTGCTATCTAGTGGTAACACTGATCATTACAATTGCGACTTTTTCCACCTCCAAAAGGCTAAAATACGCATAAGGAAATAAACACGGCACAGATTGAATGGTTTAATGGAGCCCCGGGCTGTGTCGGAGTGGAAAGAGAACCATCAAACGTGTTCATCTCGACTAGTAAAACCCGTTACAAGGTTTCCTTGCGGAAGGATCATTACCATTGGCAAAGAGACGCTACACCTCCGGGTGGAGGCCGTGTGTGTTCTGCCGCGCGTCGTGTTCACATTTGAACCAATACAGTACCAATTCCTGTTACGTGGGAACGGGTGCCATTAGGGTGCCATTACTGTACGGTACCAGTTTTTGCAATTAAAATCAACAGTGGCGGACAAGTTTGTAAAAAATCAGCTGAAAATGACGACTCGTGGAGCGCTCATACGTCTTGGCATGAATAGCTTTCAAAATATATAATGTGCGGTCAGCTCCAGTGAAATATTAGCCCGACGGCAACATCGCAACAACACAGTAGGGTAGGAGGGGTCAAACGCCACACCTGGCCCCGCCCTAACATTATCACCTGACCACCTCCCGATGTTACTGCTAAAAAGCGCTGAAATAGACGTTGACAAGCAGGACAAGGCAGGAGGTACAACGTGAAGAGAGGACAACAATTGAGCTGGATTACCTCAATCCCTTTATTTGAAGATAAACTCTAATTAACTAACAGCAACACATGTGGCATCCAGGTTAACACTGACAGGCTTTTATTTTGAAGCTAATTTTTATTTTTTATTTAATGTATTCCTTTTTTTATGTAATTATTTATTATTTTACCTATTTATTTGTAATTATTTTTTCATTTAATTTATTGTTTTTTTATTTTGTATTTCTTCTTTCTCTTTTAATTACTTATTTTTCAAAGGAAAAAACAAAACAAAAATCTATTAAAAAAAAAAAGAAGAAGCTTGTTTTGCAGTCGCGTGCACGGAAAAAAAATCCACATTTTTTAGGTATTTATTTTACATATTTATTTGTAATTATTTCTTCATTTATTTTATTGTTGTTGTTTTGTTTTTTCTTTCTTTTTTAGTTATTTATTTTTTAAAGCAAAAAAAACAAAAAAATAAATAAAAAAAAAGAAGCTTGTTTTGCACTGAACAGGAAGTCGCTGCGTGCACGGAAAAAAATCATAATTTTTTTATGTATTTATTTTACATATTTATTTGTAATTATTTTTTCATTTATGTTTTATTTTTTCTTCTTTCTCTTTTAATTAATAATTTTTTAAAGCAAAAAACAAAAACAAAAACCAATTAAAAAAAAGAAGAAGCTTGTTTTGCACTGTGCGCTTTGCACAGAAAAAAAAAATCATCATTTTTTAATACATTAATTTTACATATTTATCTGTAATTATTTTTTAAATTATTTCATTGTTGTTGTTTTTTTCTTCTTCTCTTTTAATTATTTATTTTTTACAGCAAAAAACAAACAAAAAATCAATAAAAAAGAAGCTTGTTTTGCACTGAACAGGAAGTTGCCGCGTGTACGGAAAAAAAAATCATAATATTTTAATGTATTCATTTTACATATTTATTTGTAATTATTTTTTCATTTATTTTATTGTTGTCGTTTTTTAATTTTTTTTCCCTCTTTTGATTATTTATAGGAATTTTTTTTTTTTTTTTAATTATAAAAAAAGAAGCTTGTTTTGCACTGAACAGGAATCGCCGCGTGCACGTTTTAATGACGTGCAGTACCGAACCGCCGCGAATAGGCTGCTCGACTTAAGCCCGTTCCACTGTATGCACTGGATGTGTCCAAACTTGTAGTGAAGCAACACATTTAATTCCAACAGTACCTATACAAGTTCACCAGGTGGCAGTATCGCTCTGCAAACAACTTCCTGTTTCCTCACGTTGAGGCGTCCCAAGTGTTGCTTTGTTGTTCAAAGAAGAATGTATGTTTACTGCTGCGCTGCACCAACACAGACCTCCGTAGATGATATTTGTCTAATACCAGACCGCTTCTAAGTTAGCAAACCTTTCTTTGTTTACAATGTATATTTTCTGTTGTATTTACCTTCATTTTAGCTATACCTATATTTTCATGCTGCCCTTTTTTGCTGAAGCTGTTATATATACTGCAATCTTGTAAATGGTAATTGTGATTTGTTATATATTGTATATTTTATATAAACATATATAATATGTATATATTACATATATGTTATATTTTATATTATTATATATTATGGTACATTTTTGGTCTACTTTTTACCTTTGTTTTCACCGTCTTTTGTGCATTATCCTTTCCATCCTTTGTAACTGAGCTACTGTGTGGAACAATTTCCCTTGTGGATGATTTAAGTCTGTCTAAGTCTAAGTCTAAGTCTATGTTTAAGTCTAAGTCTACGTACTCCGCTCTACTCATCTTCTGCACGCTGTCCGTGTGTCGCTCTCTCGCCGTCGTGCTTCGTCGTCTATCCACAAGCTGCATCATCATATTGTCTAGCAGGCCCATGTTCTCATTCACTAATGTTTGGGCTGCGAGGTCTGTGATGCTGTTCGCAGACAGACAGATTCTGCACCCTCAGTCAGAGCCGAGGGAGCCTCATCTCAGCAGGGGGCGATTTAGAGGAAGAATGGACGGCGGATTGCGGAGGGGAACAAACCAGCCACACTGTGCATGTCGCACTCCACTACTGCTCTGTAACAAGCCACAACATCTTCCTCCTCCTTCTATTCCCTTTCATTATATGTAAATATGTGTCTCCTTTTTTCATGCCACCATGCTGTATTCTCCATGTGGGCAATGAACAACCAAGACAGGTTTCATTTTTCTTATTTTTTCTAAACAATAAGCATGATGTGGAGCATGTGAGACGCTAAAGGAGTAGGCCGAATTGGCTCATTTATTATGTTTTTATTAAAATTTTGTATTAATAATTGTGATTTTTAAATGAATCTATTTGATCATTAATAAATAAAAAATAAGCCCTTTGCATGCAGTGTTTCTATGACAGGTTTTATAATATATATATATATATATATTATATATATATATATATATATATATATATATATATATATATATATATATATATATATATATAGTATATATATATACACACACACACACACACATATACAGAGTACATATATATATAGAGAGTATAAATATATATATATATATATATATATATATATTATATTTGCGGCCCACTCAAATATTAACGCTGAACTAGAAATCTTACTCTTGATTATACAAGTATACACACACATATATACACACACATATATATATACATACATACACACATATATACACACACATACATCTCACACACACACACACACACACACACACACACACACACACACACACACACACACACACACACACACACACACACACACACACACACACACACAAGAGGAATGGGCAAAACTGACCAAAGATAGGTGTGCCTAGCTTGTGGCATCGTATTCAAAAAAGACTTGAGGCTGTCATTGCTGCCAAAGGTGCATCAATAAAGTGTGAATACTTATATACATGTGATGTTTTATTTTCTATTTTTAATGAACTTGCAAAAAAAAAAAAATACTTTTCACATTGGCATTATGGGGTATTGTGTATAGAAGTTTGAGGACAAAAATGTATTTATTTCATTTTGGAATAAGGCTGTAACATAAAGTGTGGCAAAAGCGAAGCGCTGTGAATACTTTCCGGATGTACTGTAATTGTAGTACGTATGACTCCGCCTGCCCCGTATGCCGACGTCAATAGTAGGTTTACATAAACTGCGTCGTCGATAATTGCAGTATATTCAAATTATTAAATTTTATTGTGGAAGAAAGCAATTCATAACAACAAAACAATTCATGTTATTGCAAGTTTATCCTAAAAAGAGTAAACAATTCAATAATGGAGACTCCATCTATCAACATTATTCATAATTGCAGCACATTTTGATATTAGTGGCAGTTATTAGGAGGTTCCATCCATCTATCCATTTTCTACCGCTTGTCTCTTTTTGGGGTAGCGGGGGGTGCGGGAGCCTATAAACCAACCTCAGCTGCATTCGGGCGGAAGGCAGTGTACACCCTGGTTCTTTTTTATCAAATACATTTTCCGTACTATAGAGCGCATCGGGATATAAGCCGCACCCACAAAACTTTAGAAGAAAAAAATATTTTCCCATTTCTTAGCTGCACCAGACTATTAGCCGCAGATTTATACGTTGTGAAATGAGGTTTTTTTGTTAACAGATAAATATTTTGTAAATGTTTATTTACATACCTTAGTTGTTTCCAAATGGTGTCTGTAACGCGGCTGATCAAACAAAACAGAAGTCATCTCCATGGACCCACTAGCTGCAGAAGCTCGCTCTCCAATCAGCTAAACAGACTTAATAACTCCATGGTGAAGTTTTGGGTGAATTTACTGAGGAATGTGAGAAACTGAAACAATACAAAAATAATGCCATTGTAATTTTATAATATTTACACAAGCACTTGTAAACGTGTTAGCATATAAGCTAATGCTAACGACGCTAGCTTCATTACATTACTTTAGCAGGTACAAATACACATGAAAACACTCCTACAGACATCACACATGGGACGGTTTAGTAAGTAAGAATTGTTTTAGTTAAATTGTCAAACTTACAAACGTTGCTTGGGCTGGGACAGGGTTTTTGTGAATGAAGAATCATTTCGAGCCAAAATGCTGTTGACGCGTATTTCCGGTTTTTGGCATCAAAACAGGAAGTACATTTTCAACCCGCAATACCTGCAGTGACACACCCGTCCAAAAGATGGCGCCATAGCAAAAACAATAAAGCACATTTTCAGTCCTCTGCCAGGGTTTTATGCAAACTATTGAACACAAAACCTCAAAATAAAAACATCCATAAATTAGCCGCTCAGGCTAGTAGTATCGTATACACCAGAATTAAAAAGTATATTTATTTCCCTTTTTCAGCTGCTGGTGCCATTATTGTGACCTCTCCACTAAAAACACTAAAACTGGGGAGGCGAGCCGTATGTTCGAAAACCGATGATGAGCTGCCAAAAAAAGTCCTTTTAACTGGTCGGTGTCTCAACAGCTGCCATTTTGCAAATAAACTTCCAACTTGGACTGAGACGACAGCAGCAGTGAGGTTTCGGGTGTTTATGCACGCTGCAGCGCAGGTCCGTCAAACTGCTAAATTACATTTCAACGTTTCAACGTCTTATCTGAACGGTGCAGGGAGAGCCAGGCCACTCCCCGCCTCCGCCTGGCACTCGCCCCGGAAAGCGATGCCGCCGATGGAAGTCGGCATCAAAAAAGCTATTTTGCTGGTGAAATCTGCTCGTGTCTAGCCTGCAGTGGGGCGATAATAACACCTGGGAAACAAACATGTGTAAGGGGTATATTCCACAATTCGTGGCGAAAACCCCCTAAAATGCCTGTTTTTAATATGCCTCTCACCGTTAAACACATTTAAAATCAGTTTTGCACATGAAGAAACAAGTTGTAGCTACTTAAAGGTGCAGTTGCACAACCTCAAGTCTTGTCAATACATCTCTTTGTTGGAAAATGTTGAGTGAATTGACTAGTGAGACAGCGCCCTCTGCTGAATTCATGAATACTTTTACCTTGCAGACAGTGCCATCAAACCAATTTCTACATAAGAACCAAGACACAAAAACTAATTGTTTACAATTTAAAGAAGAGACATGGACCGACCATTCTGGGGAGAATATGCCTCTAAAGTACACAACTTCAGAGTTTGAACAAAAATATTGACAAAAGTGAAAATGAACGTAAATCCAGGACAATAACAGTTTTTTACACACATATGAAACCAAATGAACCACTAATATAATATAAAACCCTAAAACTAAACACACATTCCATACAAGTAAGACCACTACTAAGACCAGTAATAGGAATAGTAGTAGGTCCAGTAGTAGCAGTATGACAATTGACGAGTACTAAGACCAGTAATATTATTTGTAGTAGATCCAGTGGTAGTAGTATGACGATTGACGAGTTCTAAGACCAGTAATAAGAATAGTAGTAGGTCCAGTGGTAGTAGTATGACGATTGACGAGTTCTAAGACCAGTAATAAGAATAGTTAGGTCCAGTAGTAGTAGTATGACGATTGTTGAGTACTAAGGAATAGTAGTAGGTCCAGTGGTAGTAGTATGACAATTGACAAGTACTAAAACCAGTAATAAAAATAGTAGTAGGTCCAGTGGTAGTAGTATGACGATTGACGAGTTCTAAGACCAGTAATAAGAATAGTAGTAGGTCCAGTAGTAGTAGTATGACGATTGATGAGTACTAAGGAATAGTAGTAGGTCCAGTGGTAGTAGTATGACGACTGACGAGTACAAAGACCAGTAATAAGAATAGTAGTAGGTCCAGTAGTAGTAGTATGATGATTGATGAGTACTAAGACCTGTAATAAGAATAGTAGTAGGTCCAGTAGTAGTAGTATGACGATTGATGAGTACTAAGGAATAGTAGTAGGTCCAGTGGTAGTAGTATGACGACTGACGAGTACTAAAACCAGTAATAAGAATAGTAGTAGGTCCAGTGGTAGTAGTATGACGATTGATGAGTACTAAGACCAGTAATAAGAATAGTAGTAGGTCCAGTAGTAATAGTATGACAAGTGACGAGTACTAAGACCAGTAATAAGAACAGTAGTAGGTCCAGTAGTAGTAGTATGACCAGTGGTGAGTATTAAGACCAGTAATAGGAATAGTAGTAGGTCCAGTGGTAGTAGTATGACAATTGACAAGTACTAAGACCAGTAATAAGAATAGTAGTAGGTCCAGTAGTAATAGTATGACAAGTGACGAGTACTAAGACCAGTAATAAGAACAGTAGTAGGTCCAGTAGTAGTAGTATGACCAGTGGTGAGTACTAAGACCAGTAATAGGAATAGTAGTAGGTCCAGTGGCAGTAGTATGACAATTGACAAGCAGTGTTGGGTTAGTTACTGAAAACCAGTAACTAGTTACAGTTACTAGTTACTTTATTTCAAAAGTAACTCAGTTACTAACTCAGTTACTTACACCAAAAAGTAATGCGTTACTGTGAAAAGTAACTACCGGTATTTAGTTACTTCTTCTACTTTTTGTTTTTAAAGCTCCCATTAATGCCCTTTTAGCCTTCATTTCAGTACTGTTATTGCACTGGAGAATAATACAATCTGTTGATCAACTTGACATGCATTTGCATCACTGAACTCTGCTAAGCAATGTGCTCTACATACAACACACAAAGACAAAGATATGTTTCAAAGGGCCAAATTATTTCAGGCCAGAACAAATTGACAAAACTATTTTAAATAGCTGCAACTTAACATACATAAGTAACAAACAGAATAATAACACTAACACTAACCACGTTAAACCCAGATTCCAAACTAACAAAGGTCTTAACTCATTGTCTTTCTATGCCACTTCAATATGGAATCCACTCCCAACAGGTGTAAAGTAAAGGGCATCTCTATCCTCCTTCAAAACCGCACTAAAAGAACATCTCCAGGCAACTACAACCTTAAACTAACACCCTCCCTTCCACATAATACCTCTTCGGATTGTAAATAATCAAATGTAGACATTTTTTCTTATACTTTCTGATCTCTCTCTCTGTGTCCACTACTTGCTGTACATATCCTACCAAGTCAGTCCTACACTGTTTCAATGTCCATTTCTCTGATGATGCAATTGTTGATGCTGATTGTTGATGACAGAAGTGTTGATACCAAACCCCCCCCCCCCCCCCCCCCCCCCCACACAGATCCTCAGTTTCTAGCTGATACTACATAAAAAATAACGTAAAATAACGCAGTAACGCATCATGTAGTAACGGTAACTGAGTTACTTAATATAAAAAATAACGCGTTAGATTACTAGTTACCGCCGAAACTAACGGCGTTACAGTAACGCGTTACTTTGTAACGCGTTAGTCCCAACACTGTTGACAAGTACTAAGACCAGTAATAAGAATAGTAGTAGGTCCAGTAGTAGTAGTATTATGACGATTGATGAGTACTAAGACCAGTTATAAGAATAGTAGTAGGTCTAGTAGTGATAGTATGACAAGTGACGAGTACTAAGACCAGTAATAGGAATAGTAGTAGGTCCAGTAGTAATAGTATGACAAGTGACAAGTACTAAGACCAGTAATAAGAATAGTAGTATGTCCAGTAGTAGTAGTATGACAAGTGATGAGTACTAAGATCAGTAATAGGAATAGTAGTAGGTCTAGTATAGTATTAGTATGACGAGTACTATAGTAGTAGGTCCAGTAGTATGTAATTATTTTAGTTTGCCTTTTCTTTGGCCCACCCCTATAATGTTATTCATTTTCTCTACCTACAGTAAAAAACAGCATCTTTCTACATTCTGATATAAAAACAATGACTTGTGTGTTGTTTGGGAACAGTTGGTAATGGTTACGTGCAGTAAAACTTTTCATGAACTCAACTCACCTTATTGTGTGTTCCACATCTTAAATGAAGAGAGCAGTTATGATTTTGGTTTACAGACTAAACAACTAAAAACTAAGGGTTTGGGCATTGTTTTCTCTAAACGCATACATTTGTTTGAATATGGCCAAGGACACGCATTATTGTGGGTTTCCTGCACGTCGTCTTCATCACTAAAGGAAAAATCTAATCTGCGGAAGAGAATTCCTCTGCCATTTTCAACGATGTTTTTTTTTTTTCTAGTGGTCAGCTTGAAGCGTCCCTCTGTCTCCGACTCCCTCGTTGTCATGTGACATGAGTCTGTTATGATTTTGCTTACTAGTTTCGATGACCCGCCTTATCTTGCCTGTGATTGGCCAGTTCGTAATGTTAAAAGTAGCTAAGCTACAGGAAAAGCTACTTGTTAAAAAAGAAACTAAGCTACCGCCAAGCTACTGAAAATGTAGTTTAGCTACATAGCTTAGCTACATTTTATGTTCAGTTCAGTTCCGTTTATTTCGAACATGCATACAATAGCTTGTTACTGCCCATCACTGGTGGTAAGATTAATAGTAGGACCAATAGTAAGATTTGTATAGTAATACTAGTAAGATTAGTAGTAAAACTAGTAGTAAGACTAGTAGTTAAATTTGTACTAAGATTAATAGTAAGACTAGTAGAAAGATTAGTAATAAGACCAGTAGTAGGACCAGTAGTGGGATTAGTAAGATTAGTAGCAAGACTAGTATCGTGGGACTACTAGTAAGATTAGTAGTACGACTTGTAGTAAGATTAATAGTAGGACCAGTAAGATGAGTAGTAAGACTAATGTAGCAAAATTATTAATAATAATAATAATTAATAATTCGTATAGCAAGACCAGTAGTAACATTATTATTATGACTAGTAGTAAGTTTAATACTAAGATTAGTAGTAAGACTTGTAGTAAGACTAGTAGTAGGACCAGTAGTATAATTAGTAAGATTAGTAGTAAGATTATTAATAATGATTATTATTGATAATTAGTATAGTACGACTAGTAGTAAGATTAGTAGTAAGACTAAAAGTAAGACTAGCAATAGGATTAGTAGTAAGATGAATAGTGAGACTAGTATTAAGATTAGTAGTAAAACGAGTATAGTAGGACTACTAGTAAAATGTGTGGTACGAGTAGTAGTAAGACTAGTAGTAACATTAGTATTATGACTAGTAGTAAGGTTTGTACTAAGATTAATCGTACGATTAGTAGTAAGACTAGTAGTAGGACCAGTAGTAGAATTAGTAAGATTAGTAGTAAGATTAATATAGTAAGATTATTAATAATGATTATTATTAATAATTAGTATAGTACGACTAGTAGTAAGATTAGTAGTAAGACTAAAAGTAAGACTAGTAGTAGGATTAGTAGTAAAATGAATAGTGAGACTAGTATTAAGATTAGTAGTAAAACGAGTATAGTAGGACTACTAGTAAAATTAGTGGTACGAGTAGTAGTAAGACTAGTAGTAACATTAGTATTATGACTAGTAGTAAGGTTAGTACTAAGATTAATAGTACGATTAGTAGTAAGACTTGTAGTAAGACTAGTAGTAGGACCAGTAGTAGAATTAGTAAGATTAGTAGTAAGATTAATATAGTAATACTATTAATAATGATTATTATTAATAATAGTACAACTAGTAGTAAGATTAGTAGTAAGACTAAAAGTAAGACTAGTTGTAGGATTAGCAGTAAGATTAATAGTGAGACTAGTATTAAGTAAAACGAGTATAGTAGGACTACTAGTAAGATTAGTGGTACAAGTATTTGTAAGACTAGTAGTGAGATTAATAGTAAGACTAGTAGTAGGATTAATAGTAAGATTAATAGTGCGACTAGTAGTAAGATTAGTAGTGGGATTATTAAGACTAGTAGTATGATTATTGAGATTAGTAGTAAAACGAGTATAGTAGGACTACTAGTATGATTAGTGGTAAGACTAAAAGTAAGACTAGTGGTAAGATAAGTAGTAAAATGTGTCAGACTATGATTAGTAAGACTAGTATAATGAGACTACTATTACGATTAGTAGTATGATTAGTAGTAAGATTAGCAGTAAGATTTGTAGCAAGACTAGTAGTTTTTCCAGTAGTAGGATAAGTAAAATAAGTAGTAGTAACATTTATAGTAAGAGTAATAAAAGATTATTAGCCAAATTAATAGTAAGATTAGAAGTAAGACTATTAGTAAGATTATGAGTAATATTAGTAGTAAGACTACTAGTAAGATTAGACTAGCAGTTAGATTAGTAGTAAGACTAGTATAGTAGGACTCATAGTAAGATTAGTATTAAGATTAGTAGTAAGACTAGTATAGTAGGACTCATAGTAAGATTAGTATTAAGATTAGTAGTAAGACTAGTATAGTAGGACTCATAGTAAGATTAGTATTAAGATTAGTAGTAAGACTAGTATAGCAGGACTCATAGTAAGATTAGTATTAAGATTAGTAGTAAGACTAGTATAGTAGGATCAGTCGGTGGTTAATTACTGTAGCTTGTGAAAAAATTCAAAGTTGTTTGTTCACAAAAAAAATGTCCGATCAAGCCAACGTGGCTGCTAACAAAAACAGGAAGTACAAAAAATAAGTGGGCAATACGACTACACTCTGATCGATTAGTACCAGCGAGCATAAAAGGAAGTTATCCACATGACTCACGGCAGCCATCTTGGACTATCATCACACATTCATGGACAAAAGTATTTGGACAACACTGCAGCTTTTACTGCTTTGTGAATGCCAGGCACCTGACTTCCTGTCTGTATTCTGTTTCTCCTACCACACTCACACACACACACACACACACACACACACACACACACACACACACACACACACACACACACACACACACACACACACACACACACACACACACACACACTTTGCTGAGTCATTGAGACGTGCGCACACACACACGCACACACACACACGCACGCACGCACGCACACACACACACACACACACACACACACACACACACACACACACACACACACACACACACACACACACACACACACACGTACGTGCAACCTGCTGAGAGCCAGCATCCTCTGCAGTGGACATTGGTGTTTTGCATAACAAAACGTTTTGCATTTTCTTTCCCGGAATGGGCTCCCTTCTAAAAGAGATTCTTAATCTCGACACACACAAAAATGCATACTAACAAAAACAAAACGTTCACTGCAGAAAATATATAAGTACAGTAAATGCACACAAATAAATACACACACACACAAACATGTGCTTGTGTGAACCCAAACCACATTTGCTGAGTCACTATAAAGTCTTTTTTTCTGTGCACCTAAACACACACACACACACACACACACACACACACACACACACACACACACACACACACACACACACACACGGAGCGGCGGAGGTGGTTTATAACTGCAGCGGTGTCATCATGAATGAATCATCACAATCACTCCAGCCACACAACCTGCGTGGTCAAGCGGTCAGTCCGCCTCCGGATGGGACCGCCTGACTCCATCGCATCATCGTCAGCATCCAACGGTTACTATGGCGATGACACTGTCATCCATCCTGCATCATTCTAATGCCTTGCTGCTGGGGTCACTGGGTTCACGTACAGAATGCGTTGCTTATACTTGTACCTTAACAGGGACATTTCGCACACACACACACACGCGCACACACACACACACACACACACACACACACACACACACACACACACACACACACACACACACACACACACACACCAAAGAGAGGCGGTCCAGCCAGGTCCAATC